>NW_027187327.1:11942931-12038639 GCF_028583685.1 Petaurus breviceps papuanus
TCTCTCTCTCTCTCTCTCTGTCTCTCTCTGTCTCTCTCTCTGTCTCTCTCTTTCTCTCTGTCTCTCTCTCTCTCTCTCTCTCTGTCTCTCTCTCTCTGTCTCTCTTTCTGTCTCTCTCTCTCTCTCTGTGTCTCTCTCTATCCATATATATGTATATATATATACATATATACACATACACACATTATATATAGTCTAATTTTAGATGTATATATGTATACACACATATATATCTATATATAGATATCAGCCTTTCAAATAGTTGAAAACAGATAAAACATCTCTCCAAAATCTGTGCTTCTCCAAAAAAGAGTTCTCTGTTCCTTCAACCCACAGCATGAATTCAAGGCCTATCATGTTTCATGTTGCCCTCCTCTGAACATTCTCCAGAATCAAGCACAATGTGCTTCAGATGTGATCTAGTTTAGAAAAGCCCTAGCTTCCTTATCTTGTACTTGTGAAGTATTTGATTGATGATAGGATTTTGGATGGGGAGGGTAGTTCAAACCTAAGTATAATATTTTATATTTAGCCTTATAAAATTTAATTGCATTAATTTAAGCCCAGTCAAAAAAGTTCTTATAAACACCTATTTTGTGTCAGTCTTACTAAGTCAAAAGTAAAAGATTCCCTGCCCTTAAGGAGATTATATTCTATTAGGGGAAATGATATGGGAAAGTGTATATACAAAATCAGTGTAAGATATTTTGGGGAGGGAGTGCACTAGCAGCTGAGGAGATCAGGAAAAACTTCTTTTTTTGTAAGGTGGTGCTTAGGCTAAGCCTTGAAACATGCCAGGCATTCTGAGAGGTACAGATTTTTTTATTTGTTTCTTTGCAGAATTTTTTAAATTGTACAATATATACAGTGTATGAAATTATGATGACTTCTTGAAAAACTTCATTTTTATAGAATCATATCTACCAAATTAATATTTTAATGGAATCAAAAAGACTGTGCATATATTCAGATATATAAACAAATTTTGTCACTGCAAAAAGATGGACATACCCCAAATTTTTTAAACTTTCAATTTTTAAATAAAACTACATCCTTACAGCTATACCTATCATTTAATAATTTTGTTTAAAAATCTTCATATTTGAAGAAATTTTCAATTAATTATCCCTTTTGAAAATCTGGTTACTACTATAGGTATGAGAGACAGCCAATTCAAAGACACAGAAATAATAGATAGAATATGTGAAAAGCAGTAAAAAGGTCAGTTTGACTAGACTATAGAGTATACGAAAGGGAGTAATGTATAATGTAGGGCAAGTGAGTGGTACAGTGGATAAAACATAGGGCCTGGAGTCAGGAAGACCTGAGTTCAAATCTGGTCACTGTGATGATTTAAAAATGCAAGAGACATAGTTTCTGGGTAATTTAATCATTTTATTAATAAGGTCAGCAGGTTATTAATAAAAGGATAGTCATTTGGCCATTTCTCTTAGACCAAAGACTCCTAATAGGAGGAAAGTCACTGCTTATATGCCCTTTGAAGGAGTGGTGTTCCTAAGGAGTAGCAATCAACTCAAATTGGTTAACACAAAGACAGGTATAGACTACATTAAAATGCAGGTTTTTGGGGTATGTGACTTAGGTCACTCAAATATTTGTCAAAGAGATATCAATTTACATACCACCTGTCTTGATAATAAGAATCAATCTTTCCCCAGGCCCGTCTGAACAAGCACAATGAGCAGAAATACACCCCTTAGTCCATACTTAGAATTTCTTTTACTGTCTGATTTGATCTTGGCCTGGGTAAATCACTGAAAGAAATTCACCATACTGGTTGGTTTCTAGATGAGGAAGCAGAAAATGGGGAAAAAATCCTTGGTCCTAATACAATAATTAGTTACTAAATATGAGAGAAATATTCATTTCTCATACCTCAGAGACTAGCTGTGTGACCCTGGGCATGTCACTTAACCCTGTTTGCCTCAGTTTTGTAATCTGTAAAATGAGCTAGAGAAAGAAAGGGAAAACTACCCCAGTATCTTTGCCAAGAAAACTCCAAATGGGGTTAGGAAGAGATGGACATGACTGAAACAACTGAACAAAAAAAATGTTATAATAAATTTGAAAAGATACACTGGAGCCAGGTAGCAAGATTTTTTAACATCCAATGTTTTTAGCCATCTTTTCCAGCTTTGTGTCATCTAAAAATTTGAGACTAGGAAGCTGAAATAGCTTATGTGGCTGGATTGAAGGGGTTTTATTTTTCTAACAGTGCAAGAGTTTTTGATTCAAAAATGACACAATATTTTTAAAGAGGTAGCACTCTCTATGGTTCTCAGATCTGACAGAAAGTACAGAATACAGATGGTACATGATTGCTCCTCCAATCCTCAAAGGGGCTGTAGAAAAGGCTATTTGGTCTTATGGTTAGGGTATCACTCATCAACTATGAAAAAATTCAGCATTTTTAGGTGCAATAAGGGAAAATGCAAAAAATGGATACAAGCCATATTGTACAAGGGAAGTTGGCAGTGAAAGGAAAAAGAGCTAACATAATAGCTTAAAAACCTGACAAGGTTAGAAGAATATTATTTTATATTTTATGGAGATAGAGAAGAATGCTTATAGGCAGAGGAGAAGGATGGGAAAGAAAGAGAGACAGGGATAGACAGAGACAGAGACTGGATGTGTGATTTTATTGGTATAGGGAAACTCCACATGAAGAAAACTCCCTCTACCAACATAGATTGACACTTTCCTTATAATTTATCATTTTTTAGAGAGTTGCCTAGAAAACTGAGAAGTTCAATAATTTTTCTAGGGTCACAGAGCCAATATCAGAGACAGGACTCAAACCCAGGTCTTCCTGGCCTTGAGGTCAGTTCTCTATCCATTATGCCATGCTGTAAGAAGGCATAAAGGTCCTTTGGTTTTAGAAGATCTGGAGAAAAACCCCTGTAGAAGCCAGGATGGAATGGACTCACTTCACAAGTGACCAAAGGGTAACAGAATGCCTATAATTACAGTGTCATAGAAACCAAGAGAGGTAAGGTAAGAGGTTCAGGTAAGAGATAGTTTACAACAGATGCTACAGAGAAGTACAAAAACTGAGAAAAAGATCTTACATTTAGCAATGTGAAGGTCATTATGTTTTCCTGTTCTCAGTGAGTAATTTACTCACATTTACTACTTAATTTACTCCCATTTTCCTGATGCTATTAAAATGATTTGACATTTAAAAAATCTCTTATTTCAGGTGCAAATCGCACATACAATATGCTATTTCAATAGGGTCTTCTTTTCCACATGGGTTGACTTGAATTTCACTTTGAAATTGGGGCCCTATTTTAATGTTCTACTTGGGTTGGACTAGGGAAGAAAAAAATCTTAAATGAATACCATTGGGAACAGAGAATTTTATCTGGGGGTTGGGGTGCATGAGAGGGTCCATGAATTTGGATGAGAAAAGCTGACATCTTTATTTCACTAATATCAAGAATCCCTGATCTAGAGTCTTTTATGATGGTGAAGTAACTAGTTAGCAATTAGAGATGAAAGAGACCTTTGGAGTCGCTCTATGAAATATCCTCATTTTACAAAAACACGGACTTGTATTCTAGGAAACCCAGATCTTCTTTTCCTATAAATCTTAACCATAGTAAAAACAAAAGGAGAGAGCATAAAAGAGGATTGGGAAAAATTTGTAATTGTGTACTACCTAGGTGTCAAACTCATGGTTGCCTAGTACATACCACCTCCAATACTACACCAGATCAATATGCAATTAAGAAGTGTTTAACAAATTAAATTAAAATGCAAACAAAAATAGACAATGTTAATTTGTGAATTTTTATGTCATTATGTGGTCCTCATGGATACCTTTCTATCTGAGTCTGAAACCACTGGTATACTAGATATAGTCCACATTATTGGAAGACCAGATGAAAGACTTTCTACTAAATATAACTCTTGGCCAGTAAGAGAATTCAGTGCAGGCCACTAAGTGAAACCTTACCATTCCTAGAAGTGTGATTATTGTTGTTTAGTCATTTTCAATCATTTTGGACTCTTCATGACCCATTTTGGGGTTTTCTTTGACAAAGATACTTAGAGTGTATGCTAATTCCTTCTCTGGTTCTTTTTTACAGATGAGGAAACTGAGGCAAACAGAGTCAAGTGACTTACCCAGGGTCACACAGCTTGTAAGTGTCTGAAGCCAGATTTGAAAGCCAGTCTTCCTTGACTCCAGGACCCATGCTCTAACTACTGTCCCACCTAACTGCCCTAGAGGTGTGATTAAAATATATCAAAACATAAAGGTTGATGGTATCATAATCTAGTCACAAGTAATCAGCCTTTAATGGCTATAACAGACATTTGAAAAGGTTTGAAAAGAAGAAGGGCACATGCATGCCCCATGTCTTAGAGTCTCACAACACTAGGATATAGCAACTACAGGAATTGTTATCTATCTCAGACTAAGACAGGTTAAATGATTGGCCCAGAACCAAAAAGCCACTCAATATCTCACTCAGATGGGATTGGAATGCAGGTTCTTCTGATTACAAGTTCATCATAGGTTCCCCAAATATTTCATCACTTAGAAGAAGGCTAGAAAGTAATTGAGATAACCTAAGCAGGTAAGTTATAGTTCTTTTATAAAGGGATACCTGTTACCCATGTTACCCTGCCTAAGCAAAGAGTCAGCAACAGTGACTTTTCTATAGCTCTGAAGATGAGCTCCAGAAGAAAGGGTAGGAGTGTCACTCTGGGAAAAGACCCAATAACCTTACTCCTGGCTCCACTCTTGTTAACTTCAGTGATGGTCATATTACCAAGCATGACAGTCCACAAGGTGGAAAGGTAAGGGGACAGCTTGGTGGGGCATCTTATTGTAAAAATGTGTACATTATCAGAATTTTAAATCTGGGGTAAAGTCCCCCAATAACTAATATCCAGTGTCTGGGGAGATCTCTGAACACTTATGGATGCCTAAAAAGAAAAGTATAGACCAGGAAACAAGTTTAAGAATGCTAAATGTTCATCAGCAAAGGATGCTGCATATTTCATGGGAATGGCATCAATTTTATGTGGATGAGAGTGACTGAACTCTGGGAAAGTGGTGACTGGCTTATGTCAATAAGTCAACTCCACGAGAAGTATATCCTTTCTCCAGGAACTGTAAATGACAAAGGAGAAACCATGAGGCATCAGGCTGCCATTATTGGAGACCTTGAGTGTTGGTTTAGGATTTATACTTCCTCCCAGATAAGAAAATCCCCTCTATTGTGAGGGTAATTTTTAGTTTTGAACATTCACTCCCATAAGTCTTAAATTTTCTCTTTCTCCCTCCCCTTTTCCTCCCCAAAAGGGCTTGCAATCTGATATAGGCTCTACACATACATTCTTATTAAACACATTTTCACATTAGTCATATTGCATAGAAGAATTATAATGCATGGTAAAAACCACAAGAAAGAGAACAAAACAAAACAAAAAAGAAAATAGTCTGCTTCATTCTGCATTCTGACTCTGTGGTTTTTTTCTCTAGATGTAGCTGGCATTTTTAATTGTCTGTCCTTTGAAATCCTTTTAGGTCCTTGCATTGTTGAAAAGGGCTAAGTCTATCAAAATCAGTTCTTGCACACTGTGGCTGTTACTGTGTATAAGGTTCTCCTGGTTCTGCTTCCCTCACTCAACATCAGTTCATACAATTATTTCCATTTTCTCTGAAGTCCATCTATTTATCATTTTTATAGCACAGTATTCCATTACATTCATATACCACAACTTGTTTAGTCATTCCCCAATTGATGGGCATCCCCTCAATTTCTAGTTCTTGGTCACCACAAAAAGAGCTGCTATAAATATTTTTGTACGTGTGAGTCCTTTTCCTGTTTTTATGATCTCTTTGAGATACAGACATAGAAGTGGTATTGTTGGGTTATAAGGTGTGTACAGTTTTATACCTCTTTGGGCATAGTTCTAAATTGCTCTTCAGAATGGTTGGATCAGTTCACAAGTTCACCAACAATGCATTAGTGTTCTAATTTTCCCACGTCTTCTCCAGCACTTATCATTTTCTTGTTTTGTCATGTTAGCCAATCTGATAGGTGTAATGTGGTCCCTAAGAATTTTTTTAATTTGTATTTTTCTAATCAATAGTTATTTAGAGCATTTTTTCATACAACTATAGATAACTTAAATTTCTTCACCTGAAAACTGCCTAATTCATATCTTTTGACTATTTATCAATTGGGCAATGACTTGTATTCTTGTAAATTTGTCTCAGTTCTCTAGATATTTTAGGAATGAGGTCTTCATCAGAGACACTGGCTGTAAAAATTGATCCCCAGCTTTCTGCTTCCCTTCTAATCTTGGTTGCATTGATTGTGCAAAAACTTTTCAATTTAATGTAATCAAAATCATCCATTTTGCATTTCATCATGTTCTTTCTCTCTTGTTTGGTCATAAATCCTTCTCTTCCCCATAAATCTGACAGGCAAACTATTCCTTACTCTCCTAGTTTGCTTATAGTTTCAGTCTTTATAACTAAATCGTGTGCCCATTTTGAATTTATCTTGGCATATGGTATAAGATGTTAGTCTATGCCTAGTTTCTTTCATACGATTTTCCAATTTTCCCAGCAGTTTTTGTTAAATAGTGAGTTCTTATCCCAGAAGCTGGAGTTTTTGGGTTTATCAAACAGTAGATTAGTATAGTCATTAACTATTGTGCTTATGTGCCTAATCTATTTCACTGATCCACCACTCTATTTCTTAGCCAGTACCCTGTAGTTTTTATAACTGCTGCTTTATAATACAATTTAAGATCTGGTATGGCTGTCACCTTCCCTTGCATTTCATTTCAATAATTTCCTTGTTATTCTGAACCTTCTGTTCTTCCAGATGAATTTTACTACTTTTTCTAGCTCTATAAAATAATTTTTTGGTAGTTTGATGAGTATGGCACTCAAGTAAATTAATTTGGGTAAAATTGTTATTTTTATTACATTAGCTCAGTCTACCCATGAGCAATTGATATTTTTCCAATTATTATTTCTTTTTTTGCCTTTTGAAGGGCAATTGGGGTTAAGTAACTTGACCAAGGTTACATGGCTAGTGTTTTTGTGTGGGTTTTAAGTGTCTCAGGACAGAATTAAACTTGGGTCCTTCTGACTCCAGGGCTGGCACTTTACTCACTGCACCACCTAGCCGCCCCTATTTTTTCCAATTATTTAAGTCTGATTTTATTTATGTGAAAAGTGTTTTGTAATAGAATTCATATAGTTCCTGGGTTTGTTTTGGCAGGTAGATTCCCAAACATTTTAAAATGTCCACAGCGACTTTAAATTAAATTTCTCTTTCAATCTCTTGCTGTTGGGCTTTGTTAGTAACATATAGAAATGCCTATGATTAATGTGGGTCTCTCAACACTTTTATTGGTGTTGGAAATTCTAGCACTGGAAATTCTAGCAAGTATGATAAGATGGGTAAAAACATAGGTTAAAGGGATTAACTTGAAAATAGAGAGGTCAAAACAGCATTCCATACAGATGGCATGATAATATATGTAAAAAATTCAATTGTTTCAGCCAAGTATCAATCAAAATAGTAAATAGGTTCAGCAAGGTTACAAGATAGCAGATATACCCACAGTATTCTTAAATTTTGTTAGCAGTGGAGATCAAGAGGGTCTGTGTGTGTGTGTTATGTATATGCGTAAAACACACATATGAGGTATCTCAGTGTCTCAATGGATATAGCACTGCACCTGGATTCAGAAAGCACTGAGTTCAAATCCAGCTTCAGACAGCTTAGTGACCTTGGGCAAGTCATTTAACCTCTCTTTACCTTAATCCACTGGAGAAGGAAATGGCAAACCACTCCAGTGTCTTTACCAAGAAACCACTATAATCAATATGGTTCATGGGGTCAAGAAGTATCAGATATAACTGAATAGCTCAACAACAACACACACATACCATTTATGATGAATAAAATTCATTAAATATTTGGGAATTAAGCTATCTAGAAACATATATGACCCATATTAGAACAAATATAAAGCTATAATGACTGAAAAAAAGAAAGAAATAATTGGAGGGGCTACTGCAATGAGTTCCAGAAAGTAACTTTCTACAGAAGGAAGAAATTGGTATAAGGTACTTGTTTTAGTTGTGAGGATGAGAGTTTTTTTTTCATTCCACAAATAGAACAAAAATAAGAAGGTCTAGGAAGACTGATAAATATTCTAGGTAAAAAATTGACATCTACAATGTACAAGTGACACAATGAATAGATAGTCAAAGAATAAGAGTCATTTTTTGAAAGGGGATACAGATTGCTAACCTCACTAAAGAATTCAAAACAGTATCGATACTACTTCACCACCACTAAGGTGACAAAAAAAGTAAAAGCAATGTTACTCAATGCTGACAGGCACTGTAAGAGAACATTTTATTTGGAGGGCTATCTGATAGCATGCAGTAAAAGTTATGAAAAATAATCATACCATTTGACCAGTAATTTTATTGCCAGGAACATGCCCTGAAAACAGTGTCATAAATTTCAAAATATAAAGCTGTTTAAAGATTTTCATAGCAATAATGTTTATAACTGCCCCCAAACTGGAAGCAAAGCAAATGTTCAACGGCAGGGTGATAGTTAAATAAATTGCACATTTAATGTAATACAAGCATTCAAATAAGGCTGACAAAGTATTAGAAGTAAAATGAAAACTGTAAATAATGCAAAGCAAAAAAAGCAGAACCAGAACAGATTATATTTGAAACTTCAACAATACAGTAGGAAAAGTAAATATGAAAGATCAAAAAAAAAATGTGATATAGCCCGTGACTAAAAGGACATTTGGGGCACTGAAAAGACTTTAAATGTACATAGTTGTAATTGCCGGTTTCATTATTTTGACTTTTAATGTGAACTTTACCACAAATCATTTAAGATTAAAGCTAATTTAAAAGAAAAAGAGAAGTGACATAGATGTAAACTTTAGGACAATCACTTTGGCTCAGTTTTCTCATCTGTGAAATTAAATATTGGACTATATGACCTCTAAGTTGCTTTATAACTATAGTTCTATGGTCGTATATTAAAGTACAGTAAAAGTCACCTATTCACACAATTTAAAATAAATCCTTTCACACTGATATATTCATTTTGACAAGATGAAAGAAATTGAAGTTATGTGTTACCTCACCTTCATTTGGTCCCATCTTACAAGATGTTTTGGACTAGAAGATTCATCAGAGGATTCAACAGAAATAGTCTATGTATGGCTGTTAGAACACAAAATTGCATGTTCTATTTTAATGATCTAAACAGAAGAGCAGTAAAAACTGGTAAAACAGTTCTCTGTTGTGGACATTTCCAAAAAAAACTCCCAAAGAGATTCACCCAAAACATATGCTTTTTTCCCCTCCTCTAGTAGAAAATGCTTCAATTTAGTCTCCAAATGTAAAACATGAGATTCAGTTACATCAGGATAGGTTTTCATAAAGTTCTGAGCCAAAGTACAACTATTACAAAAGCCTACATACTGTTTGTATCCTCTGTAATGGCCTTTTTATCACCAAAGATCAATCATGTAGCACCACACTGAAATGAAAATAAAACCTCTCATCGATGGAGTAATATTATTGATGCCATTATTTTCTCACTTATATTGTTATGTTCTTGCATAGAAGAGTTTATTGTTGTTGTTCAGTCAATTTCAGTGCCCAACTCTTCATGACCTCATTTGAGGTTTTCTTGGTAAAGATATTGGAGTGGCTTGCCATTTCCTTCTCCAGCTCATTTTACAGATGAGGAAACTGAGGTAAATAGGGTTAAGTGACTTGCCCAGGGTCACACAGCTAGTTAGTGTCTGAAATCAGATTTGAACTCAAGAAGATGAATTTTCCTGACTTCAGGCC
Organism: Petaurus breviceps papuanus; assembly: GCF_028583685.1. Classification (NCBI taxonomy): domain Eukaryota; kingdom Metazoa; phylum Chordata; class Mammalia; order Diprotodontia; family Petauridae; genus Petaurus; species Petaurus breviceps. The sequence goes on from NW_027187327.1 coordinate 11,952,830, forward strand.
TGGAACTCTATCCACTGTGCCACCTAGCTGTCCAAAGGAAGAGCTTAGGGCTATGCAAAGAAAAGCATAATTTCTAGCTAACTGAAAAGACTGAAAAAAAAGCTCAGGGTTTCTTGACATTTTCTGTGTTATGGCTCAACTTGGCATTCTGTTAAAATCTATCAGACCCCTTCACACAATAATGTTTCAAATCAAAGAAAATGAAATTCACAGGATTATAAAGAAAATAATTATCCTGAAATGAAGCTATCAAAATATTTTTTTCAAAACAAGTACATGGACCCCAGGTTAAGAACCCAACTATTCTTTCATATTATAGATAAGGTTCAATTAGGTTAAGTGAGTAGCACTAAGTCATAGAAATATCGAATATCAAAGGCAACATTTGAACTCACATCCTCTGACCTCAGAGCCAATGTTCATTCCAATGTATGATGTTAAATTCCTGCTTCCTACCTAATTGATCAATTTGTTGGATATTCAATAGAATACAATGCAAATTTTACTTGACTTCTCCCCAAGATTATAATTGCCAATCAGACTGGAATAGTTACCAGATAGTTAAAAATCATAAATGAAACCCTGAACAAATTTTGAGAAAGTGTGTTTTCATATAGGGGAATTCAGAGTTTTAAAAAACCCTAATAATACTTCCAGCAAAAGAACAGCTTTTCTTACAGCCCCCCCCAAGAAAATATTTAGTTGTATCCAAACATTTCAATGCTTAATATGGGCAACACACTGCCCTATAAGCAGAAGATTGTATGAATGAATGAAGTATTTAAGTGTTTACCATGTGCTTGGCACTGTGCTTAGTTCAGAGGATATAATAATTTTCTAGAATAGCAAAACCATCAACTTTACCTAGCTCACATGTCAATAAGAAGACAAACACATAATGTTTGCCATTTTTGCCAATTTGGCCACCACGTTATGGTGGCCAGGAAAGAGTGTTTTTATCAGGGAAATCACAAGGGTGGCATGTGGAACAATAAAGAAGTCAATTGGCTATTCCAGAAGCAATAGTAGTATTATTGATTTGATTAGTTTCCAGAACAAGAGATAGAAGGAATACACAGGGGAGGAGAGGCATTTGAAACAACAGGTTGGGAAATGGCCAGATTGAATACCTGGTAGGGTCCATGGCCAGCTAAATATATAGTTCTATAGAAGGAGGTCGTCTGGATCTCAGTGCAGGAATTCCAAGGCTCCTCCAGGATACAGCAACAACAACAGTGGAAACTGTGCAGGAATAGAGAAAGGTAAAAACAAAAAATGAAAAATAGCTCCTGCCCTCAAGGAGCTTGTATTCCACTGTTCTACTGGAGGAAACAACATAGAAACAACTTACTATATACAGGTAATTTGAGGGGACAGAGAACATTAATAACCAAGAAGATTAAGACATGATTTCCTATATGTGATGGCATTTAAACTGAATGTTGAAGATGGATGGAAGTAAGAGAGAGATACCTGGAGGCTGTTATTCTGTCCTTCATTCCTCTAATGTAGTCCTTGTTGGCCCGAGCCTAGTACCATGGTTATAACACTTCTGGAACCAGACTAACTGAATTTTATGTCAATTTCTATGGACCGGGGTGGCCAAGTGGCTCAGTGAGTAAGATCACCGGCTCCAGTGTTGGGATGACCTGGGGATCAAAGCTGGGCTCAGATACCCAGCACCACACCCAGAAATAACTGGCCATGTAACCTTGAGCAAGTTACTTAACCCCAATTGCTTAAAAAAAAAATTTCTATGGACCTCAGTCTTCAGAAACCTATCTAGTCATAGCTGATACTATAACTGCCACTAAATTAAGAGGTATTCTTTAAGGTGAAGCAGAGCATCCCACATACCTAGGTTTCAAGAACAAGAGGACAAGTCTCAATCCTATTTTGAGACTAGATGCCCTGAAACTTAACTTCAACTTCCTTTAAAAAAGTGACAGGACTACAGGGAAAAGGGGAAGATAATGTTTTCCAAGAAAAAAACACCTATTTTATGATGAGCAGGATGATTTCAGAAAAACCTGGAAAAACCTAAATGAACTGATGCGAATGCAGTGAACAGAAGCAGGAGAACATCTTACACAGCAACAGCAATACTGTACAATATACAACTGTGAATGAGTTAGCTGATCTTAGCTATACAATGATCCAAGATAATTCCAAAGGACCCAAGATGAAAAATGCTATCAGTCACCAGAGAAAGAACTGATGGTGTCTGAATGCAGTCCAAAGCATACTGTTTTTCACTTTCTTTCCTTCTTTCCTTTTTCTTTTGGTTCAAGTTTTCTCCCACAAAATGACTGATATGGAAATACATTTTATGTGATTGTACATGCTTAATCTATATCAGATTGCTTATCATCTCAGGGAAGAGGGTGGGGAGGGAAAGAATAATAGAATTATTCAAAGCTTTAAAAAAACAAATGTTAAAAATTGTTTTTACTTGTAATTGGGAAAGAGAAAATATTATTTAAAAAGAAGAAAGAAGAAAAATCACCTATTTTAGATGCATCTAGAAATGTGTTTCTACATTTGCCACAAAGTAATCTTAGTGTAGTGGCTAGAGCACCAGATTTGGAATCAGGGTAATCTTGATTCTAATCTGAACTCTGACCCTTTCCATATGTGTGACCATGGGCAAGTTACAATTTCTTATAACCTCGGTTTGCTTACCTATAAAATAGAGATAATAATACCTGTGGTATTGTTAGCAGCCTGATTGTGGTGGTGAGCAGTGCTTGTGGTAAGAGTGGGTTTGCAAGATGAGTTGGAAGCTGGGAGAAACAATGCCACCATAATACTTCTTTCTGGTGGTCATGATTGGGTGGTGAATAGGAATGTTCGTAGATGTCATTGTCTATCTGAAGTTGTAGATTCTGCTACTTTATGTCCTATATTCGGTGAGTAGCAGCATTAATTAAATCAGTAATGATGAAATTGTGGCCCAGGGAAACCCAAAACTACCAATCAGAATTGTAATTAACTGATCTTGCTTCTTGGGAGTAAGAATTGTTTCTTTCTTTGTCTTTGTACTCTCAGACCCTAGGACAGTGACAGGAATACAGAGAGTGCTTAATGAATGTTTCTTGATTGATTGATTGAGCTCAGTTCTTATTCTTGGGGAAGAATACCCCATAATAGCCATAAGGTTTCTATCAGGGAAGGAGATACAAATCAGTCCCTTTTACCCCCAAAATTTTCAGTGGCCTCTAAATAAGTCTAAAAGGCTCTGGACTGAACCATGCCTTCTTGGAATTCTCCTAAAGTAGATAAGAATCTCAAATCTAGGAGTGGGGAAATGTACCAGTGTCAGTCTAATCCTCTGGGGTTCATGGGACTGAAAGGTAATGTGAACCCAGGAAATTGGCAGTGAATTTATTGGACCCAGCCTTGTCCCAACCCAAAACTCTAAAGTAGTCTCATTATACTCTCGGTAATCCATGAATAGCTAAGGACTACTGAAATTGAGCAGTACCGTACTAAGCAGTAAACTTGATACTTGGGAGGGGTCATTCTGTCTCAAGCCAAAACAGCTGCCATTTTCACTTGATAGATTTACCAGCCCTCATGGATTTATGCTACCTCTCACCTCAGTTATTAGGCTGACTGTATATAAATCTAATAATTATTCGAGTCCAGGTGGGGTGTCTTAATCTCCCAAAATACTTCAGTCAGAAGAGTTTCCCATAAACACTTTCTCACTCATCCCTCATATCCCCAGTGGCTGCAGCCCACCTTGTCACAGAGTTTACCCCTCTTACATCATGTTCATACCACCATACTCCAAATCAACCCCATGCCCTGCCACAAACAGCACCCTTGTCAATACTTTTCAATATCTTCAAGTCAATCCCTCTTCCATTTCTTAAATCAGAACTCCTCTTTCTTTGGTGGTTATAATCAACAGCAGGGTTTCTGTTTGGAACAGGAAGATTATGTGATTTGGCCAGTAGTCATCAAAAAGAAATGCTCCCTCTGGGAAACCAGTACTTATTTTCTTGTAGTTCACTATGTATCTCCTCTGTTAGGAGAAACTCTTAAATTTTGCTTTGACACTCATTTTCCGCCCTTCTGTAACATGATTTTAACCCATTGTCCCCCTAGGGCAGGAACTGGTTCATGTGTACCTCTGCAACACTCAGCATAGACCAAGTGCATTCATAGTATCATTTGAACACAGCGTCTTTATAGAATGCCAAGATTATATTCAACCATCTACAAAAAATGAGGAAATAAATGAGAAATCTCCAATTGCCAATATAGACTCATTAAGCCATATAAAATACGCATTATCAGAATGGATTATCTACTAAAGTTTTTTCTTCTTTGAACACTACCTTACTTGCAGGAAATGTGTTTTCTTGAACAAAATCCTGTGTTGAAAGTCTGTGGGTTTTTTTGCCTTCCAGCTTCTGCAGAAAGTTCGTCTTCCTTCCAAACAAGTGGGTTTGACACGTATTCAGTGTCCATAACCTTCCACAACTTGTGTACTTTGGAAACTTACAGAAATTTCTGACTGGATGAAATCCTAAGGAAACTATGAATTTTTCATGTACAAAATCAGAACCACCACGTAGGATAAGACATTATATAAGAAGTGTTCATTAAAATACTCATCCGTTTCTTCTCATAGGACAAGCTTTTCACGCCATTGATCATGAAAAATTGTAGTTATTTTAGCATTACTAAACAGCACTGGGGACTAGACCTGTGATTTCATTCCTATTAGACCTAGGAATAAGGACCTCTTAGGTAAGAAAATTTAATAATAATAATAATATATCCCACCAAAATGATAACTTTCTATCATGCTTTTTTTTATGGAGCTCCTGTTCTGTGAATATTAGTTCTAGCTTCAACTTATAATTAGGCAGTGAGAAAGCTGTTTCCAACTCTTAGGAATACGCTTAGAAATCAGGAACCTAACTACATAATTTGTATAAATCATCATTACAGATATGCCAGGTAAAGAACACAAGTGAATCAGTGTGGCCTTCTGTAATCATATTTATACCCCGTATTAAACTCAAAGCATGGAATATAAAGCATATATAGTCCATTTGAAATTAAGTTAATCACTCCAGGAGTAGGAAATAGAAAAGCACCAAGAATAGCAAGAGATTTTCTTCTCTTGTGTTCTCATCCTTTCTTCTCTTCATTGCACTCACTTTCACAAACAGGTCAAGAGAGGTAGCAATGCATAGTGGATAGAGACCTTTCCAGGAAGCCAAGAAGGCATAGGATCTAGTCCCCTCATGACATATACTGGCTTATGTGTGTGTGCAAGTCACTTAACCTCTCAGTGTTGCAGAGAAGGGAACAACCTGCATTTGGTAGAGAGAGTTTTCTCACCTAATTATTCCCTATACCAATGAAATCATCCTTCTAATCCTGACCCCTAACTTTGGATATGTATTCACTGTAAGTTAGACTTTGATCTTGGGTCTCTATTTCTTACTCAACTTCACTCTTAACTATACTGTACATGGGCTAGGTAATGTCACAATACATCCTCTATTCCTTTGCCATTAATCAAACATATGAGGCTTTCTTTAATCCCCTTTCACCTTCAAGCAGATGAAATGCCACAGAAATCAAAATGGAATGCAAAAGGGATACCAAGAACTCTCTATGAAAAAACTGGAAACCAGAGAAATCACCTCCTCCCACCTCAAAGTCAGAGGTCTTGGGAGTGGAGGACACAGAGAGAGAGACAAAGAAGACATTCCTACCTACCCTTTCTCCTCCCTGAGTGGGTGGAAGCAATGCTGGAATGCTGGGGAGCCATGGGATCTGGCAACAGCATCTAACCCCTTTCTGTCACATTTGGGTGCACGAGAGGAGCATCTGGAAAAGTCGTTTTCTTCAACTGGGTGGCGTGCCACATGGACAACAATTGCATGACCAAAAGCCAACCCTTAAGGCTACATCAATCTTTAAAAATAAAAGAATAAAAAAGTTCTGCACATTATTTTTTTCAAAATAAGTACTATGTATTATGAACTCAGTGGGAGGGAGTTTGGTGCCTGTTTCAATAACTGCATCTGCTTATGATATATTGGAATTAACTTTTTCCCTTTTGAATCTAGGTTATCTAACTCCTAGTAAGATGTCTCATCTAATTAAGATGTTTTCTTTAAATTGTAGCCACTAGTGTATGGAAACTGGAAAAGATTACTGGTGCTCTTTGCTATCCTTCTTTACCTGCTCCTACTTTTTTTTTGCATTTTTGGAGGGGGAGAGGCAGGGCAGTTGGAGTTAAGTGACTTGCCCAAGGTCACATGGCTAGTGAGTGTTAAGTGTCTGAGGCTGGATTTGAATGCAAGTCCTCCTGACTCCAGAGCCAGTGCTCTATTCACTGTGAGACCTAGCCTCCCCACCCCCCACTTCTATCCATAGCCTTAACTCATCTACGGAAAAACAATAGGAAGGCAGGGGTTGAGAGGAGGATTTTGCCATCAAAGTGCAGAAAGTGGTTTGTGGGAGTGACAGCAGGCAAAGGGAAAGGCACAGAAATAAGGGAGCAGTAATATCATGGAGAACACTTCAACTCAGTTTTTCTAGAAGAGGGGATAGCCTGCCCCTCTTACTCTTGCTCATGTTTTTGTGAAGATTAAGGATGAAGATAAATCTTAGAACAAAACCACAACACTGGGACCCTGATGATTATATCTAGTTGGAAGAATTGGAACACACTGAGTGAAGCACATAGAGGAAGCATTTGCCCCTGGACACCGGAACCTTGGACAATGTCCCAGTTACCCTGCCCTAGTTACAGACCTATAGCTATTTGTGTCTATTGGAAATTTCTATTTCAGAGGATCTGATATTCGGGAAAACCTTATTAACAATTAGAGCAGTTCAAAAGTAGAAAGGACTACTTCAAGAGATAGGTTCTTTCTCATTTGAGATTTTACCCAGAGATTGCCTGATCACTTGCTGAGTGTGTTATAATAGGGATTCTTTTTTCCTGATATGAGTTCAACTAGATGGCCACAGAGGTCCCTTCCAGCTCTAAAATACTACAATTTTGCGATTCTGTAATAGTAGATAGAGAGGGAACAATTTAATTTTGAAAACTGCATGAGAAATGATCAAAATGTCTTCAAAGTTCTACTGCCACAATTAGCTGTGAAAGCCCTGAGCAAAAGTATAGTGCAGTAGCAAGGTGCAAAATTTGAAGTTAGAGGATGTGGTTCAATCCTGACTCTATTTAACCAGAATGACTTTGGGCAAGTTATTTAAGCATCCTGGGCCTCAGTATCTCATCTCTAAAGTGAATAATTTGGAATAGATGGACTCTAAAGACTCCTTGGGCTCTAAATCTATGATTCTATGATTCTTTACTCAAAGAAAGTCATCAGAGGTAACTTAGCTTAGCTGCACCCTAGAAAGTAAATATAGATAATCTCCCTACTGTGTAAGATCCCTACAAGACCAAAGGGAAGAAAAAAAATTAATTCTTCCAGCTTACAAAATAAACTGCTCCTTTTAAAGATTCTGGCAAGCTAAAGTATGAATCTTTTGCCTTTGAAGTCTCTATTATTATTAAAGTAGAAACATGAGACTCTTCCTTGCTGCTTGGATGAGGGAGGAAAGGACATCAAAGTGGAATGCGGAGTTATTTGGACAAAGGTCACTGATCTTTCTATTTATATGAGCATACTATCATAGATTTAGAACTGGAAGGAAGCTTAGAGGTCATTCAGTCCAACCTCATAATTTGACAGATGATGGAACTGAGGCCTAAAAAGATGAAGTGACTCATCCACGATCACATAGGCTGTAAATGCCTGAAGCAATATTTGAACCCAGGTTTTCATGATTCCAAGTTCCTGTCTCTTTGCACCATATAATGCTGCATTATTCTTTAACCGCACCAACCCTTTGATTTGGGCAAAACGGGAGAATACAATAAAAGGAGGTTGAAAGTAATCTTTTCTTTTTTGTTCTTTTTCAGTCTCATTCATAATCTTTTCTATTTGTTGAAGTAGAAACTGAAGAAACTTGACTCATCTGGGAAGTATGACAAAAACTAGGAACGAAAATGGGTTTCTGACCAAAGTCACTTGAGTGTAAAAAGGAGAGAGTCAGAGGATACAATACAGGAGTAAATTGTTTTAAGAGAAGATATCATCTTACACTGGGCATCTGTTACCTTCTGGTGCAGTTTGACTGAAAGTAAAAGATTCACAGCAATTGGCTAAAAGACCTGAAGCACACCTCTGCATGAGAGAGTTTTCTAACCACTGCGACCCAGAAATGGTGTCAGAAGGAAGTGGCCCTAAAGATAGCACCTCAGTTGAAGACTATAACTGAGGCCTTATAGTCTTATATAGAATATAACTGGGACAGATGCATGAATGTTGGGGGATAGATAACTAAATACAGCATCCCCACACTACCCAATACCCTAACCCAATGGGTAGTGGACATAGGTGTCAGAGTTACAACCCTCTCCTTCAAGAGAGAGGTTTTTTCCCGAAAGGTGTTGAACAGATTATCATGTAACTCTGAAAATATCTAGACAGTTAAAGATCAGATGGGCTAGAGATACAACATACAGCACAGAACACCAAAGACAAGATGTTTGGCAAGCATCAGTAGAGGTACCTAGTACTGAACAATGGAGATGAAATGTCTAATGGGAATCAGGATCATCAGAGGGCAACACTATGATATTACCAGAAAATATCAATAGTTCTACAGTATTAGAAGCATGAGTTATTCCTCTACTCGTGTGTTCTGGCCATTTGTTCCCTACATGTGACTCTTCTCTTCCCACTGAGTATCCACGTATTTGTAGAAGAATGAGAGAAGGAATTATTTAGTTGCTATTTTCAATACAATATGTGCTAGTTAAATGCATTTTATTTGCATTAAGAGTGTTCTCTAGTTGACTAGTCAAAGTAAACACATCATTTTGGGTTGGGGGGGTTTTTCCGGTCAAGAGTACCACCATCCTTTTAGTCACCCATAGTGACTCATTTCTTCACTCTACTGTAATCACTATATCTAATCAATTGACAAATCTTGCCAAGTTTGCATCATAACACCTTCCCATCCAACCTATGGGATATAATTAACTCATTCTAGCTAAGACCTGAACTACTACAATGACCTCTGAAGTGATCATCCTACCTCCTATTTCTTCCTTTTCTAATTCATCCTCTACATCACTGTTAAATGAATCTTCCTAAAGCATAGCTCTGACCACGTCACTCCTCCAGCTCAGGAATCTTTGATGGCTCCCTATCACCTCTAGCACAAAACACAAATTCTTGGGTCTGGTGTCTAGAATCCTTCACAATCTGACTCCATTATGTATTTCCAGATATACTCTCCTCACTCCCCTCACACACCTTCCGTTCCAGACAAACTATCCTACTTGTTACTTATCGAACTTGTCATTTCTATTTCCCACCTCCAAGCCTTGCAAAGGTTGTCTCACATCCCTGTGATGGATTCAATCTCTCCTCACCTCTTAGAATCCTTAGCCTTCTTCAAGGCTTAATTTAGGCACTATGTCCTATAGAAATCCTTTCTTGATTCTCTTGGGGCATGGTGAGTAAGGAGCTATTTTTGGAGTCTGAAGTTTGGAGTTCAAGTCTTAGATGGACTTCTGTGTTCCTGGACAAGTTATCTGACAAGTTATTTAACCTCTCTGGGGCTCAGTTCCTCATCTTTAAAATTAGAGGATTGGATTGGATGAATTTCTTCTACCTCCAAATCTATGCTCCTATAACCCTATTAGTATTGCTTTCTCCTCAAATTCTCATAATGTTTTTATGTGGTGTGTCCTATTAATAGCATAGAAACTTCTTGAGGAAAAAAACTGTTCTGAAATTTTTCACTGTGCCTACCACAGTGCTTTGTCCATAGTTGACCATTAACAAATGAATATTGGAATTGGATCTCTACTGCCAACACAGATCCAATAGGAATATGTGAAAGTTGAAGTCAATTGTGACTTGCCTATCTTGAAGCCTATAGTAAAAAAAAATTAAATTCAGACACATTTTTTACATAAACACAAATTTGATTACTAACAACAATAGTCAAAACAAGGATCATTTATTCTTAAACAATTGCATAGAAGAGGGTTTGATATGTATACATCTCGGGAGCCTTTGGTGCAATGTAGACAGTGTTTGTTATATAGTAGAAAGAGCATTTAGAAGAATCAAGAGACTTGGAATCTTAGTTCCATTTGCCAGCTATTTGTGTGACCTTGGTGACCTCTCTGGTTCTCACTTTTCTCATCAGTAAGATGAGGGACTTGAACATCAATATTGAACCAATAATTTCCAAATTCCCTTCTAACTCTACACTGTCTGCGTTAAGCTGCTATTTTGTGCCTTTCTGGTCACTATTGGGCTGATGTCCAGTCTTCTTGTTTGAGGTAATGAAGTTCAGTTCTATCAAAGGCTTCACTCATCTCTTGGGCTTAAATATATAATTAAGTATAATTAACCAATTCATTCATTCTATCTTTTCTACTGCTAATTTGAACAACATGTCCTTAGTCTTAAGGTTTCAATAATATTGCACACATGTATGTGTATATATGATGAAAGTATAAAGTAATAACCCATGTAGGAAACTCTCTCCATTACTTTGTAGTCACCCTTCCTGGGCTGAAAAACCCTGCAAACAAGCTAACGTATATAGTAGCTGGACCTTTTTTTCAATGTAGAGAATTGTCAACCTATAAGTTTCAGTGCTATTAACTTCAATTATATTACCAAAAGTTGTGTCTATAAAATATGTCAAGAGGTTGGGTTTTTTAACCTTATCAACTATATTGTTTACGCTTTCTAAAATTTATTCTTAAGTCCCATAACACCAATTTAATATACAGTTAGTTTGCTGAATTTCCATTAATATTAATCAATTCATATGAAGAACATATGATTAGATCATTCAAAAAGTCATCATTAATCAAGATTGCAAGCAAAGTAGGCTTTCGTTGGTGAGTGAACATTATTTTCTGAATCCAACACAATATAGAGAGAAAAGAAGAAAACATTACAGCACAGAATATTCTTTCTGTCCTACAAAAATATTTTTGCTGTAGAGGAGAGGGATTTAGTATGTATAAACATAAGATAGTCTAAATGACTTCCATAAAACATTTTCAGTAACCACCAAATCTTTTTCAAAAGTATGCAAAGCATTCTTCCATGCTGAAGCAATATAAACCATATCTTTATCATTCAAAAAATTCAATTCAATTAAACTCAAAAAGGCACAGATTGAGTTCTTACTATTTCTAAAACACTGATAAAATTATAAAGATGAAGAAGACATAGTATATGGTATGGTCCTTGCTCTCAAGAAACTTGGAGTCAAGTAGGAGCTAGGGAGGAGAGAACAAGACATATACACAAATTAACATGATATAAAGTAAAGTGCAAAAGAGGAATAAGATGTTAGAAGAGTTCAACGGAGGGAGGGTTCAAGGAAAGCTATAATAAGATTTATCATTTAAACTAGGCCTTAAAGAATAAGGAGGATTTCAAATGGAAGCAACATGCATTCCAACCATGGTGCAAGAAAAGGTCTAAATTTCAGAAAGGTTGGGCCACCATCTACAAAGAAACATTAAAATATAAATATATATTTATATATAAATAAAATATAAATATATATTATATATATTCAACAAGATACATATGTATAAATGGGTATTTACTCATTTAACTTTACCCATTTAAATGGGCATTTAAATATAATATTCGTTTGTATATAAGATATATGATGTTGGTAAATTTGAACCTAAGAATAATAAAATCTTTCAAGGCCACAAAATGCTTACATATGCTAAACCATTTGTAGCAGCTCACTTCAGATTCAAGGAAAATAAATATAGCCCAAACTCACAGAAAATTTACCTAACTGTGATTTATTGATCGCAAAACAATGGGTGAATTGAGAACATGTAGAGATGTGCTATACTCCCAAGGCCCAAATTGGTGTCTTGATTCTAGGATTCATCTTAGCACATGTGAGGTCCATCCGTGACTGAATAGCTCTGCCAAGATTGCAGACTAATCATAAATGTCCTACTGCCTCCCCCAACATAGCCCTGGCGATACAATCCTTTATTCACAAGAGTAAGAAAGCTAGCCAGGTGTGCTTTAAAAATACACCTATCCAAGGTTGAGAAAATCCCACATATCTATGAATATACCAATCAGAATAAATCCAAAGAAAAATGTAATTCCAGATTGGTCCAATTTCTCTGGTGTTTAGTGATTATGTTTTATGAATTCATTAGTCATCCTGGTTGTTTTTGACCCACATGTACACTCCCCTTCTTTCCTTTAAAATTAGGATAATGACTTACTACTAGAAAATAGAATCGTTTAATTTTGCTACAATGATATTCATCACTCATTATGTGCCTATTAATAAATACTGCATTGAAAATACAAAAGGAATGTTACCTAGTCTCTACTTGCCAGGCATTTACAGTCTAACTGTAGAGGCAGAATATTATTAGCTTTCAGCTCGAATTTTATACTATCATATCCTCATAACCAGTCATGGGGACCATAAAAATGAATACTATACAAACCAATTTATTCATTTACTCATTCATTCTTAACTTGATGCAACATTTATTAGGCATTGTGCTAGAGCTTGGAAGAGATACCAAGTTTAGATAAAAATAGTCACTGCTCTCATGAAGTTTATTATCTAATCCACAAACACAAATCACTAAAATATCCAATATCACCACTGCATTAAGCAGTTGTCTAATAACTACTGGAAGCGGTGAGCAACTCCTGAACCTCTTTCTCATCTTCAATGGAAGATGCCTCAGCTGTCTTCATCTTGGCCAGCCTCTTCTCAATGATATCTACAAACCTGGTGAACTGAGACATCGTCTCACAGTACAAAGACTAAACTCAGATGGTAATGGGTCTTGGCCAGTAGCCATTTATAGGCCTCCAGGTAATTTTGCTAGAGGGTGAGGCAGGTCTGGAATTCTTCTATGACCTTACTGTAATTTTCAGATTCAATGCTCCCTTCTTCTGAGTTTCATGTGAGCTTGGACTGAATTGAGCTGTTCTTCCTGTTTCCTACCACTTAAAATGAGTCTTGCTAAATCTAGAATATCTCAGGTGAGCTCAGGTTTCCAGTGTCATCATCTTCATTTCCTTTTTTCAAGATTTGGATTTACCAAATGAGATGGACTGGGTAAAGTTGTTACTGGATAAATAAATCAGGGAAAGCATCATGAAGGTCATGGCATTAAAATTTGATTTTAAGGAACAAGTAGAAATGCAACAGACCAAAAAGAAAAAGAGAGAGCTTTCCAGGCATAGGGAAAAACAAGAGCAAATGCATGGAGTCTGGAAACCATATTGCATGTTTGGGGGTAGTATTCAATTTAACTGGATTACAGAGTGAAGGAAAGTGAGTAAAATTAATTACAGCTTAAAAAGTAAATTGGTAGTAGTTTGTAGAGGGTTTTGAATGCCAAACAAAAGAGTTTGAACTTTATTCAATCAGCAACAAAAAACAATTGAAAATCATTTTTAGCAGATGGAAAGACATGACCAGATTTATGTTTAAGAAAGATTATTATAACAATTGTATGAAGTTCAGGGCTGCTAGGTGGTACAGTGGATAGAGTGCTGGGCACAGAGTCAAGAAGATCTTCCTGAGTTCAAACCTGACCTGACACTAGCCATGTGACTCTGTCCAAGTCACATAACCTTATCAGCCTCAGTTTCCTCATCTGTAAAATGAACTTGAGAAGGAAATGGCAAACCACTTGAGTATCTTTGCCAAGAAAATCCCAAACGGGGTCAGAAAGAGTCAGACACGAATGAAAACAACTGAACTACAATAACAACATGAAGCCCAATTTGGTGAGAGAAAGAATGGAAGTAGAAAGATCTATAAGAGGAGGAAAAAGAGCATGTACTAGGATGGTGGTATTAAACTCAAATAGAAACTAAGCCATACATAAGCATCCCTATGGGCAGCATATTGACTTAGCAAACCACAATATGACATTGCTTGTATTGTATTGTATTTTTTTCTGTTATTTTGTTAAATATTTTCCAAATAGGTTTTAATCTGGTTCTGGCCACACTCGGGGGTGTTGTTAGCCAAAATGAGCCTGTAGTCTTCCCTTTTGATATCTCTGTACTAAGTAAATATCATGGGACTAGAGAGAGTGGAATCAAAATAAGAAATCCTAGAATTGACAGAACTTGGTAAGTAAATATGAGACATGAAATAAGACTCAAAAGCCATCCCCATTTACAAACATGGAAGACATGGTGAATGTCAATGCCAAAGACATAAATACTGAAGTACAGAGAGAGCTTGAGGTTTAGGAGGGAAGCTAAAAAGTTCCATGTGAGAAATATTTCAAATCTTAGTGGCTTACCCAAGAAGAAATGTCCTGTGGGCAAGAGAATAGTTCAGTCTTCTCACTGTCATCTGTTATCAATAAATAGCTCAGGAGCTTTGGTCTCATGCTTTTTTGTTCCTCCTCATTCCCACAACTTATCCAGGAAAAAAATACTTTCATTGTCCTTTATATTCATTAGCAATCTTCACCCATATAGGTTTTAGTGCTCCTTGCTACACCATATAAGTAGAACTCTTTCTACATTCATGATCAGTTACCTTCTCCTGGTGGTGATTACCTTCCTCCTAGCTGGTGGTACAGTGGACAGAGCCTCAGGTTTGAAGTCAGGAAGATCAGAGTTTGAATCCAGCCTCAGACCCTTACTAGTTGTGTGACCCTGGACAAGTCACTTAACCCTATTTGTCTCACAGTATCTTCATCTGTAAAATGACTTGGAGAAGGGAATGACAAACCACTCCAGTATCTTTTCCAAAAAAAAAAAAAACAAATAGGGAATGAAGAGTGGGATATGACCAAAAAACAACCACCTTATTTTCCATCTTCTGTCTTTTTTTTCATGAGTTGATAGATGAGTTCCCTATGTTACAATATCAGTTTCAAGGGACAACTCACCCTTTTGTTCCTCTTTGGAATCAATCTTTTCATATGTTCAGGATTTCATTCTTAAGAGTTTCCCATCACTTTCAGTTTGATTCATTCTGCATAATATTAGATCATTAGCACCAGTTTATGTATCCTATCTTTGAACTTCTTGAAATCTTATTTCCCAAAATTTCAGTCTAAAGATCATAAGGAAATATTCTCTCCTACTATAAGACTGGAATAGTCACTTGCCCCAAGAAATTCCCTTCCTGAGCTAAATTTTAAATATGATGTCCTATCACATTAGGTCTCAATAGAATAAAGTCAAATTTGCCTCCTCACAATATGATGTCTAGTTCATCTTTATTATTACTAACACTTTATTTTATGCATGGATCTTCTAACTTATAAGATGAAAAGCAGATAAAAAAAAGAAACAATGCTAGATATCAGAAGAAGTATCATCAAATGAATAAAGAAAAATTTAAATAATTTAAGAAAAAATTAACCTGGTAAAAAAAAAATGAGAGGGTTTGCAGAGATTTTAAATGATGGGAAGAACTGAATCTATTTCTTAACATACAATTGTGCTTTGAAATATTTTATTTATATCTTAGTTGTATTTATCATTTTCTGAAGTATAGTTTTGAATGTTCCAAACTTTAATGGTTTTTAGCCATTTCTTCTTATAAGATTTCCTTGAATTTTACAAATTTTATTGAAGAGTCAAGTTAGCAAAGATATATTTTAAATTAACATCTCATTTTACAAAGAACTTCTTATGTCAATATTATAATATTAATTATAATATAAAACTAATTATTTTATTAGCCAGTTAAATAATTTGCTGGTTTAAATAATTAACCATGTATATTTAAATACAATTATTAAAAATACTGCATTTATATCATTTAATATCTATATTTAAATACACTATTTAACCCTTTTTTATTTTTATTGTATAATTCAGTCCATTTATTGCTTACTGAGAGACAATGTGTTGTAATGAATAGTGAGCTGCTGACAAAGGCAAAGTGATCTGGGTTCAAGTCCTACTTCTGGTTCTGTTACTCTGAGCAAGTCATTTAACCTCTCATTGTTACAGGCAATTCTCTAAGACTAAAAAGTTCAGACAAGAGGTTGCCCTGTACTGGTAGAGAAAGTTCCTCACTTGGAGTTTTCTACACAAATGGAATCACCAGTCCAGTCTCAATTCCTATAAGTATATTTATTTTTAGCATTTCAATTAATGAATTATTAAATGCCTCTTTTTTATCATTCTTAATTAAATTATTGTTTTCTTTTCAGAGAAATATTAGCACGTTCCTATTATATGAATTATAGCTATTAATTGTCTGCACTACTAATATCATGAACTCAAGCTTAACCATAGACATTCTGCATATTACTAACTACATGTAAGGGTTATGGGATTTAAAGATCTTCCGTGCCCCGTTGGACTTACTGACATAGCAGGAAGGGGTGGAGCAAGAGGAAGCGGAAGCCAAGCTAGAGTTCCTGTGGTGGCTAGCAGTGGTGGCGATGGCGGCAGCAGCAGCAGAGGCAGCGGAAGCGCAAACCCCTTTTTGAGTCAGCCAGAATTTCTGCTAAGGACTCCTGCTGAGGACTGCCAGGGGCCGGAGCTGCTGGGAGCGCACTTCCTGGATGCTGGGTGGTTGCTGTGAGTGGGGAGATGAGGACCTTTGCCTGAGGTAGCCTGTTCTGTTTTAAAGGCTTGAGAATGTGGGTGCTTTCTACTTTATCTGCCTGTGCCAATTTCTTAACTACTCTGATGGCTTTGACTTTCTGGTTTTGGGACTCAGTCTTTTGGTATTTTAATAAATGTTCCAGCTAATTCCCCCATATAGCAAGCTTGATATATTTTGTGATGGATAATTACATCAGCATATCTGTAATTTCTGTAGACATTGTGAATATTGCATTGCTGACACAATACATAATTGTCCTTAATTTTGAACTGTTTTGTCAAACATAGATTTGCCTTGGTGGTGTCCCACTTATCTTCACTTCTGTCTTCCTTCTTCCTTTTTATTTTTTGGTCCTTCTAAAACATTTAGTGGTTTATTCAATATGATACTCAGAAGGTTCTCACATTGAATGAGTGTAATATGTCTTTTAGATGGGGAGAATGGCTTGGATCTTCAGAGATTTCAAGGATTTTGAGTTTTTCACTCATCTCCTGAGGTAATGAAATGTCATGTGGTTTGAAATTTAGTATGCTCTAAAAGGAGATCCTATAAAATGAAAGGGAGAGAAGAGACAAAGGGAATAGAAGATGTGGTGCTTCCCCCCAGGATTCAAAGAAGTTATAGAGGCCATGGTGGGCTAAAAGAAGGGCTTGGAGTATGAACAGCATCAAAGTGTATCAATTTTCTCCTTCCAGATTACAAGAAACGAATGGGAAGAAGGAGAGAGATGGCCAAAGAAATACAGACCTTCCATTTATATTGGTTAATCATAAATTGGACTAGTACTATATCTTACTCCTATGGTTGGGTGTAACAAGTGCCTTTTTCTAAGTGTGTTCTATTATCTTCTTATAAATTGCAATTTAAAGGACCAGTTTTCCTCCGCACTACCTCCTATCCAGGATACATATTTCCTAATGGGTCTTTTTTTCACAGCATAGGACCTGGGCAGCTCTGGGAGCAACATAGGAAACAGTGACCTTTACTAATGCAAGGCTAAGATCTCAACCCTTGGCCCATTGTTTGAGAGTTTTCACTCTCTAACTGGGGCAAAAATCAAGATTCATTCAATTGAAAAAAGCAAAGAATGTACGTTTTATCTAACACAAAGGGAGCATACACAAAAGCGTATCAAGTGTTATCAGCAAATATGGAAAAGTATAGATTATTATGGTGAGCTAGGTGGTGCAGTGCATAGAGCATCAGGCTTGGAGTCAGGAAGATGCATCTTCTTGAGTTCAAATCTGGCCTCAGACACTTACTAGCTATGTGACTCTATTTGCCTCAGTTTACTCCTTTGTAAAATGACCTGGAGAAAGAAATGGCAAACCACTCAAGTATCTTTGCCAAAAAAACCTCAAATGAGTTCATGAAGAGTCAGACACGACTGAAACTATTGAACAACAAGAATTTATTATTATGCAATACATTGAAGGATCATAATTGAAAAAAAAACTTAAAGATCAGTAATTTCAGTGTGAGTAAAAAGTACCAGGCCACGTGGAAACTAAAAAATAAATATATTTAATAGTGCCTGAGTGTAAGAGGAAATTATAAACAAAAATGAGATTGTGTCAAAGTCAATGGCAATGTAGATAATGAGCAAAATCTGAGGCAAATAAAATGTTTTTGTTCATTTTGGTTTTTTGTTTGCTGTTCGTTTCAAGATTGGGTCTCCTGATCTCTTCCAGGCTGGAAATTCAATGGCCACTTACTGACTTGCCTGATCCTACCAAACCTGCTTCATCTGTCTAATCTAGGTCAGTTCACCTCCTTAAGTAGGTAGCAAGGGGGCCCACGATTTGTAGGGGTTCATTATATTGGCATTGAACACCTGATGCCAGAGCATCAGCCTTTGTTTCCCCAGGAGAACATATTTCACATATAGTAAAAATACACAGTATAGACACCTATTATCAACAAGAAATACAAAAAGAAATTGAATGAGTTGAATCTGTACTTTAAAAATTTGAAAAAGAAACAAAACCATTGCCAAATAGGGAAAAAGTGATTTTATCTCTCTGAGATTTAAAATCATCATCTGCAAATGAAAGGGTTGGAAAAGAGGCCTCTATGGTCCCTTCCAGATCTAAAAATATGTGACCTTATGTTCTTGTGATTCGGTAAGCAAAATAATAGCTGAAATTTATATAGCTGAAGATAAGAAAAAAATGAAATTTACCAAAATTATCAAAGAAAAATAGATCATAATGAGAGGAAAAAATAATCAAAGATTATGTCACATACTTTTATTTTAATAAATTTGGGAACATAAAAAGAAATGCATAATTATTTAGAAAAAGTATAAAATACCAAAAGTGGCAAAATAAGAAGTGGAAAATACAAATAGGCCAGAATTAGGAGAAACTATGTGGGTCATTAAAGAGCTACCGAGAAAAGCCAGATGGATTCATAAGCAAATTCTACAAAATTTCTAAAGAATTAACTCCTATGCCACATAGACTATTTAAAAACTAGAAAAGGTGATAATCTTTCTATTTCTCTGTATGAGACAAATAATGTTTTGATCCATAAACCAAATAAAATAAGATTTAGAAAATAAAGCATAGGCCAATATACAACAAACAAAACAACCAATATGATAAATTACACCAATAAGAAAAAAGGACTTCAAGAAGACTATTAGGTACAGAGTAAACCTATAAAAAATTTTAAACACTTTAGCCTATAAAAACATCTAAAAGGAGAAATAGAATCACATTAGTATGATTTTAAAGCACATTTTACATTTGCAGCTACAAAGCTAATATTATACACAATAGAGGAATATTAAAATAATTCCCACTAACATATAAGGGAGGGCTGTTCATTCTTACTTCTCCCTATATGAAATGCTAGCAGTTGTATATTATGAGAAATAAAGTAAAAAAGAAACATCAATGAAGAACTTAAATTGTCTCTTTACAGATGATATAGTCTAAAAAACATTCTCAAGAAAAATTAACTGATGTCACAGCTTTGGCAATGTCAGAAAATACAGTTAAGCCACAAAAATGATACACATTTTTAAATACTCTAATGAAAATCAAAAGAAATTGATTGAGATAAATGATGATACAAAGTAATAGACATTAAGTGTCAAAAAAGTAACACAGAGGAGGAGATTCATCAGAGAAAACAGTAACTGAAAGATAATGTAAATAAGAAAGGATTTTGTGGAGTGTTAAAATTCAAGTCAGGCCACATCTGGTCGCCATATTTTAAATAGGATGGGGCTTTATAAGGTAGAGCATAATCAGAGCTAAAGAGGTTTCGTAAGAAGGACGAGGAACCTACCACTGGATCAAATAAGCAGGAAGTGATCTCACTATGGCTATTTAGTGTGGAGAAGTGAAATTCCTCACATAATTAAAAGGACATCTGACAGAAGGCAGAATAGATTTGTATTGTGTGGTTCTATATGGCACAACTTGTACCAGTAAAGGAAGGTTACAGGAGACAAATTTTAGTTTGATACAGCATAATGGAATGAGAAAAGCACTGGATTCAGAGTTGAAAAATCTCAGTTCAAACCCTAGCCCTGCTGCTAATTACTTTTGTGACCTGGTAAAAGTCACTTCATTTCTTGGGATTTTGCTCAGCTATTGAGCTCTTAGCTCCCTTCCAATTCTTTTTTTTTTTTTTTGGAGGGAGGGAAGGTAGGGCAATTGGGGTTAAGTGACTTGCCCAAGGTCACATGTCTAGATTTTGTGTTGTGTCCAAGGCCGGATTTGAACTCAGCTCCCTTCCAAGTCTTAGATCTATACTTGCTAATTCTCAACATGGTGGGTCCAACACATCTGTAGAGGGAATTGACTGGAGATAAGTCTGAAGCAACAGATAGCTAGGGACAAGTATGCCAGAAAAGCCAAGTTAAAAATCATAGGCTCAAAAGGTCCTTAATTTGGAGCTGGAAGTGATCTTATAGGTCATCTATTCCAATCCTCCTGTTTTTACTTATCTTGTAGACAATGCATAACTATTAAAAGCTTTGTTTCTTATTTCTTCTGGGTTGGTGGTGGTAGTAAGTTTAAGGGATAGAGAGTGGCATACATATGAAGGTGAGAGGAATTATAGGATGATAGATATAAAGTTGAAAAGGACTTCAGAGGTCACTTAGTCAAAGTCATACTGATATTAAGTGGCAGCCAAGATTTAAACCCAAGCCATCTCAGAATTCTTATGTAGGATGCATTGGAGGTTCAACTCATTGTAACAAAAGGGAGTCCCATGAAAAGGCAATCGCAATAATTTGAGTATAAAGTTATCTATCAAAGCCTGAACTGGGAAGATACCATTTGGAATGAAAAGGAAAAAATTCAGACATAAAAATAAAATAAAATTTAAAAAATTAAAATAAATTTTAAAAAAATATATTACTAAGGGGTCTCAATAGTTAGTGATCAACAGCACCACAGTTTTAGTTCACCCTCATCATCCCATTGTCTGTCCTCCCAATTGAATCAGCCTCTTAAATAATTTTTCTGACACTTATCTTTCCTTTCTTCAATTCATTCTACAAGCATAGATCATTGCAAAGCCCTTTTCTAACTTTAATTAAAGACAACTCAACAAATGTTTCTGAAACAACTACAATAAACAATTGACTGTGCTAGATACTATAGGAGGGGGG
This sequence comes from Petaurus breviceps papuanus, assembly GCF_028583685.1. Classification (NCBI taxonomy): domain Eukaryota; kingdom Metazoa; phylum Chordata; class Mammalia; order Diprotodontia; family Petauridae; genus Petaurus; species Petaurus breviceps. Next base: position 11,974,158 of record NW_027187327.1, read on the forward strand.
AAAAAAGAACACAGGAAACCTGGGCAGAAAGAAAGGAAACAAGCATCTATTGTTTGTTGTTGTTAAGTCATTTCAGTTGTGTCCAAATCTTTATGACTTCTTTTAGGGTTTTCCTGGAAAAGATACCAGATTGGTTTGCTGTTTCCTTTTTCAGCTCATTTTACGGATGAGGAAACTGAGACAGTGTTAAGTGACTTTCCCAGGGTCACACAGCTAGTTAAGTATCTGAGACCAGATTTGAACTAGAGTCTTCTTGACTCCAGGCCTGGCACTCTAGCCACTGTGCCAACCTAGCTGATATATGTGTGTATGTATATGCATATACACACATGTGTACATACATATGTGTGTATATGCATTCATGTATTTATGCAAACATATTTACTCATCATGTAGGTATGTATTCCCATATGACACATTACACATTATACAGATATATACATTTTTTCTATTTGTACACTTATCACATTGTACCTTATATCATAGTGATTTCTATGCATAATTTGACCTCCTTTATTCAGTTGCAGCTCCTTAAGAGAGTTTATCTTTGGAGGGAGACAGTACAGTGGAAAATGTACAAGGCTCTAGACACAGAGGACCTGATTTCAAGTCCCATCTCTGGTGCACACTATGTGACCTAGGGCAACTAATTTAACCTCCCTGGGCCTCTATTCCTTCAACTGTAAACTGAGGTGGTTGAACTAGGCAGCCTCTGAGTCCCTTCCAGGTTTAGAACTATGAGCCTATAACTTCCTCAATGACAACCACATTGCCTTAATTGAATAAAGGAGAAGAGGGGAGATGCAAGAGTCCAAGTTGACAGTAATATTTTGAACCTAGGTGGTCGCAATAGTGATGATACACCTTCATTGCCCTCAAGTAACTAAATAATCAGGACCCTAGGAAGTCTGCACATCCATCCATTCATCCATCCAAGAAACAAGTGAAAACTTATCACCAGGGCTCCACAAGATTCTAAGGTATATGATGCAACCATTCATTCTTGGCTTTCTTAGGTTCTCACACCCTCTTATTGATTCTATGAGCTAACATCTCCCTGCCAATAAGACTTTGTCTTCATTCATGCCCCAAAGTTACTTTGGCTCTTTCAACAACAAAAATGCCAACCAATTAAATGTAGCCCTAATCTCTCACATTTATCTATGTATCAGATCATAAAAAGTTTTGTTTTTTTCAAGTCTCACAAGACTATGTCAAAACATGTAGGCTGTGTTCAAGAGGCTTTGATTATATATCCATTTCACCTTTTCCATCTACCTTATTTTCAGCACACATATTTCATCTGGCAAAAAGCATCTGGATTATTAGTTGCTCTTCAATATAAACCCACATATACATTTGTAACATAATTCAGACAGCCAAAATGCTGAAGCATCTCCCCATTCATGACCTGAAGAGACCTCTCTCTTAAAATGGTAAAGAGAACAGCTTTCCATCTTCATAAATTTGGGATTACTTCTTTTGCATGGAAATTTCCAGACTGGGAATTAGCTGATAATTAAAAAAAAAAACTTTCTCCTTCCATTTAATGAAGAAGTCACATATATACAAGGGAAAAAGGAAGCCTAAGAACAATGTCATCTCACAGGAACCTAGCCCCACCTTTAAGATTTGTGAGGCTAGACATTTTTGTTTTTTTAATTGGGGCTGGGGTCATGGTTCTCAGTTGATATCTATAATTTCATTGATTTCTAAGATTGATTCAGCTGATCTGGTTGGCTAGAAAGGTGTCTTTTTACCTCCTCAGGACTCCAGGTGTGTCCCTTTCAAAACTCATTGTTAAGAACATGACTTTACCATTCTTAAGTTAAGAGTATATAAGTAGCTACCATATGCACTTTTAGAATGAGCTCTCACAGTAAATTCATTGGGTTATCACCTCCAAAATTATGGTCTCTGGCTGGGTTTTTTTTTTTCAGATCAAATATAATGTGATGTGGGGGTTTTTCCACTTGAACAAAATTAGGCTTATGGCAAAATAATATATTTTTTCTACCTAAGAGGAGCCTAAGATATGAAGGCATGGTAAGAAAAGAACTGATCCTGAAATCAGAAGGTAGGGGTTCAAATTCAGCTCAGAAACGTATTTTGTGACCCTAGACCAAGTCCCTTAACTTCTCTGAGTTCTGCTTCTTAAACTGAGATAATAATATTTGTTCTTCCTAGAGGCAGCTAGGTGATGCAGTAGATAGAGTGCTGGGCCTAGAATCAATTATTATTAATATTTGTGTGACCCTGCAGCAACTTGCATAGACTCTATCTGCCTTTTTTTTTTAATTCTCTGTAAAATAGGGATAATAATAATACCTCCCGGGTTGTTGTGGGAATCAAATGAGGTGTTACTTGTAAAGCTCTTGGCATATAGCAGGTAATTAATACATACTTATTTCCTTTATTCCAATCCTCACATATTTTCATCAATGAGATAATGTATGTAAAAGACAGTAAACCTTAAAGTGACTCTAGAAATGTAAACTATTATTATTGCTTACCTTCACAAGGTTATTTGGAGGAAAGTAATTGTGTCAGAGACCAATTTGTAGCATGAAGAGACTGAAAACACTCAAGGAATTTTCCCACTCATGGCATATAGAGCCTCCTTGAGCCTCAATTTTCTGGTCTGTAAAATGAAAAAAAGAACTTGTGGCACCCACCTCACAAGGTTGTTGTAAGGAACAGATGAAACTATGTATGGAAAGTCTTCTGTAAACCTTAGGACATTATGTATTCATGGGGCAGCTATTTGGTGGAGTGGATAGAGCACTGGCCTTGGAACTCAGGAGGACCTGAGTTCAAATGTGACCTCAGAAACTTACTAGCTGTGTGACCCTGGGCAAGTCACTTAACCCTCTTTGCCTCAAAAATAAAAAAGGTATAATTTATTTATTAATAATTACCATTGTATATATTAATATCAACTTCTCACTTTCAAGTTATTTATAAAGTTTTTGTTTTGCTGTTGTGAAAATAAAACAAAACAAATGCTTATAGCAAATAAGCAAAGATGTATTTAAATCCTCAGAATCACTCCTCATCTGAAGAATGAAATGGTCCTTAACCACAGGCCTTCATCTCCCAGCTTCTACCTGGTTTCAAGTCCTGTCTCTTTCATTTACTCTTTGTAACCCTTGGTAAATCACTTTGCCATGTTGAGCCTCAATTTCCTCACCTATAAAATTAGAAGATTGAACTATATGGCCTCAAGTATTCATTGTTCTCTATAAATCTATGATTCTATGATCTCATGGAGTGTATGGGGAGAAGAAAAGCTGATGGTCAGATGTTGCATGTGTATAAACATTTCTCTTACTTCTTACTAGTCCATTTTTAAGTAATATTTTGTTTTTTTCTCCAATTACATGTTAAAACAATTTTTAAACATTTTTTTTAAGTTTTGAGTTCCAAATCTTATCCCTCCCTCCCCTGTCCCCTTCCTGTCACAGTAAACAATCTAATATAGGTTATAAATGTGTAATCATATAAAAGATTTCCTTGTAAGTCATTTTGTACAAGATGACAAAAGGAAGGAAGGAAGGAAGGAAGGAAGGAAGGAAGGAAGGAAGGAAGGAAGGAAGGAAGGAAGGAAGGAAGGAAGGAAGGAAGGAAGGAAGGAAGGAAGGAAGGAAGCAAAAAATAGCATGCTTCAGTCTGTATTCAGATAGTATCTTCATTAGCTTCATCATTAGTCCTTTGGGATTGTTTTGAATCCTTGTATTGCTGAGAATACCTAAATCATTCACAATTCATCATACAATATTGCTGTTAGATATGTACAGTGTTCTCCTGGTTCTGCTCACTTCACTTTGCATCAGTTCATGTAAGTCTTTCTATGTTTTTCTGAAATCATCCTGCTCATCATTTCTTATAACACAATAATATTCTATCACAATCATATACAACAGTTTGTTTAGCCATTCCCCAACTGAGGGGCATCCAGTCAATTTCCAATTCTTAGCTACCACAAAAAGAGCTGCTATAAATATTTTTTATATACGTAGGTCCTTTTCCTTTTTTATTTATTTAGGATATTGGCCTATCAGTGGTTTTGCTGACTCAAAGGGTATGCACAGTTCTATAGTCTTTTAGGCATAGTTCCAAATTGCTCTCCAAAATAGTGGTATCAGTTCACAACTCCACCAACAGTGCATTAGTTTCCCAATTTTCCCAAATCCCCTCCACCATTTATCATTTTCCTTCTTTGTCATATAAGCCAATCTGATAGGTAGGAGGCAGTACCTCAGAGTTGTTATAATTTGCATTTCTCTGATAAATAGGGATGTAGAGCACTTTTATGCCTATAAATCACTTTGATTTATTTATTTTAAAACTGCCTGTTCATATCCTTTGACCATTTATCAATTTGGGAATGACCTGCATTTTTATAAATTTGACTCAATTTTCTATATATTTGAGAAATGAGGCCTTTATCAGAGATATTTGTTGCAATTTTTCCAGTTTCCTGCTTTACTTTTAATTTTGGTTGCACTGGTTTTGTTTTGCAAGAAACTTTCTAATTTTATATGATCAAAATTATCTATTTTTTATTTTGTAATGGGCTCTATATTTTCTTTGATCCTAAATTCTTCCTTATCCATACATCTGACAAACAAGCTATTCTATGCTCTCATAATTTTCTTATGGCATACCTTATCCTTTATGTGTAAATCATGTACCCATGTTGACCTAGTTTTTCCAACAGTTTTTATCAAAAAATGAGGTTTTGTTCTAAACTCTTAGATCTTTGGGTTTATCATATACTAAATTATTATGGTCACTTACTATAATGTAATATGTATACTTCTTGCTATTCCTAGTGGCTCTGTACTATGGCCATGGAATCTCCCAGTCTCTCATACCAAGTCAAGGAAAGGGTGTAAAGCCTAAAATCCTCCTATCTTTTGGAATCATCTTTCCAGTATAACATGAGGGCAAAGATAACCTGAATAATCCTTTTATTTTCTTTTTTGCTCCAACAGTTGTCACTGTTTTCTCTCTACAGACCCTTTCTCTCCTTTGTCCTCCTTGATCTTTCTTATCTCATTCAGTCTTCACACACCATATATACATATACCACTTCTGACTGTCAGCCTCACCACCATATATATCCCTCCTGATGGGCACACATTATATCCTGCAATTACTGAAATGGGAAAAAAGAGGATCTAGCACAGGTACACAGAATTCTATGATTCTATCAAACTCCAAAATAACCATTGCCACAGAACAATCCAAGTTTTCTAGGCTACTGAAATTTAACTGTGCCAACTAATCTTTAAAAAGTACTTGGAATACTCAGGTGCTTTGGAAATGTTCTCATAATGCAGACATTTCTTTTCATTTTTTTTCACTGCAATGCAATTTGACTTTTACAAGCAAATGATCAGTAAATAAGCATTTATGAACTACCTATTGCATTCTAGGTCCTAGCAATACAAAAACAAACATGAAACCACTCTAGCCCTCAAGGAACTTATAGTCTAACAGGGAAGAGAGCATATATATTTGGTAATATAAGTATTATGCACAATTTATACAAAGTAAATACAAGGTAGCCTATATCAGATTGCATGCTATCTTGTGGAGGAGGTAAGGGAGGAAGGAGAAAAATACTTGGAACTCAAAATTTTATAAAAGTGAATGCTGAAAAAAATTTAAAAGAAAAGGAAGGAACTATTGGCCCAAGGAAAGAAAAAATTAAAAAACAAACTGAACAATTCTTGAGTTGAGTTTTGAAGGAAAATGAGAATTCTAAGGGGTGGAAATGAAGAGGGAATGGCTGACAACTTAATTAAAAGAACAGATGGGAGAGGAGATGTCATGAGCAAGACAACTAGGTTGTACAGTTAGATAGAGAACTAGTCTTGGCTCAGGAAAACCTGAGTTCAAATCATACCTCAGATGTTAATAGCTGTGTAACCCTGGGTAAGTCACTTAATCCTGTTTGCCTCAGTTTCCACATCTGTAAAATTGGGGTAATAATTGCACTACCTCCAAAGTTTATTGTTAAGATAAAGTGAGATAATATTTGTAAACATGGTAAACCTTAAAGCACTATACAAATACCAGTAGTATTTTCAGGAATTGCAAAAAACAAAAAGGACAGCTTGGCTACACATGAACTCATTAATTTATAATAAAGTTTTAAAGGTAGATTAGGACCAGATTCTGAAGAACTTTAAATGCCAAGCAGACTAGTTTCTATTAAAGGCAAAAGCAGTAGGTAGCCACATTGAACTTTACTGAGGTGAATGGCATGGTCACATTATGTTTTAGAAATATCACTTTGATAGCTTTGTGGAGAATCTTTTGTCACAAAGATGAATTAGGAGGGAAGAATCTACTGTAGAATCTCAATGTCCAAAAATTCAGCTAGAATTAACTAAACATTACATGGATTGAAATTTATGGCAGGTCAAGTCAAAGGCAATGGAACATAACAGCTAATTAAAGTAAAATTACTTAACACTCCCTCCACTGACTCAGTTCACAGCATCACCATGCCTTCCTTAATGAATGACTTTCATGGGTCACTGTGGCTCACAAAATTCAATACCTTATGACTGACCTTCTCTGCATTCCTAGCTAGCCTGGTCTTTGAATAATTGACATTCCTAACCCATCACCAGGTCCCTCTTCCAAGTTTCTCCAGCGTGGGAGAACCTACTGGTACTTGTAGTCCACAGACAAACCCTTTGGGAATCCAGCATCTCCTCCATGGTTAAATGAAGTATTAGAACAGGGATTTTTAAATATTTTTTTCTTATTGTGAACTTAACTATCAATAAACACAATTTCAAGATTCAAAGAAGATCAAGAAGACAATTGTGCAAGAAACTATGAGCTTCCATTACATTACATACAATGTGTTCTTTTAAAGAACTATATCAGTCAGTGACGTGCTTTTATTAGGTATCTACAATGTACCAGACACTGTGCTAAGCCCTTGGGAAACAAAGAAAGGTAAATAAAGATAGTCCCTGCCTTTGAGATCACAATCCAAAGGAGAAACAACACACAAACAACTATGTGCAAACAAGTTATGCACAGGATAAATAGGAAATAATAACAGAGGGAAGGTCTAGAATTACAGGGTATTGGAAGAGGTTTCTTATAGCCGGTGGGATTTTAACTACAACTTTCAGGAAGCCAGAGAAGCTAGAAGACAGAGATAAAGAGGGAGAGTATGTGTAGTTTTTTGTTTGTATACATAAACACATACCACACCCACATATATTATAGGTGTGTGTATGTGTGTGTTATATGTATGTGTATATATACATATACACATATATACATTATATGTATAATATACATAAAGGATACTAGACTGGTTTGCCATTTCCTTCTCCAGCTCATTTTACAGAGCAGGAAACTGAGGCAGACAGTGTTAAGTGACTTGTCCAGGGTCACACAGCTAGTATCTGAGGCCAGATTTGAACTCAGGAAGATGAGTTTTCCTGACTCTAGGTTCAGTATTCTATGCATTGTGCCGCCTAGCTGCACTATAGATCATATTTGTGTGTGGATACACATATATATCCATATACACACACATATATATACATATGTGTATATATGCATATATGTGATGTGTGTATGTGTATATATGCATATACCGTGTTTCCCCGATAATAAGACCTCTCCCAAAAATAAGCCCTCCCCTTACTGGGTAAGATTCCTCTAAAATAAGCCCTCCCCAAAAAATAAGCCCTATTGAGATTGCTACTGTAGTGAAGATGATCCCCTGCACTACACGCTGCATTACGGTACCCTCTGTATGCACCGTCCCCCCCCCCCCCCCCCGGTGAAACGCACGCCGCACTCTGAGCTGCATCCAATCAGAGCTGCAGCAGTGAGCGCGTCATCCTGTTCTTCCCCAGTGATTTGCTTATTGAATAAAGGTACATTTTTTTGTTCACATTTACCTGTTTATTAAAATTGCTGTCAATGTTCATTAAAATAAGCCCTCCCCTGAAAATAAGCCCTCTGGTGTTTTTCTGTCCAAAAAAAAAATAATAAGACAGTGTCTTAATTATCGGGGAAACACGGTATGAGTGTGATGTCCAATTATTTCAGTCATGTTGACTTTTTGTGACTTCATTTGGGGTTTTCTTGGCAAAGATAATAGAGTGCTTTTCCATTTTCTTGTCCAGCTCATTTCACAGATGAACAAACTGAGGAAAACCAAGTTAAGTAACTGGCCCAGGGTCATACAGATAGTGTCTGAGACCAGATTTGAACTCAGAAAGATGAGTCTTCCTGACTTGAGGCCTGGTACTCTATTCACTACTCTACCTAGCTACCTCAAACTACATTTCTGTGTGCATATACATTTAAATATGTATATATAGAAAATACATGTAATTTTGCATGTGTACGAATACATACATGTAAATTTTTATAAGGTAGTAACAAAAATCACTATATCTTTGGCCCCTTCTGCACCATTTTTGTTTTCTTTCATATGTTTTCAAAATGTTTCACTGATGCGCTTTTTTAATATCTCTCATTACCCCACCTCTGCACTCTCTAAATAAAAGCCTTGTAGGAATTATATATAGACAACCAAATGAATCAACAATTTAGTGGAGGATAGACAGCAATGCTCTATACACATCAGGCAACTAATAAATGTTAGTGCCATTACAATAATAGCTCTCATTTATGAAGTGCCTTCAAACTTTGCAAAAGCACTTTGCATACATCATCTCACTTGATAAATGCTATAGTGTAACATGGGGGCTAGCCTATGATGTGGGTGTCAATCTTGCCCAATGACAATCAACATCATAAAGGGATTTCACCATGTGTTTCTTTGGAGAACTACAACAACATTTTACAGAATCCATAAAATTTCAATTCCAATGGAACTTTGAGCCATATGGAAAACATTTTCTGCAGGAAGTTCTGTCCCTTAATCTTGTTTCTAATAAAAAGGCATTCATTACCCTATAGTCCATTAAAAAGATTCCATTCATGAATAAGAATCATGAGAGATAATGCTTCATAGACATTATGGAGTTCATAGAACTTGGTACAGTGGGTTGAGAAGAGATACTTCTTTTCAACTATTTTATTTAATTACATGATCATGGTGGTTTTAAACACTGGGTCCATTTAAATAAATTAAAACAATAAATTTGATGCAAAGAGCCAAAGGGCAAATTCCATACTGTATCCTGTTTCATAAATACATATTCATCCATATATGGATTGTCCCCAATAGGTTTTACCTGTAAAATGAAATTTCTTTGAAAGGAAAAAAAAAGTAAGTAAATAGTGAAAAAAAATCACATGAAATTATATTTACTATAAAAATTGGACAAGTCGGATAATTGAGGAATGGAATAGATGACTGAGCATGGGCTTCAAAGTTTCCCAAACTGGTGCGAAAGGGAAAGACAATTTGACTTAAGTAGCCACTGTTCTCACATGGACCAACCTACTTTTGAATAGAGGGAGGACAAAAGAGACCAGGGAGAGGAAACTTAAAATTTAACTTCCTATCTATCACAACTTTATCTCATGACTTGGGAGGCAAAAGCCATTATGCACAAGCTTGATGGTATTGAGGGTGGGTGAGTGGGAAGTAGGATCTAGCTAATATTTGGATCAATAGGCAAATATCATAATGATGGAAGTGATGGTAGTGAGATGATGATGATGATGATGATGATGATGATGATGATGTTAGGCAAGATTTATAATTTCATTCATATACCGAACTCTTAGTGAAATAACTCCCTCTATCAATGAAGATAAGCATTTCCTTACAATTTATACTCTTAGAGCATTGCACAGAACACTAAGAGGTTAAGTGGCTTGTCCAGGATAACACATCTAGTAGGTTTCAGAGGCAGGATTTGAACCCATGTCTTTCCAAATCTGAAATCACCTCTCTATCTGCTACACAAGATTGTACTACATAACTTCTAAGTCTACTTTCAGCTCTAACATTCTTTGATTCTCCTTAAAAATCCATCTCTTGGCCTCAGAAAGTAGGTCAGTTTTTCCAGGCAAATTGTTTTAAGGTCCATGGCTATAGTTTGTCATTGTGAGCTTAATATGATCCTCATTCTGATTTTTTTTTTTTTTAGAAAATAATAACAATTGGGGCCGCTAGGTGGCTAAGTGAGTAGAGCATAGGCCTTGAAGTCAGAAGGACCTGGGTTTGGATCCGGCTTCAGACACTTCACACACACACACACACACACACACACACACACACACACACACACACACACCACCACCACCACCACCACCACCACCACCACCACCAAACTAGCCGTGTGACCTTGGGCAAGTCACTTAACCCTAACTGCCCTACCCTCCCCCCTCCAAAAAGTGAGGGAAAAAAAAGAAAATAATAATTTGGGCTTTTGGGGGCAGTTTTTAGCATTATTTTTCCTTGTGGTTGTCCATTGGGAGTTTAACTTTGATGTATTCAGGCATATTAAATATTGAGGTCTTCATTGTCAGTGTACTGGATTGTTTCATTTTTTAAAAAAATTTCACCAGGTGTTTCTATTAATTCTGGGATTTTTTAGATGTTCTCATAATAAAATATCCAATTTTTTTTTTGTTTTCATAACTTTTCTGGGCTGCCTGAGTTTGCTGCACCACAATCTATCTCCCAGTTCTATCAATTTGGTTTGCTTATTTTAATTCACTAATTTTTAACCATTTTCCACCTTCTCTTAACAGTGGTCAGTTTTGTTTTATGATAAGCTTTCTGTTGCTTAATTTTGTAAATTCTGGCAGAGCTTCTGTTGTAGCTTCCGTATTTGTTTTATTCATTGTGTTTCATTCCTTTTAAAAGTCTTAAATCACTTGATTTTTCATATAATCTTTCAAAACTTTCTTCAAGATCTTATGCCATTTGCCCTAATGATTTCTTTAATATTTCAAATTTTTGCTTCATTTCTTTGAATGCTATCATTTATTTATTTGAGGATGCTGTCAGGATACTATATCTAGTTTCATTTTGATTGATTCTGGTGATTTAGTTCGTTCAGTTGCTCTACTGTATTTTTAAATTACATTGCCACTTTGATTTGCTCATTTCAAATTATGGTTTATTTTTATTTTCTGGGTTTTTTAGACATTTCTCTTCTCTTTACTATTTCAATTGGAGGAGGGTATAGTATAGAGCATGGATATTTGCTCCTATCTCTAAATTCCATATTCTTTGATTCTTAATACTGAGTAGCATATATTAAGCATGGAGAATGACTGATTCTATATTAGTAAAATAGAGAATTATTTAAATTCATAGTCAATAAAAGAGCTGAATCTTTAGTCACTATGGAGTGTCCATCAGATACTTAGAACACTTCTGATTTTGTGCTCTACTACTTAATGGGGGAGGTGGAGGATGTAATTGGGTATGGGTCAAAGGAAATCGTTAAAGCCGGTGAGAAAGCTAAAAGTTGTGAATGGTGGGAGGAGATACATGTATAGAAAAGCTAAAGGATCTACTCCATGAATGAACTTTTAATGATGGAGGCAATGATAACAAATAATTCATCTTTAAAAAGTAATAGATTTAGTTTCCAAGATCACCCATTATTCCAGAACTGATAAACAAGGATGATGGCCCCTTCATGACAGATGGACTAATATACAGAATGAGAAACTCATTTTTTGGATATAACCAACATGATGATTTGTTATATTTGACTATACCTCTGATACAGGAAATATATATTTCTTTCTTTTTACTTCTTCCTTTTTCCAGTGGATGGGGGAGGTGGGTGGGAGAAAAAAATAAATGCTAAGTAATTGAAAATGAAAAAAAATTTTGAAGGAAGCAATAATTTAAAAGATAATATTTAGGTTACAAAAGAAAACTCAGACAATGAAGGTTAGTAAGATGTTTCAAATAAAGACTGCAAATGTTATTCTTTCTTTGTAAAACCAGAAAGGTCTTATTTAGTCATAATAATCAGAGAACATGACAGCCTGGCTAATAAGATATTCAGGTTAACTTGCAGTTTACCATTCAGAATTACCAATTCTAAAATAATTAAAATTAAATTAAATATAGTCATAAATAAATTGTACTGGATTTTTTTTAATCTGGTTTTTAAAAAAAACTTCAGGATCATATTTATTAATCAGAACATCAAAAGTCATTCAGGATTATGATAGAAGATGCAAATAATTGAACATAATTATTACAGATTCTTTAACATAAATTGGAGTTGCTTTTTGGAATAAATCTCTGAGATGAATATTTTAGCCTATTACAAAGAAAATGCAACTGAAGGAAGGAAGGAAGAAAGGAAGGAAGGAAGGAAGGAAGGAAGGAAGGAAGGAAGAAGGGTATTTATTAAGTACTTGCTAGAACAAACCCTGAGCATAAAAACGTAATGAAGCAAAATAATCCAAGCCTTCAAGGATATTACATTCTAATTGGGAAACACAACACAAAGAGGGAGTTAGATGGGGCATTGGGTCACAGTACACATATATGATGGCACAGTATGGCAGAGTGGGCAGGAAGTATGGAAGATTAGGTCTCAACAAAATAAGGAAAAAGACTTATAAGAGCCAAAATATCCAAATTTACTCTTGAAAAGACAGTGAAAATTATATGGAGTCAACAGAAAATATGAATTATCATTATTATTATTATTATTATTCAGAAATAAGATTAATGTAAACAAGATCATAGTAGTCTCCTAAAGTTTCCTTGAGGAGGTCGAAGCTGAGAAACACTTTGAAAGATTGATAGTATTTGGAAGGAGGAAGGGAGAGAGGGGGAGGGAGAGAGAGAGAGAAAAATCATTTAATTCTTGGCCTTCCCATGAAAGTAAAATTCTGCTCTGGAGAATTACATATAGTAACAGAACTTGGGACCTATGGACCCTTTCAAAGAATAATATTTTTAAAAACTGAAGGAAATACATTTTAGTTAGGAGGTTAGTGAAAAGAATGGATTTTTTTTCCATCTAATTTCATAGACCCTTTTAATTCTATCTATGGACTCCTGTAATGCCATGCATGAGCAGCTTCCCAGAAAAATGCCACTGTGAATAGCTTTTAAGATTCTGATTACACAGTATAGTGAACATTCCATTTATTCAGTAACAAATCAAAGCAAAACATTCACAGAAAATCAATGTTCAACATTCACAATATTACAACTTATCACAGAAAATCACAATAGAATATTCACAACAGCTTAGTTTCCACAATAGTGGCCACAAAGCTTTGAACAAAGAACAATCATCTCAAAGTACAATAGTCAAAGTCTTTCACTCTTGGGGCACACTAAGTTAACTCAATCAGTCACTTATTCATCAATCAATTACTAAGTATCATTAATTACTATTTAAAATCATTAGAAAATACACAGACCCTCCACCCTTAGGTCAATAGTAAACTACAATTTCATCACTACTCAGTACCCACAGAGAGGTCTTTTCATCTTGACTCAAGGCAGGAAACTCCTACCTGAATCCACCAGTCACCTCGATTCAAAGGCATACAGCTCCCAGTTCCTTGTCCAGCTCTATGTGTAAGTCTTGCTCCACACTGAAGTTCACAGGGTTCAGTCCTCAAATTCTTCACAATTCTGTTCCTGGGAATTCAAGGCTCAACCAAACCACAAACAGAAAAAGTCTTAGCATTCCAGTCATGCTTCCTCAGTCTTCTGCAGCTCATTCAAAAAAATCAGAATCACCTTATCCAGCCTGGGGAGAGAGGGGAATGCTCCTGGGCTCCTGGGCTCCTCTTCAGCCTCCTGGGATTCTAGAAGAAGCTCTGCCACCACAAATTCTGAGGAAATTATGGCACAGTTCTTGATTCTCATTTCTCCTCTGTTGCTGCTCTGCCTCCAGATGCTGGTCCCAAGAAATCTGACTGTCCCTTCCTGGGGCTTTTCCTTATATACACACAGCATTAGCTTCCTATTTCAGCCAACCCCTTCTTGTTACATTAGTAACAGGAGATGGGAGTTCATACATTCTGTTTCCCCAACAGAGGCTTGATCAATTATTAAGTGCTAAGTACCTGCTACCTTTGCTTAATTTGAAACAAAGTGCTAAGTACCTGCTTATTTGCCAATACAAAAAGGGGTCTCCAAATTCAAATTACATTACCATTACACCTCCTTGAAGGTCTCTGTAACTCAGACTAAAATCCCTGGCATAATCCCTTTTCAACATAAAGATACTTCTAAAAGTGAGCTATAATCTTTATATAGATAATTCTCAGATACATAACTAATACTAGGTTCTCTCTTGCACTACATTCTCACATCACTATGTAATTGCTGTTTTGAACATGACGTTGTTGTTGTTGTTGTTGTGCAGTTGTTTTCATTCATGTCCAACTCTTTGTGACCCTATTCAGGGTTTTTTTGACTGGGGTGGTGAATCTGTGGCCTTGGTAGCACATGTGGCCATCTAGGTCCTCAAGTGCAGCACTGTGACTGAATCCAAAATTCAAAGAACAAATCCTTTCCACAAAAAAGGGGGGGGGAGTCAAGATGGCAGAGTAGAAACAGGACCTCCTTATAGCTCTGGCTCTCACCACCCCCAATGATGTAAAAGGGGACTCCGAACAAACTTTGGAGCTACAAAACCCACAAAATGACACAGAGAAGCTAACGTCCCACTGAGGATAGCCAGGCAGGCCAGCAGGAATTGGCCAGCTCAGCGCTCTGGGAGCCAAGCCCAGCCCCACACTGAGGTTTTAGCCCAAGGGTAGACCTGACCAGCCACCAGCTGGAGGGACTCCAGATCACCAGCATCTGGGGAGGTCCAGAATTATCAAGACATAGATGCTAAGGACAAAGTGAGAGATCAGTGCAGTGTGCAGTTTGGGACCGAGTAGTTGGAAGTGCATCGGCTTTTGCCCACAGGGCGAGAAGCTGGTGAGGGCTGCTTCACAGCTGCTGCCACTTGGCAGCTTCAGCTCCTGGCCTGCAGGCTGTAGGGAGACCAAGAAATCAGTTGGAGGGGTAATCACTCTTGCTTTAACCTGCTTGGATCTGGATTGCAGTCTAGGGTAGAGGTCCTGTGGTGTTTGACCAGCTTGCCAGAGCATGTGGAGGCTTCAGAGAGGGCATACAACTAATACCTCTGGCAGCTGAGAAAACCCCAGCTCCCCTGTCTTGTAGCAGAGACCTACTGTGGCAAAAAGCCCAAAAGTCAAGTGATTAAGTGGCAACATGATCAGGCAAAGGAAACAAAGCAGACAGAAGATTCCAACATTAGACTCCTATTTTGGGGACAAAAAAGGATCAAAGCATGGAACAGGAGGAAGACAGTGAAGTCAGAACTCCTGCACCAAAAGCTTCAAAGGAAAATACGAGCTGGTTACAGGCCATAGAGGACCTTAAAAAGCAGATAAGAGAAGTGGAGGAAAAATTGGGAAGAAAAATTAGAACAATGCAAGAAAATTATGAAATGAGAGTCAATACCCTGACTGAGGAAAATCAAACCTTAAAAAATAGACTAACTGAAATGGCAAAAGAGGCTCAAAAAGGCAATTAGGAGAAGAATGCCTTAAAAAGCCAAATTTTCCAGACGGAAAAAGAATCTCAAAAGCTCATTGAGGAGAATCATTCCTTCAGAATTAGATTGGAGCAAATGGAAGCTAATGACTTCATGAGAAATCAAGATGCTGTTAAACAGATCCAAACAAATGAAAGAATAGAAGGCAATGTGAAATATCTCATGGGAAAAACCACTGACCTGGAAAATAGATCCAAGAGAGATAATTTTAAAATTATTGGACTACCTGAAAGCCATGATCAAAGAAAGAACCTAGAAATTATCCTCCAAGAAAATCTCAAGGAAAACTGCCCTGATGTTTTAGAACTAGAGGGCAAAATAGAGGTTGAAAGAATCCACTGATCACCTCCTGAAAAAGATCCCAAAAAGAAAACTCCTAAGAATATTATAGCCAGGTTCTGAAATGCCAAGATCAAGGAGAGAATATTACAAGCAGCCAGGAAGAAACAATTTTAATATTGTGTAAACACAATCAGGATAACTCAGGATCTGGCAGCTTCTACACTGAGGGATCGAAGGGCTTGGAATATGATATTCTGGAGGTCAAAGGAGCTGGGATTAAAACCAAGAATCACCTACCCAGCAAAACTGAGTATCATGTTTCAGGGGAAAATATGATCATTCAGTGGAATAGAGGACTTTCAAGCATTCTTGATGAAAAAAACAGAGTTGAATAGAAAATGTGACATTCAGATACAAGAAGCAAGAGAAGCATGAGAAGTTAAACAGGGAAAAGAAATCATAAGGAACTTATCAAATTTGAACTATTAACATTTCTACATGGAAAAATGATCATTGTAAATGATGAAACTTTTCTCGGTATGAAAATAGTTAGAGGGAATATATATATACATACATATATATATATATATATATATATATATGTGTGTGTGTATCGGAGGGTATACAGGAGTATGAATACATATGTGAATGTGTGTATATATGTATACAGGTGAGGGCACAGGACCAATTTAATAGGAAGGGATGACACTTAAAAGGTGAAATCAAGAGGTGAGAGAGGAATATACTAAGAGGAGATGGGGAGAGACAGAATGGGGTAAACTATCTCATATAGAAGAGGCAAAGGAAAATGGTCACAATGGATGGGAAGACTAGGAAAGCTAAAAGGAAGGGGTGAACCTTATTCTCATTGAATTTGACTCAGGGAGGGAATGAAATACACACCAAATAGGGTATCTCACCCTACAGGAGAGTAGGGGGGAAGGGAATGAGAGGTGGTATGATGGAAGGGACGGCAGGCTGGGGTGGAGGGAAGTTGGAAGCATCCACTTTTGAAAAGGGATGGGATCAAAGTAGAGAATAGGTGGGAGGTGGGATAGGAGGGAGGGAAATATAGTCAGCCTTTTACAATATATCTACTATGTTAATGTTTTGCATTAGCTACACATGTACAACCTATACTGAACTGCTTATCTTCCCAGTAAGGGTGGGTGACAAGGGAGTAAGGGAATGAATCTGGAATTCAAAGTTTTAAAATCAAATGTTTAAAAAAAAAAAATATATATACTATTATTAATACTATTTTACATGTAATTGGGAAATAAGATATACAGACACTGGGGCATAGAGATCCACCATGCCCTACTGAAAAGTCAAAGGGGGTATGGCAGAAGATATGGAAGAGAGAAGATTGGAGGAGGAGATATCCTGTGGGACTGCTATTTTGGGGCAGTGGGTAGGGGAAAAACAGGGAGAAAATTTGTAACTCAAAATCTGGTGGAAATGAATGATGTAAATCAGAAGTTAATAAAGAATTTGAAAAATGGAAAAAATTATTTTGTATCTGCTTTGTATATTTTGTATCCATTATGTATATCATAATATTATATATTTACATATATTATTCTATATTATAACTGTATTATTATATTCATTATTATTTTTATCTCTTCCACTGGAAAAGGAAATGGCAAACCACTCCAATATCTTTCCCAGGAAAACCTCATGGATAGTACAGTTTATGGGTCTGTAACAGCAAGCACACTAGCATACTGAGGATGTCTGCTAGCACAGGTTCTTTGATCTGCTTTTCTAAAGGAAAACAACTCTAAAAGGAGTTAGCAAACTTACTTTAATCAAATGTATTTGTTATTCACTTAGTTCGGTGGGAAATTCAGCACCCTGAACTTCAGAGAAATACAAACTACAAGCAGATGAAAAATATAGACAGAGAAAATAACACAATTCAACAGACCAACAGACAGTGCTTCCAGCTGTCTTACCATTACATACACACATAGTTAGTTACTAGAGAGAAAAGCACCAAAATCTGGGTTTACAAAGCCAGAGGGTTCCTTAACAGCTACCCCAGAGTCTCATCTGGCCAAATCACACAACTCTTCCCATAAGTGAGTTCCAAAGCAAAACCTCACCTCAGAGAATATAGAGCCTTCTTTAAGGTCAGAGGACATCACAACCTTCATGACCCACTGCCTAATTACAAAGTAGCAAGGGTATGGGCCTTCTTGAAAAACAAGCCTCCCCCCAATCAAGCTTCTCTTGTTAGGCTCCATTTGAGGCCCATTAAGGGCCAAGGAAGATCTTCAAATTCCCTTACCATTACAGGGTCATGATCAAACACAACTGAACAACAGCAACAACCATATATACATATGTGTGTATATATATACATACACGCACACACACATAAAAATTGGAGCAGCTTGGTGGTGCAGTGCTGAGCCTGGAGTCAGGAAGACTCTTCTTTATGAGTTCAATTCCAGCCTCAGACACTTACTAGTTCTGTGACCTTGGGAAAGTCACTAACCCCATTTGCTTCAGTTTCCTCATCTATAAAATGAATTGGAAAATGAAATGGCAAACCATTTCGGTATCTTTGCCAAGAAAACCCCAAAGGGATCATGAAGAATCAGACTCAACTGAAAAACTACTAAACAATATAAATATATAATACATAATAATATAAATAATGTCATATATACACATTTATGAGAGACAGAGAGATATTAGAATCTAAGCTCCTTGAGGGCAAGGACTGTTTTACATTTGCTTTTTTATCCCCAGATCCTAGTGGGAGGAGCATAATAAAGACTTGTTGATTGATTGATTGATCTCTGTTATGGTCCACTGAAGAAGCTCTTAACACAGATAGGAGAGCATGATGCTGATCCTGAATTTTGCACTGAACTGGATTAAAAATTAACAGACCTGGGTGCCAGTCCTGGCTGTGATAACAACTAAATATGTGATCTTGAACTTTCCCTCTCTGGCTTTTAGTTCTCTTATTTGTAAAACAGAGAGTTTGAATTAGATAATCTTTAGGTGTCCTTTCAGCTCTTAGATTCTATGGTTCTGTGAAAAGCCTACTCATAAGAAACATTGTTAAAGGGAGTGAAACAAATGGTAAATGGTGTGAAATACAATATATTTTTAGATGTATCTAGTGTACAGTTCAATAAAGAACAGCATAAATGGGCAAAATAAAGTCTTGAAGTGGAGAGCTGGGATGACAGCTGATAATCTTCTACCTGAGTAATATTATGTCGTGCAGGAAACTACAGCCAGCACCACATAGGAACTACCTGAAGTTTGTCTCTATGTTGGCCATAAGAAAAAAAGGAAAGAGAGGTAGAGATCAAATGTTATTTGGTATACCAATAATACCAGAAATGGGAAATTACATTCACACTTGCTTTCCAGTTTCCATGGTTCTGAGCCCTGAGGCGATCCAAGAAATCACAATGTGATAATCCTAGTCAGTGGCAGAGAACCAAAGGGAAAAAAAAAAGGAAAGGGAAAAAAAAGGAAAACTTTCCAGGAGAGAAGGCATAAAATGCAACCTAAACTATTGACTATTCTGTAAGTTTTAATTTGTACCAACATTCAACACTCCCTAGAAATCCACCCATTCTTCCTTGCTAGTTTCAGGAGTCCAAGAACATATGGACTTTTTTTTTCTTTTAAATGTATTTATTTTTAGTTTTCAACATTCACTTCCACAAGATTTTGAGTTTCAAATTTCCTGCCCATCTCTTCCCTCCCCCTACCCCAAAACAGCATGCATTCTGATTACCCCTTCCCCCAATCTGCCCTCCCTTCTATAACCTCCCCCTTCTCTTATCCCCTTTCCCTTCTATTTTCCTGTAGGGCAAGACAGATTTCTATACCCCATTGTCTGTCTTATTCCCCAGTTCCATGTAAAACCAATTTTTAACATTCATTTTTAAAACTTTGAGTGCCAAATTCTCTCCCTTCCTCTCTCCCCACCCATCCTCACTGAGAAGGCAAACAATTCAATATAGATTATACTGTGTAGTCATGCAAAACACTTCCATAATAGTCATGTTGTGAAAATTTAACTATATTTCCCTCCATCCTATCCAATCCCCATTTATTCTACTCTCTCTTTTGACCCTGTCCTACCTCAAAAGGGTCTGCTTCTGATTACCCCCTCCCCCAATCTGTCCTCCCTTCCATCATCCCCCCTTTCTTATCCCCTTCCCCCCTACTTTCCTGTAGGGCAAGATAAATTTACATACCCAAATGAATGTGTATATTATTCCCTCCTTAAGCCAAATCCTATGAGAGTAAGGTTCATTCATTCCCTCTCACCTCCCCCCTCTTTCTCCTGTACTGTAAAAATTGTCTCTTGCCTCTTTTAAGTGAGATAATTTACCCTATTCTACCTCTCCCTTACTCCTTCTCCTAGTATATTCCTCTCACATTCTTCCATTTTATTTTTAGATATTATCTCTTCATATTCAACTCACCCTGTGCCATCTATCTATCTATCCCGTGTTTCCCCAATAATAAGACCTATCCCGAAAATAAGCCCTCCCCCTACTGTGTAAGATTCCTCTAAAATAAGCCCTCCCCCGAAAATAAGCCCTATTGAGATTGCTACTGTAGTGAAGGTGATCCCCTGCGCTACACGCTACATTACGGTACCCTCCGTATGCACCGTCCCCCCCCCCGGGTGAAACGCACGCCGCGCTCCAAGCTGCATCCAATCAGAGCTGCAGCAGTGAGCGCGTCATCCTATTCTTCCCCAGTGATTTGCTTGCTGGCGCCATTGAGAGCAGTGCCGCGGAGGAGAGCTGAGGCAGGACAACATAAAAACCCGGTATGTAAGCGGGAGTGAGGGGGCATGATGGAGGATAAAAAGGGCATGATGGAGGAAAAAAGAAGAACTCAGGGGGCATGATGGAGTGAAAAGAAGGACTGATGGTCATAATTTTATTATTCTGTCCGTTTTGACCCCCAGACATGAGTACAAAAAGGAAGAGCTATACTGTTGAGTATAAGAAAGCAATTGTAGAGGAGTCACATGTCATTGCTGTCAATGTTCATTAAAATAAGCCCTCCCCTGAAAATAAGCCCTCTGGTGTTTTTCTGTCCAAAAAAATTAATAAGACAGTGTCTTATTATCGGGGAAACACGGTATCTATCTATCTATCTATCTATCTATCTATCTATCTATCTATCATCTATCTATCTATCTATCTATCTATCTATTTACAGATATCTATAGATAGATAAATATAGATCTATTTCCCCCTCCAACTAACCTAATACTTAGAAAGGGCTCATGAGTTACAAATATCATCTTTCCATGTGTAATGGCAAGCAACCTAGTATTTTTCTGCTTGTTTCAGCTAGTCAAGTGCATTTGAGCATCACCTTTGATTGTATCAAGTATTCGTTGGAAACAGTATACATTGTGTTGCCCTTAATAGGCCTAAGAGAGTTTGGAGTCTTTCCCTGCCCTTAATAGGCCTAACATCATCACATGGAGCACATGGTGGGAGGAGTTCGCCAAAAGAGTAGAACGGGAAGGGTAGAACAGGAAGGAGCAGAGCACAGAAAAGCATAAGTACAAGCTGGGACCAGGCAGAAATGAGAGGGAAAATGCTTGTGATTTTGGAACTCTGTAGCACTCTATCTGTTGGTCTTTCAGCCAAAAGCACCCTGTCTGTTGTCTTTAGACAGAAGTCCTGAAAGAGGATTTTACTGCTATTACAGAAGCCCTGAAAGTGGACTTTACTGCTTTTACAGAAGTCCTGAGACTTTACTGTTGATTTATGTTTGATTTCTCCGATAGGAGCCTTCTCTGTTGATTTGTTTTACTTTGTCAGACAGAAAGTGAACTAAGATGACAGTACTGGCAATGTGTGAAAATATTGTTGTAGCTCTGTTAAGCCTTGTCTTCCTAGAGACAGAAACTTTGAAGAGCTTGGAGTGAAGCAGTAAGCTGAGAAAGAGAATGGGAGAAGGGAGCTGCCTACATGTGAATCCAGGTAAGAGCTGGGAACTAACAGTCTGTGGAAGAGAAGCCCTGGGGTTTGGAAGTCAGCCTCCAGTTAAAATGAAAGTGGACTTTGCTTGGATACTCAATATTGACTGATGATTGTAATTTACTGTGACCTAGGGGTGGATAGTGTTTGTACTTTCTGCTACCCATTAAGGATGTTGGCTTAAGGATGACTGGAAGTCAGCCTCTGGTTAAGATGAAAGAAGACTACTTGGGTACTCTGTATTGATTAATGAGATTGTGACTTACTATGACCTAGGGGTGAATGGTGTTTGTACTTTCTGCTATCTCTTAAAGATGATTGACTTATGGATGATTGAAAGCCAGCTTCAAGTCAAGATGAAAGAGGACTTCACTTGGATACCTTTATTGACTGATGAGATTATGATTTAGTGAATGATATGTTTTGTTTAAGACTATGGGGTCACCTTGGTAATAAGTTGTTATGTTATATTGTTGTGAATTTTGTGCTTTAGTTTCTTGAATGTTTTGCTTTAGTTTATTGTTGAAGAAATGTAGAGTTCACTATACTATGTGATTAGATCCTTTAAGTTATTCACAGCAGCAGTCCTCAGGAGAGCTGCTCATGATTGGCTTTATGCTATGTAGGAATGTGAATAGCTCATTTTTAGTAAGTCCCTTATGATTTCTCTTTCCTGTTTATCTTTTCATGCTTCTCTTGAGCCTTGTATTTAAATGTAAAATTTTTAATTCAGCTCTTATCTTTTTCATCAAGAATGCTTGAAAGTCCTCTATTTCATTGAGTTTCCATTTTTTCCCCTGAAGGATCATACTCAGTTTTGCTGGGTAGGTGATTCTTGGTTTTAATCCTAGCTCCTTTGACCTCTGTAATATAAATTCCAAGCCCTCCAATCCCTTAATGAAGAAGCAGCTAAATCTTGTGTTATTCTGATTGTGTTTCCACAATACTTGAATTGTTTCTTTCTGGCTGCTTGCAATATTTTCTCCTTCACCTGGGAAATCTGGAATTTAGCCATAATATTCCTTGGAGTTTTCCTTTTGGGATGTCTTTCAGGAGGTAATAAAAGGACTCCCTCAATTTCTATTTTACCCTCTGGTTCCAGAACATCAGGGCAGTTTTCCTTGAAGGAAATTTCTTGAAGGATGATGTCTAGGCTCTTTTTTTATCATGGTTTTCAGGTAGTGCAATAACTTTTAAATTATCTCTCTTCAATCTATTTTCCAGGTCATTTGTTATTTTCCAATGAGATATTTCACATTGTCTTCTATTTTTTTATTCTTTTGGTTTTGTTTTATAATTTCTTGATTTCTCACAGAGTCCTTAGCTTTCATTTTGTTTCATTCTTATTTTTAAGGAATTATTTTCTTCAGTGACCTTTTGGACCTCCTTTTCTGTTTCTGTTTTTTAAGGCATTCTTCTCATCGGCTTTTTGGGAACCTTTTGCCATTTTGGGTTAGTCTATTTTTAAGGGTGTCAATTTCTTCAGTATTTTTTGAGTCTCCTTTAGCAAACTGTTGACTCATTTTTCATGATTTCTTGCATCACTCTCATTTTTCTTCCCAATTTTTCCTCTGCTTCTCTTAGTTAATTTTCAAAATCCTTTTTGAGCTCTTCCATGGCCTGAGACATTTTTCTTGGAGACTTTGGGTATAGGAGCTTTGACTTTGTTGTCTTTTTCTGGTTGTATGTTTTGATCTTCTTTTTCACCAAGGTATGATTCTATAATCTGAGTTTTTTCTTCTGTTTGGTCATTTTCCCAGTCAATTACTCAACTATTTAGCTTTTTGTTAAGGTAGGGCTCCACTTCCAGTTTGGGAGATGTAGTATCCCAAGCTTCAGGGGTTTTGTTCAGCTTGTTTTCAGAGATACTTCTAGGGACCTGTAAATTTCCACCTCTTACAAGGTATTATGATCAAATGAGAGGTGTTTACTCCTCTCCTAGCCTGTACTCTGGTCTGTGAGTGACCACAAGCATTCTTTTCTGCTTTGGAACTGTGAGGAGGATTCCCTCTCCACTTCCATGATAAGCTCCTCCACACCAGCACTCCTCCTTGCCCCAGGATCATCACCCAGGACTGCAAAGATTCCAGCATAGGCAAAGCAAGAGAATCCTGCCTCAGTGCCAGCAAAGAGATACCTGCAATCCCCTTCTCATCAGCCACTCAATCCCCCTGCCATCTGTGGGCTGAAAGTTCCAGAAGCGGCCACTGCTCCACCCCAGGGCTAGAGCCAGACCTCACTCCTTTCTCACCCAGGTCCAAAAGATCTTTTCTGGTGACCTTCTAAGTTTTCTTTGGCATTTATGGGTTGAGAAGTCTGGAAACCATCACAGCTGCCAGTGATTCAGTGCCCTGAGGCCTGATCTGACCAGTCTGTACCATCAAGGCCCACACTAGACTGTGCTCTTCTCTCTTACTGGTGCAGAAAACCTTTCCTGTCAACCTTCCATGTTGTCTTGGACTGGAAATTTGTTTCATTCTGTCATTTTGTGGGTTCTGCTGCTCTAGAACTTGTTTAGCATCATTTTTATAGGTATTTGGAGGGGTTTGAGGAACATCTCAAGTAAGTCCCTGCTTTTACTCTGCCATCTTGGCTCTGCCCCTGACATATGAATTTTTTTTCTTTTTGGAGGGAGCAGGACAATTGGGGTTAAGTGACTTGCCTATCACATGGCTATTAAGTGTTAGGTGTTTGAGGCTGGATTTGAACTCAGGTCCTCCTGATTCCAGGGCCAGTGCTCTATTCATTGTGCCACCTAGCCACCCCTTCATATGGACTTTTTAAGAATACATTCAATTAAACTTGAGGGAAATAGGAGGGGATGGGGGGAGTGTTTAAACACACTTTAAGAATTTCCAGAAAAATTCCAGGACAATAGTGAACACTTAGAAAGGGAAATAGTGATCATTAGAAGCCAGCCAGGGTTCACTAAGAATAAATTCTGTGAAATCAATCTCATTTCCTTCCTTACTAGGGTTTTTTAGTCTGGTAGATCATGCCCTGCCACAGAATTAGTGTACCTGGATTTTCAGGAATAGATTTAGCAGAATCTCTCATCATATCTCTATGGACAAGATAGAGACGGTAGGCTAAATGATAGCACAGTTATACTCATAACAGATTGCTGGCTAATAAGTTTGTGTCAACAGTGAGAGAGGTGTGTAGTTATGTACCATAAAACTTGGTCCTCATTTTTTTAAAGACTTCTATGAAGCTATAAAAGGCATGCTTATTTAATCTGCAATGAAACAAAGAAGGGAGAGTTATACATATATGCTGAATGAAGAGATGAGTACAGAGCTTAACACATAATATTCGTTTAATAAATATTTATTAGCTGATTAGTTTTTGTTATTTAAATGCTTAAATATGCTAGTTGCTTTCTTAATGTTGAGCCATCCTTGTGTCCCAATTGGCTATAGTTAATTACTCTTGGATTTATTTCTGTGGTCTTCTTTTCCCTACAGGGTAGGGAACTTGCAGCCTTGAGGCCATATGTGACCCTCTAGGTCCTCCAAACTCTGTACTAAGCACTGGGGATACAAATAAAAACATAAAACGATCTCTGTCTCAAGGGGATCAATTTAGTTGGGGAGACAACATGCAAACAACTATGTACAGAGGAATTATACATAGAATAAATTGTAAATAATCAACAGAAAGAAGGCACTAGAACTTAGGGGATGAAAAATTGCTTCCTATAGAAAGTGAAATTTGATCTTTGAAGTTGGGCATGGGGGAGATCCAGTGAAAATACCTGCAGCTGAGAGATGGAGTGTCTTGTGTAAGGAACAGCAAGATGGCCACTATTACTGTAATTCAGAGTGAATAGAGAGTTGTAAGGTAAAAGAAAGCCAAAGGCAGGAGAGATAGAAGCTTATGAAGGCCTTTGAAAACCAAATAGAGCATTTCATATTTGATCTGTGAGTCAGTAGGGAGCCACTTGATATTATTGAGACTTAAGGCAGGCAGAACAGCCAGTAAACTATTGCAAGGTGATCAACAGTGTCAAAGTCTAGAGGTCAAAAGGGATGAGGACTGAGAAAATGCTATAAGATTTGGCCAGTAACTTTAGAGAGAGCAATTTCAGTTATATGATGAAGTCAGAAGCCAGATTGTAGAAAATTAAGAAAAAAAAAGTGAAAAGAAAAGCAGGAACACCTGTTTTAAATGGCCTTCTCAATGAATTTAACAAAAAGCAGGAGGGGGGGGAAGATGTGGTTCAAGGACTAGCAGGAATGGATAGATCAAATCATAATTTTTAAGGGCATGCTTATAGAGCACGTAGAGAATCAGTTAGTAGACAGAAAGAGATTGAAAATTAGTGAAAGAGTAGGATTATAGAGTTGGCTATGTACTGGAGAAGATGGGATGGAATGGAATCACTTGTGCATATAGAGGAGTTTGCTTTGGCAAGGAGAAGGGTCACTTCATTGTGTGAAATGAATAAAGAAGTAGATGGTGGCAGAAGAAATCTGGGTGATATGAAATGACAAATAGGGTAGAAAAGAGAGCTCTTGGTGAATAGCCTCAATTTTTTCAGTAAAATAAAGAGCAAGGTTCTCAGCCAGGAAGGTGGAAGGAGAGATGAAATGAAAGGCTTAAGGAGGAATGAGAATTGAAAGAGCTGCTGCAGTGAATGAGATAGAGAGTTAATTAGGGACTTGTAAAAAGAGTGCCTTGCAGCAGTGAGGGTCCAGTTGAGTTTATGTAACATAAATATTTTAGTGGACCAGTCAGCACAGTTTTGTGATTCCCCCCGCCCCCCACCAGGCCTCTTCAGTAGTTTTTGTATACAAGCACTTGCAGCAGATGGTGGGAGATGGCAAAGTGATGTGATAAGAGACCAAGGGACTCGAGAGAAGATGAAAATGCAGGGTTGAACTGGTTCAGCAAGGAGTCAAGATGGGCAAGGGTATAATTAGTACAAGGTTACAGTATAGAATAAGACTGAAAAATAAAAGAGAGGAACTGGAGGTGACAGAGTGGTGAAAGGATATGACTTGGGGTTGCAAAGTAGAGGGATAGGTAGAATGATGAGAGATTTTAATCAGGTAAGGGAATTTCAGTTCAATAACACAAAAGTCTTACATTTTAGGTTGGTGGCAAAACCTGGAGTATGACCAAGTAAGGATGTCTTCCCTCTCCACTATTATTTGACATAGCGCTAGAAATATTAGATACAGAAATAAGAAAAGAAGGTGAAATTAAAAATAAAAACATCAGGAAGAAGAGACAAAATTTCCTTTATTTGAATAGTATGATGATACACTGAGATGAAGTAAAGTAACAAGATATAAAACACACAAATCCATCAATATTTCTATATATTACTAACAAAAAACAAGAATAAATGATAGAGAAATTTTACTCAAAATAGGAACAAGCTGCATAAAATGCTGGGAATTAAGTTGCTAAGATAAATGCAATATTTACATAAAGAAAACTAAAAGACATTCTTTAGAGAAATAAAGGAATACAAAAATTTAGAGAAATGCTCATGGTTGGAACATGAAAATAAAATAACTATATAATTTAATTTGTGGAATTAGTACCATATATATCAAATTTTCAAGGTAATATTTAATAGTAATAGAGAAAATAATAATAAAATGCATTTGGAGGAAAATATCTGTCTAAAATATCAAGAGAAACAATAAAGTAGGGATGAAGGAAGCATAGCTATCAGTTCTCAAACTATATTGTAAAATTATAATCATCAAAACTATCTGCTACTAGTCTAAAAATAAAAAGTTTAATGAGTAAAATAGACTAGATAAACAAGAACCAGTAGCAATAAAACTTTCTAGCCCTGTGTTTGATAAACCCAAGAACATAAATTACTGGGTTAAGAATTACAATTCTTGGAAAAACTGGAATTCAGTTTGATAGAAGTTAGATTTGGACTAACATTATATACCATATATAATGAGACAGTGAGTCCCATATGTAGAGAGGCCCACCTGTGGCAAGGACTGTGGGAGTGTGGCTTGAAGGGAGACATAATAGGCATCTATAGCCACTTCTCCCCTTACCTTTGTGCAAGGGACACTTTCATTCCTTCCAGGAAGGAAAGTAGGATGCTAGGGCCAGAAGCCAAGTCATTATCATCTCCTCAGAGAGAGAGCATACCAGGCTAGAAGTATTTCTATCTGCTCCCTTAAATACCATTAATCTAAAGAATATGATTGGCTACAAGCTCACTTCTGATCAGTTTGTCATTATTACAGGGGAAAGAAGACTCCAAAATCTAGACCAAAAGGACAGTTTTGAAAGCTGCAGGTTGATCTTATGAAGTACTTTTTTTTGGAGGGGGAAAGGCAGGCCATTAGTGTTAAGTGACTTGCCCAAGGTCACGTGGCTAGTAAGTGTTAAGTGTCTGAGGCCAGATTTGAACTCAGGTCCTCCCGATTCCAGGGCCAGTGCTCTATTCACTGAGCCACCTAGCCTTCCCATAACTCCAAACTCTATATCCAAAACTTGACCCTTTCCCCCAATAAATTCCACATCCAAAATGAACACACATATAGCAATAACAAAGAAACCCATTTATTCAAATTGTAGCAAAACAGAAATTATAGAAGGTGTACACAGGAGAATATGTACTAGACAACACAGAGTGAAGGAGCTCTCCCACTGGAGCAAGATAACTCAGCTCAACCAAAAGAGATTGTTCTTGATCTCACCCAAGAGGAAACTCCCCACAGCCTCTCGTGCAATGAGCTAGGAATAGGGGCATGATGGAGACTGCCAGCTCCTTTCATGTCTTCCCAAAGTCAAATAGAATTGGCCTCTTTCATCTTCCCTATTGAAGTGAGAAGCCAGAAATGCCAAAAGCAACCCAATGCTTGAAAAGTACCAAAGAGGGTTGGAAAAGGCTAGAGCTCTCTCATCTCTCATCTCTAACACATGTCAGAGCATTCATCTCCACCAATGAGAAGAGAGTTTCATAACAATGGACTTTGGGACAGGGGGTATGTGTGTGTGTGTGTGTGTGTGTGTGTGAGTGTACATATACCTACATACATACATATACACACATCACAATAAGCTCCAAATGAATATGCAATCTGATAATGTCACATCATAAAAAATTAGAAGGAATGGAAGGAGGTACCTTTCCCAACTGTGATTAGGAGACAGTTCTTACCCAAAGAAGAATTAGAGGTAATCATAAAAAAAATGAAACTTTATATTGATTACATAAAATCTAAAAGTTTTTACGCAAACAAAAGCAATGGAAATAGATTGGGAAGAGAGATTGGTTATTGGGAAAATATCTGCATCACAGATCACTAATTAAAGTCTGATGTTCAAGGTTTATAGGAAACAAAAATGTAGAAGAGCAAGAGCTATTTCCTAATAGAAAGATGGCAAAAGGATACAATCAAATAGTTTTCAAAAGAAGAATTGCAAACTATATATGACTATGTAAAAATATGTTCCAAGCCACTTCAAACCCATCAAATTGGCAAAAG
The DNA here is from genome assembly GCF_028583685.1 of Petaurus breviceps papuanus. Classification (NCBI taxonomy): domain Eukaryota; kingdom Metazoa; phylum Chordata; class Mammalia; order Diprotodontia; family Petauridae; genus Petaurus; species Petaurus breviceps. The sequence goes on from NW_027187327.1 coordinate 12,003,456, forward strand.
GAAAATCAGTCAATCAATAAGTGAATGAATAAATGATTAAATGAGTCAGTCAATATTGGAAGGACTATGAGAAAATACTGGTGGTTTGATGGTATATGAATTAGACTAAATCAATTGGATATCAGTTTAAAATTATTCAAGAAAAGTAACTAAACTCTTTTAGATACTCTGTCCCAGTGAGGGCATTACTGAAAAAGACAGAAAAATAGGTCAAATAAATACCAAAATGTAAATAGTGTCCCTTTTCTGTGGAAGTAAAGAACTGAAGATAAAATTGGTGTCCATTGACTAAAAAATGAGCTAATAGCTATGACTTATAAATGCAATGGAATATTATTATGAAGTAAGAAATGATGAATATGAGAATTTCAGAGAAACTTGGGAAGATTTATGTGAAATGATAGAATACTCAGAACCAAAATAACAATATATGCAATGTACAAAAGTGCAAATGAAAAGGCTACTAAACAGAAATTTAAAAACCAACAATGGTTCTGGTCCTGGTGAACAAATAAAGAAGCAAGGGATTTCCAGAGAAGAATGTGATGTACTCTGCCAGATGAGGTCATTCTTTTTATTGCCTAATTGGTTGTTTATGTTAGAAAGACAGTTGCAATTTATTGGGGAGGTGAGGAGGGACAGGGAAAGTTAGAGAAAGTTCCAGGAATGTCATATTAAAAACGCGGAAAGCATTAAACTTATTTTAATTACAAGAAGTCAAAATTTATTTAAATATCAGGAAAATCTCTGCCATTAGAGTCCTACTCTGATGCCTCCATAATAAGGAGGCAGCCTTTTTCTTCTCCCACTGTTTCTATTTCTCCTGTCCTATTCCTTCCCAGTTGTCTCCAGCTCCTACTCTAGGGTTTCACTGATTAATGATTTTGCTACAGCTAGCCCACACCTCCATGTGATATGCCTGCCATGAAGCTACAAACATACCCTCTTCCATTCTTCCTTCATTTTCTCCTTCTTGCTCTTAGAATAGTAATCATTTCAACACTAATATTATTTCTAGAATGGACCTTTCATTCAATTGAATGACTCCAATCATCAGCCCTGTGATTTCACACTTCCCTGTCTACCATTTCCTTATTAGTACAGTCTACTCCTATTAAAATAAACTCCTTGAGAGCAGGGACCTTATCTCTCCTGTACTTTTACCCCTTGTGCTTAGCAGAGTGTCTAAGACATAGGAAACACTCAAACTCTTGATATCCATTCATCTATTTTCATTCATTCATCCATTCATTCAAGATGAGTTCAAGCCCTGGAGTTTAAGCTAGAAAAATTTCAAATAGGTCCAGGGACAGAGTTAACATCCAAAGAAAAATATAACTGAATCAGAAAGACATCACCAGGTTAGCCACAAGATAATGATATTTTTAGTTTCAAACTCTTAAAAATTGTCTGCTAAGCCAAATAGGATTTATATTCTATCAGTAGAAACTGTATCCATATGGACAAAATCACATACCATCAACGTGTTAGAAACGCCTAATAATTAGAGTGAGTTATATTAGTAGAATCATAGAATCTTAGTATTTAGAGTTGGAAGGGATGTTAGTAGTCATCAAGTCTAATACCTTCATTTGATGTGAGGTCTAAAAGGTTTTGTGCTTTTCCTAAATGCACTTATATAGTAAGTAACAGCATCAGAATATGAATGCCTTTTGTGAGTCCCCTAGCACTAGAAATATTCAAGGAAAATCTAAATGATGATCTGTTACTTAGTGACTTGGACAAGAAGTCAGAGTTTAATTTTAATGACTTTTGAATCAGAAAATCAAAGAACTTGAGAGTTGGACTAGTCATCTAGTCCAATTCATACAAGAAAAGTATCCCCAAGTTACAATATCCAAGAAGTGATCATTCACTCTCAGCTTTAAACTCTTTCAGCACAGGATGGTTGTTACTTCTCAAAGAAGCTCAATTCGCTTTGTGACAACTTGAATCATTATGAAAATTATCCTCTTAGCTAGTCTAAATTGCACTTGGTTCCATCAGGTTTCCTAGTCATATATCTCTGGGGGTCAAACAAGTCTAACCCTTCCTGTAAATGATAATCCTTTAAATATTTGAAGATACCTATAATATCTCCCACAATTTTCTTTTCTCCTAGCTAAAAATGCCCCATTCCATCAATTTATACTCATATATCAGAGATTCAAGATCCTTTACCACTCTGTTTGCCTTTATCTAAATGCTTTCTAACTTATCAAGGTTCTTCACAGGGCATAGATGTTCCTGAATGGACTAATTACATTGAAGATTGTAGTCTAACATTGTGAGTTACCCAAAGCACATGAGTTTTCCTCTCTCATGTTTTCTCTGCAGGTTCCTATAACTGTGTAGCAACTATTCGCTAATGCCTAAGTAGAAAAGTATCTTCTGAGTTTATATGTGTATTGTGATATATTATTTATTACTTATCTATTTGCTTTAATATATTAGTATCTATGACATTCTTTTGTCTTATTGTTAAGTAAGTGGTTATGTTCAAGATCTAAAAATGTCATGAGTATAAGTTACTGGTTGCATAAATATCATTCACTCTAAGGATGCATTAGCTTGGAAATGGTAAGTTGGGCAATAACAATAATAGACTTTATATAGTGGTCCAAGTTTTGCAAAATCTTTTACAAATGCATTTTATTTTATCCTCACAACAGCCCTGGGAGGAGCTATTTTTATCCCCAATTTACAAATGAAGAAACTGAAGCAGGTAGTGATTTTCAGGGTCATACTTGTCTGATGAGTAGTAAGTGGCTGAGGCTGGATTTGAATTTATATCTTCCTGACTACATGTCCAGTGCTCTATCCAGTGTGATAGATAGATAGATAGATAGATAGATAGATAGATAGATAGATAGATAGATAGATAGATAGATAGATAGATAGATAGATATACAGGAACAAAGGAAGGAATGAACAAACAAAGGAAGGAAAGAAGGAAGGAAGGAAGGAAGGAAGGAAGGAAGGAAGGAAGGAAGGAAGGAAGGAAGGAAGGAAGGAAGGAAGGAAGGAAGGAATTAAATGAGAAGAGGGGAGACTCAGATGAGTAGGAGAACTGTTATTTCACTTTAACAGGATTATCCTTAGAACCCTGACAAAATTTGAATTTAAATTCAAGCCATGTGATGATGATCTATCTCTAAGAACTTAGTGCAAAAGCAGATTGAAGAGAAGGAGCCAAAAGCAGAAATAAGTAGAGTTTTGACACACCCAGGTGAAAGGTGTGAGGCCCTTACACAGTGTGAGAGGTATCTAGATCTCACCTGTAGCACAATAAAGCTGTTAATTTAATTATATATCTAATCCAGAGATATCAAACCCACAGCCTATTTGCTATATGCAGGCTACAACACTCCTGAGTGTGACCCAAACCAGATTAAAATGCAGCTGACGGGGTGGCTAGGTGGCACAGTGAATGGATGACTGGCCCTGGAGTCAGGAGGACCTGGGTTCGGATCCGGCCTCAAACATTTGACACAAGGACTAGCCGTGTGACTTTGGGCAAGTTGCTTGACCCCAATTGCCCTCCAGAAAGCAAATAATAATAATAATAACAATAATAATTTTAATTTTAAAATGCAATTGGGAAAAACTTAAATAAAAATACAATAAAACATAAATAATATGGTTTGCCAAGTCAGTATGTGGCCTACAGGGATCCTTATGAGACTAGAATGAGATGCTGTAGGATAAGCTTTGGTAGAATCTATGCAAAACCATAAACACAGGATTCCATTAAACAGCTAGTTTAGTCATCCTGTCAAATAAAGAAATAAAGTTAGTCTAGCATCATGTGTTCTTTTGTTTTGGAGGGGAAAAGGCAGGACAACTGGGGTTAAGTGACTTGCCCAAGGTCACAGGGATCATAAGTATTAAGTGTCTGAGGTTGGATTTGAACTCAGGTTCTCCTGACTCCAGGGCCAGTGTTTTATTCACTGTGCCACCTAGCTGCCCTATGATATGTTCTTGTAATCACTGCATCCCATTCTAGATGTTCACCAGTGATTTCTTTATCAATTCTAGAAGTTTAGCAAAAATCAAAGTCAAGTCCACTAATCTATTGTTTGCAAACTGTCTTATCTTCCCTTTTTTGAAAATTAGAACATTTGCCCTTATATAATCTCAGGACTCCTGTTTTCCATGACTTTTCCAACACTATGGTCAGTGGATCGGCAGTTTCATGTACCATTTCTTTCAGCACCAGGTAATTTAAATTCATCCATGGAAGGTAGGTTCTCCTTTGCTATATCCTTATTTACCTTTGCAAAGAAAAATTTTTTAAAAATTCAGTAGCTCCGAGTTCTGTCTGTTGTCAGTTATCATTAAACTATCCTTAACAAACAAAGGTAGGTCCTATTCCTTCTTAGATTTTCCATTTTCTCCCAATATACCTTTAAAAAAAAGACCCTTATTGTACTTAGCTTCTCTCTCCAGTTCATTCTGCCCTTCAGCATTTCTAATGTTGTTTTTATGGGACCACGTGTAATAGTAATGGAAATTTGAAGATATTCACTGCCCCTTAATAGACCAACTGAAATCACATGGAGCCCATGGTAGGAATAGCTTGCTGAAAGGGTGGAACAGGAAGGGGAGAGCAGGAAGAAGCAGGAGAGAGTATGCATAGAACTAGGAGCAAGGCGTATAGAGGCAGAGCAGCTAATGTGAATGAGAAAAGGCACTTTTGCTTAAGGGAGCCTGTTTTGTTTTGAAGGCCTGACAGAGGGAGGGCTTGGGGATGTCAGTGCTCACTGCAATGGTTATATGTACCAAATTCTTGGTTGCTATGATGGATTTGGTTTGCTGGTGTTTGGATAAATGTTTTGACTCTGTCTTCCAGGTGGAAAGTCTGTTACAGTTTGTGATTCAGCACTAAACCAGCATATTCATAGCCACCCTGGGTACTGTGAATATTTCATTGGCAATATTACACCATGCCACATCCTTAACAGCACTGGTCTTGTTTCCATATTCTCTGCATATCTTTTTTTTATCTAAATTAATTGGTGAGGGGCAGCTAGGTGGCACAGTGAATAGTGTACCGGCCCTGGAGTCAGGAGACCTGAGTTCAAAATCCGGCTTCAGACACTTAACACAAAATCTAGAAATATGACCTTGGGCAAGTCATTTAACCCCAATTTCCCTCCAAAAAGCAAAAAATAAATCAATTAATTAATTGGTGAGTTCCCTATGCACTTCAAATCAGTCTTTTCAGGCAAATTCTATTTTTCCTTTTAATTACATTTTTTTTCTTTGTGCCTTCAGAATTTCATTCTTGAACATTTCCCATCCGTCCTGGGCTAACTTCCCTTGGAGAATTTTAGTTCATAATTATCATACCAACCTTTTCTAAGGAATCTGTGAAATTTGTTTTCCCAAACCCTAGAATGCCTGTCAGGTTAGGCCCAGATTTCTGCTCCTCTATTACAAATTGTAAGAAAGAGTAGTTAGTTATTTTCTCTAGACCTCTCATCATTTATACCCTAGCAATTACATCATTCCTGTTAGGACCCTCCCTGATCAGATCAAGAATAAGTTTTTTTTTCTTTTCTTTTTGGAAATATCCTTTTGAAGGATAAAATTGTCAATAAAGTTAAGTTGATGAGAGAGAGAGAGAGAGAGAGAGAGAGAGAGAGAGAGAGAGAGAGAGTTGTGCCAGCTTATGATCTGATTTCCAAATTCATGTCTATTTCAACTTTCTGTCCAGATGGTCTGTACCATATTCCAGTGTCAAAATCATTTTTGTTTTTCCATCTTTTGACCTTTACTCATATATTCTCTGTCATGCTTGCTCCCTTTGTTTCCTGGATTTACTCATATGAATATCCCTTCTTAACACACAATGCTACTGCTCCTACAGGGCAGTTAGGTGGCACAGTGGATAGAGTGCCAGACCTGGAGTCAGGAAGACTCATCTTCCTAAGTTCAAATATGGCCTGAGATACTAGCTGTGTGACTCTGGGCAAGTCACTTACCCTATTTGCCTCAGTTTCCTCATCTATAAAATGAGATGGAGAAGAACATGGCAAACCAATCAAGTATCTTTGCCTAGAAAAACATCAAAAGGGGTCAAGAAGAATCTAAGAGAGCTGAAAATGACTACTCAACAAAAAATCCCTTTTACCTATCTTGTTTCTTTTGAAGTACCATTCACAGTGCCTGGCACATAGTAAGTATTTAACAAATGCTTGTTGATGGTGGTGAATAAGATATGCCCAGCCATAGTTCAGTCATAGGTTTCAAACTACTAAGACTCAGTGATCCCTCTGAGATCAACTATCTCTCATTTCATTAGTACCTCTAGTTATTTTTGTTTGTTATCTAAACTTTGGTTACTTGTGTAGATAATCTTAAGACTTTGGGGTTTTCTCCTGACTCCTTTCTTAGATTTTTGTCTTCTGTGAATTTCCAAGCACTTCAGCTACTAATCTTCCTTCTTTTTGGCTACTCTCAGTAGTATCTAAATTAGGGGATAAACATAAACATAAGCAATCTTCTTCCTCACCTTTCCATTTAAAACTTGCAGATTATTTTTGCTAGACATCTAGCAGATACATTTTTACAATCCTTTCTTTGATGTCCTCCTCTGTCCAGGAATCTTTAGCCCTATACTGTAACGAAACTTGAATCCAATACTAGGACACCACCTTCTAAGCTAGCTAGCTTCCCAAGTAATTTTTTTTCTTTTCTACACCTTTTTCTTGCCTTAAGTGGGCCCTTGACCCTTCAGTTTTTTATCCAAGACTTCATTGTTACTGTCAATACTTTTTGGTCCTTTCTGGAAGCAACATATGAATCACCAGAAGTGAGGAGTTGTGTCATCCATTTGATAAGTCTAAGGGGGTTCTCTATTATGTCCTAGTTACATATGCCTGTAATGCCAATGCAATATTTACAGTATTGGCTGGGACTATAAGTATTCCTGCATGGTGCTTCATCATGAAATATAGCAGACTCTCCATATATAAGACAGAAGCAAAACATTTATTCAGACACCAGAAAACCAAATCCCAACACCAAGAAACCAAATCCATCATAGCAACATAGAAATTAATGCACCAGGGTGGCTAGATGGTGCAGTGAATAGAGCACCAGCCCTGAAGTCAGGAGGACCTGAGTTCAAATCTGACCTCAGACACTTAACGCTTAACTAGCCATGTGACTTTGGGCAAGTCACTTAACCTCAATTGTCCCTCCAAAAAGCAAAAAAATAAAAGTGAAAAAATAAATTAATACACCACAATGTAGCAGTGAGCTACACCATCCAAACCAAAACAAGACCAATATTTTATTCACAAACCTGACTACCTCCTTGCCTGAGCATCCTCTCTCTGGCTCTGACTCCCAGCTTCCTGTGGGCTCTGCTCCACCCTTCGGAAAACTCCTCCCACTACAGACTCCATGTGATTACATTCAACCTATTAGGGAGCAGAGTTTATTTTTAAAGCAGGGAAGGTCTTCATATTCCCCCAGGCTTATTAAGGTGCAGGGAGGATCTTCAAATTCCCATTACCATTACAACATCAAAAAGAGACCTCCTACCTTTCCTGTCTTCTTACTCTTGATTGATGCCCCCTACCTCCACCCAGGTACTCTGCAATCCAGTGACCCTGCCCTTTTTTTGTTCCTCCCACAAGATACTCCATCTCTTGTCTCAGTGCATTTTAACTAGCTTTCCCCCATTCCTGGAATGCTCTCCCTCCTGTCTGTTTCCTGTATTCTCTGATTTCTTTCATATCTCAACCAAAATTCCACCCCCCCTTTTTTACAAGAAACTTTCACGATTCCCTCTTAATATTAATGCCTTCCCTCTGTTGATTATTTCTAAAGTATACTGTATGTATCTTTCTAGTACATAGTTGTTTGCATGTTATCTCCCCAATTACACTGTGAGTTTCCTAAAGACAGGGCTTGTTTTTGCTTTTGCTTTTTTTTTTTAATGTCCCAATCCTTAGCACAGTGCCTGGCATATAGTAGGTGCTTAATAAATGCTTGGTGATTTGACTTGAAACATGCTCTTCTTCAGCTAGTAGCTATTGTATTCCCCCTGTCATTTCAGTATCTTTAATGATAAAAGAAGATGTGGAAATACTTGGATAATCTAAAGGATAATGGTGAGGGAAACCTTTGTTCATTAGTTCCAACAGAAATGATCAAAATAATGGTAGCATGGCATATTTAATAAACAAAAAGCCTTGGAGCCAGGAAGACCTTTGTTCAAATTCTTCCTTTGCCATGTACTGACTGAATGAGCAAATCACTTAACTTCTCAATGCTCTAATTAACTCTAAAACACTATAAATTTCAGAGATCTCAACTTGCCCTGGTAAACAACATTTCCTTGAGTTTGAATGCTAAATATATGTTTGCCTAACAGACTATAGAACTCACATAAGGCAAGAGCTCACATGGAGGTCAGAAGAAGCGACACAAGAACACTCTCAAGGTCTCTCTGGAGACTTCCAATTGATTATGTGACCACCCAGCATGGCATGCCCAGATCAAAGAAGATGCCATGATCAATGAGCAAAACAAAATTGTAGCAGTTAAAAAAAAATAAAAAAACAACCATGGACTATTTGTTCCTGACCTATGTATGTTATCTCCCCACTGTACCTTTATTCCAACATAGTGATGCCATTTTGGTCCTCTTCAAGAACAAAGGACAGCAACCATTGGGGGATTCCCTATACCAATGAAATCACAAATCAAGTCCCAATTTTTATCCTCTCTCAGTCCCTCTTTTCCTCCTATTCTTTCTCTGGGGACTCTTCTCAGTCTTCTAAGGTTCCAACTTGAAGTGAATATCCTTTGTGTCTCAGTTCTTCCTTACTTGCGCTCTAGGAGAAGATAAAGAGAATGAAACTGAGGAAGCCTACGAAAACATTAAGCAGAGGTTTTTCCCAAGAGGCAGTCACTGCATGTACATGTGGCAATGTTTGGATAATTTCCTTCTTCCCAACTCCCCAGGACTTTGATATGATGGATGCTTGTAAGCATTCCTCTACCAAGGTCTCCATCCATGACAGCCTTCTGTTTCCCCATGAGAGTAAAGGCATATTACAGAAGTGGGACTGGGAGGGATTTGGCTATGGCTATTTCCAGCATTATTGAAGATTTAATCTGCATTTTTCCTTTAGTTTTTTTTTGGTAGGGATAGGATCTAAGTGCCACATTTATGATTTCAATGTTATTAGAGAACTGCCAGATGAGGAAATTCCCTCTACAAATGAAGGCTGGTAACTTTTCTATAATATACAGTCTTAGAGAATTGCCTAGAGCACTAAAGTTTAATTGACTTTCCCAGTCACACAATCAGTTTGTGTCCAGGTGGGATTCAAATCCAGGTATTCCTGGCTTTGAAGTGAGCACTATGCCATGATGCTTTAGAAAAAGGAATTTCATTTGATTACTGATGGAATGCATCCTTTGGATCAGATTAAAGAAAAGATCAAGGACTCCGGTAGGAATGGATGCACAAGGAGCCAAGAAAGTTATGGGTTATTATTGGATTCTCCTTGTTACTAAAATCAAGAAAAGCAGAAGGAGAGAAATAAAGAAGTTGGGAAAGCCAGGAACAATTAAGGGCATTCATGCATATGCTTAAACTGTTAACTCAAGCTTAGAGAGCCACCTGGTGACTCCAAAAGATGTAGCACCTAAGGAACTGTTCCAGACTCATCCCTCCTATTGACAGATGAAACACTTCTGAAAAGGGGGTGGTGGCAAGGGGGGCTTAAATTTGGGGTGAGGACTTGTGCTTGACAAAAATGCAACATGCCACCATGCCATGGTAGATGACTGGCAAGAGTGCTGGTCTCTGAGTCAGGAAGCCCTGAACTGAATTCCCACATTGGCTGTGTGACTCTGGAAGTGACTTAACCTCTCATTGTGCCCAGACAGCTCTATAAGACTGTAAGTTTCAGAATGGTAGAAGGAATTTCCTCACTAGGAGTTCCCTCCACAATGAAATATGTGCCCCCTGTATATGCCTCAATGATCTCTTACAGGTAATAAGGTTTGAAGTAGATTACTTCTGAGTATTTTTCCAGTTCTAACAAGTTATAAGTCCAAATGTGACACTTGTTGGCCACATAACTTTGGTCAAATCACTTAACTTTCCTGAGACAGTCATTCTATAAGGTATGTGTGTTGCCCACATAGGTTACATATGTCCATGTGGGTTACCTAAATGCAGCTTGCAGGAGTGTCTAAATAGACATCTCTAGAATTTTGCCCATCCTTCTGAAAGATAAACTGATTCATGCCTGGAGAGGAGCAAGAGATTGAGGTACTCTGCTCTCCTTGCAGAGGGCATACTAGGTTACGATTATATCTGTCTTCTTCCTTAAATAGTAGTGTAGTGAAGATGTTTTTCATTCTTAGGTTCAAAACACTTCCATGGTTGCTAACCCTTAAAGGACAACAGCACTTCAAGGTTATTTTGAAAAGCTTGACTCTCTTCCCATCAAAAGTTTGTTACTCCTAAGACTATCACAAAATTGTACTATAAATAAATCATTTAATCAAGCAGAGAACAAACAGGGATCATACAATTTGTACAACTTAGGATATACCAGAGAAAATACTGAATAAGTGAGCTCTCTCCAGAAGCAAGATATCTCAGTTCAATTTTTTTAAAGTCCCCAATCTCACTAAAGGATAAATTTCTTGAAGTCTTTACAGAAGCAAGCTGAAAATTAGGGAAACATTAAGGCACGAGCTCCCTTGAATATCTGCCTCTTTGCAAAGGCTTTTTCCTCTCTCTCCAGATACTTCTCTATGAAAAGAATCTGAAAACATAAATATCCTTCTTTAAAGCTGGAATCAGGAAGGTTTCTCCTCTCCCAAACCTGGACCAACTTGATCTTTCATACAGATACACCGTATCAAGTAATCATTTTTTTCACCAATGTGGGAGATCTTATGCAAATCAAAAAGGTTGGAACCCTCGGTTACAATAGAATATATAGAACTATAAGGGAAATTAGGTTTCACAAAGTGCAGCCCTCTCATTTTACAGATAAGGAAACTGGGACCCAGAAAGAGGAAGCAACTTGTCCAAGGTTGTCATCCAGATAGATAACAGTCGACTCAGCATTCAAATACAGATGTCAAGAAAGGTTATCTTCCACCTTATCTTGCTGCACTTGCTGGAGAAGAGCAGGAGATTGAGAACACTGGATTGGTCACTCTGCTTATCTCTCCAGAGAGGGAACAACAGACTATAATATTATATCTCTATCTTCCTCCCTAAATATTATTAATGCAGTGGTCATCTTCACTATAAAGTGTAGTCATTTCTTCACCATGACATACAGCCTTCATATTCATCTCCCTGCTATCATAACTTTGGACTCTATTCCAGGGTTCCCTAACTCTGATAGGTGAGTTTTCACCTTTTCTTGCCAGAAACTAAGCCTAAGATACCATTTCCTGGTCGTCTCCATACCTTGCCCCATCTCCAGCTGCCCTCTCCCTTTCCAGCTTCCCTTTATGTGTTGCCTTCCTCTCATTAGAATGTAAACTCCTTGAGGGCAGGCACTGACTTGTTTGTTTGTGTTTGTATCTCTGGGACTTAGTTCAGTATCTCCAGTCCCCATGGTAAGTACTTAATAAATTCTCAAGGCGGCCAGGTAGCACAGCAAGTAAGAGCACCGGCTCCAGTGTCAGGATGACCTGGGGATCAAATCCCAGGCTCAAAAATTTAGCACCTACCCAGAAACACCTGGCCATGTAATCTTGAGCAAGTTACTTAACCCCAATTGCTTAGGGGCTGCCAGGTGGCTCAGTGAGTAAGAGCACTGGCTCCAGTGTCGGGATGACCTGGAGATCAAATCCCAGCTCAGATACTCAGTACCAGAAATAACTGGCCGTGTAACCTTGAGCAAGTTACTTAACTTGTAAGTTGCTTTAAAAAATAAATAAATAGATAAAAAATAAATTCTCTATCAGTATCAATCGATGACTCCAAATCAGTACTTAGCACAGTGCCTAGCACATAGTAAATGCTTGCTTCACCACTAATGTTCTTTCTGCTTCCTCACATTTTCTTCCTTTCCTCATCTATAAAAATGACAATAAAATTCCCCTTCCAATATACATGGCAGGATTATTGTGAGGAGCAAACGAGATAATGCAAGCGAAAATGTTTTGGAAATGGTAAAGTAGTGGATTGCTATAACCAGAAGCTCCGTGTTCTCATCTAGGTCTCCCGTGCTCTGTTTGGCATCCAGCCTAAACTCTGAATAGCCATGCTCCAGGCCTCGAGAGTGCTCTTGCCTGACGTCATTGAAACAGGCTGATGTCTCTTATATTTCCTCTTAATATCCCCCATTTACTTGTTGTCTGGGGCTACAGCTTCCAGAAATAGCAGGACTTACCTTTTTAAAGTTATCTTTGGCAATTTTAACCAAGGTAAATTTTTCAAAAAGTAGCTGTTAAACCCATCAATGCAAAATTGTTTATCCTCTACATTTCTGCAAATCTTGGGGAGAGAGTTGAAGGGGAAGTTCCCTCTCCTCTTTTCTCTCAGTTTCCCCAATCATTTTTTCCAGACAAATTTCCAGACAATTCCTCCAGGGTAGGAGGAGGAAGGGAGAATTCACTTCACCAATAATACTTTGTGACTGGTCAGCACGAGCATGCACCGGTGATTGCACACAGACACATACACACACACACACACACACACACACACACACACACACATACAACTCTTCCTACATGTATGGACTAAAATTACAGCAATAAATCTGTTCTAACCCCCAGACATGTCAAACATCTATGAAGCCACAGTGTTATTTTCCTATGTACTCAAAGGAGAATTACAAACCATTAACCAATATAAATTTGTTTTGTTTTGTTTTAAGAAGAAAAAGATTGGTTTGCAAATAATGACAGTCTACTTTCTCTCATTGTGGTAGAGAAACAGAGACATCCAGTGGCCTGAATGGCTTTCCATAGCCGCGTAGACAGGAAATGTGAGTAGCGGAGCATGGGCAGAACAGCAGATGGAAAAGACATCTTGGTTTATTCACCTCCAAGTTTTCTTGGCCCGTGGTTCTCCCCAGCCATGGGCTTCCAGGGCTTTGTCCAGCCCTGTCTTAACTTCTGGAGAGAACAGGACTCTCACCATGACACAGGAAAACTGATTTTACTTATGAATAAAACTTTTTGATGTTCTTTTCTAGTGCATCACTTGTTTGCTTGTTTAAAAGCTTGAACCTAGAATGGAAAAATTCCACTTCTGCCACCTATCATCTTTGTGGATATGATAGCCTTTGAGAGCCTTTCCAGTTCTCAATCTATGATCCTCAGGACATGGCCATTTTGGAGGGGGGGAATGCAAAATGCTAGGAATCACATGAAAATATGTTCAAATTCATGAATAATGTTTCTGATATTCCAATGGACTTATGATCTTGTAAAAATTGGATGTTGCTTCGAATGACAGAGATTGGGAACCTTGGTGGGGGAGGGCTAGGGGCAGGGAAGAATGGAGGTGCAGAATAGACACTTGGAAACAGCCAGGTGCCAGTAATTCAAGCTAATCTCTCACCATGCAAGTGCTATAGATGTCTGATTTTACTCTTCTTCTGATATCTGGGGCTTACACAGGATGAGTTCCATCCGCACTGTTAGAGCTCTTTCTCCTTCTATCAGCCATGGCCCTGTTTCATGTTGGCCTGACTTCCATTATGGTTTCATGGCTTATCTTTTAGCAGCTGCTCCTGACAAATGTTCTCAGGCACTGTCCTACTTCTTCTTACCAGTTCCTTTCCTATGTCAAGGTCAAGAGTAAAAACTGGAGGTATGGGTAACTGCCTACCTAGCAAGTCATTTACATTCCCCAAAATCGCCTGCTCAATGGGGCTGTAGCCAAGGCTGGAGCTACAAATGTGCATATGGTCTTCCTCAACAGGAAATACATCTTTAAGAGTGAAGATGGTCTCATTTTTATTTTTATATCCCCAGCACCTAGCACAGTACCTAGAATATAATAGAAGTTCATTGATTGATTGATAAATGACTACTTCTTTGACAGATACCTTACCACCAAGACTAGGGATCATGATCTGGAGATTGTAATCCTTTCATCTCTGTAACTTCCACCTTGGGGATCCTTGTCCTGATTAGCTGCTGCCTCATCTGGCCCACTATTTCAGTCAAGCTGCACTCATGATGCCTCACTTTCTTTCCTACACATCCAATTATAGACAGCTTTAACAACTACCTTGCTGCTTCCTCCTGCTCTGCTCTAGTTTGGAAATTATGATCAAATGAACTTTGCCATTTTTACTGAAAGGAGCATGCCAATCTTCTCCCCTTCATGGTTCCACTCACCATCACTATAACTTTCTAAACCATAGTGGCACTTCACCACTATGTATTTTGTCTCCCTCTATTAAATTAGTCCTTCTGATCAGAAGGGAGGAGGTGGAGCCAAGATGGCAGAGAAAAGGAAGCAACTCACCTGAGTTCTCCCCAAAACCCCTCTGAATACCTTTAAATAATGCCATAAAACAATTCCTGGAGTGTCAGAACCCACAAAAGGACAGGATGAAATAATTTTCCAGCCAAAGACAACTTAGAAGGTCAACAGGAAAAGTTTGTTGCACTGGAGTTAGAGTGGAACACAGTCTGGTGCAGGTTGCACCAGCACAGACTATGACCCAGCAAGCTAGGAGCAGGACTTGGGAGTCATTGAATTTGCAGTGGCAGCTACTTCTGGAGCTCTCATACCACAGATGACAAGGAGGTCAAAAAACTTATTAGAAGGAGCTTACAGGGATCTCTTTGCTGGTACTTGATGTTGCTTCACTTATACTCAGGTCTGGGTCACAGTCCTAAGTGGCAGCCCCATGGTAGGAAGGAGCACTAACACACCAGAGTTTGTGGCAGCATGGGAGCATGGATCCTCCTCGTGGTTTCAGGACAGAAAATAGTGCTTCTGGTCACTCACAGACCAGAGCACAGGTCAGGTGAATAGTAAACACCTCTCCTTAGATTATACCACTTTGGAAGAACTGAAAATTCACATGTCCTTATAAATATCTCTTAAAATAGCTGCACAAAATCCCTGAAGCTTAGGACAGTTCACTTTCCACCCTGGAAGGAGAGCCCTAGTTTAACAAAGAGTTAAAAGTCAAGAAATAGAATGGGAAGATGAGCAAACAACAGAAAAATATTCTGACCATAGAAAGTTACTATGGTGACAAGGATGATCAAAATACACACTCAGAAGATAAAAAAAGTCAAAACTTCTACATTCAAAGCCTCCAAGAAAAATATGAAATGGTCTAAGGCCTTGGACAGGCTCAAAAAAAGATTTTGAAAATCAAGTAAGAGAGATAGAAGAAAAATTGAGAAAAGAAATGAGAGTGATGGAAGAAAATCGTGAAAAAAAGAATCAATAGCTTAATAAAGGAGGCACAAAAAATATTGAAGAAAATAACACCTTAAAAAATAGACTAAGCCAAATGGTAAAAGAAGTCCAAAAAGCCAATGAGGAGAAGAATGCCTTAAAAGCAAAATAGACCACATGGAAAAAGAGGCACAAAAATTCACTGAAGATGGGGCGGCCAGGTAGCACAGCGAATAAGAGCAAAGGCCCAAGTGTCAGGATGACCTGAGGATAAAATGGGGGCTCAGATACTTAGCATCCACCCAGAAACACCTGGCCATGTAACCTTGAGCAAGTTATTTAACCCCAATTGCTTAAAAAAATTCACTGAAGAAAAAAAATCATAAATAAATAGAATTGGCCAAATGGAAAAAGGAGGTACAAAAGCTCACTAAAGAAAATAATTCCTTAAAAATTAGAATGGACCAAATGGAAGCTAGTGACTTTATGAGAAATCAGGAAACAATAAAACAAAAACAAAAGAATGAAAAAATAGAAGACAATGTGAAATATCTCATTGGAAAAATGACCTGAAAAATAGATCCAGGAGAGATAATTTAAGAATATTAGAAAACTCAAAAGCCATGATCAAAAGGAAAAAAAAGCCTTGCAGGAAATTATCAAGGAAGACTTCTGATATTCTAGAACCAGAGAGGAGTAAAATAGAAATTGAAAGAATCCAATGATCACCTCCAGAAAGATATCCCAAAATGAAAAATCCCTGGAATATTATAGCCAAATCCCAGAGCTCCCAGGCAAAGAAGAACATTTTGCAAGCAGTCAGAAAGAAATAATTCCAGTATTGTGGAGCCATAGTCAATATAACACAAGGATCACCTACCCAACAAAACTGAGTATTATACTTCAGGGATAAAAACATATTCAGTGAAATAGAGGACTTTAAAACATTCTTGATGAAAGGACCAGAGCTGAATAGAAAATTTGATTTCCAGTTACAAAACTCAAGAGAAGCACAAAAAGCTAAACAGGAAAGAAAAATCATATGGCACTCAATAAGGTTAAATTGTTTACATTCCTACATGGCAAGATGACACTTAGAACTCATAAGAACTTTCTCATTATTAGGGCAGTTAGAAGGAGTACATATAGACAGAAGGCACAGGCGTAAGTTGAATATAAAGGGATGCTACTAAAAAAAATCAAATTAAGGGGTGAGAGAGGAATACACGGGGAGAAAGGGAAAGGGAGAGATAAGATAAAATGGAGGTAAATTATTTCACATAAAAGAGACAAGAAAAAATTTTACAGAGAAGGGGAAGATGGGAGAGGCAAGAGGGAGTGAATGAACTACTTACTCTCATAGACATTGACTCAAAGAGAGAATAACATACACTCAATTGGGTATAGAAATCTATCTTACCCTACAGGAAAGTAGAAGGGTAAGGGAATAGGAGGGAAGGAAAGTGATAAGGGGAGGGCAGATTGGGGGAGGCAGTAGTCAGAAGCAAAACTCACTTTGAGGAGGGACGGGGTGAAAGGAAAGAGAGAATATGGGATAGAGGGAAATATAGTTAACAATAGTAACTGTGAATAAAATTTTGAAGCAAGTTTCTCTGATAAAGGCCTCATTTCTCAAACATATAGAAAACTGAGTCAAATTTATAAAAATAAGAGTCATTCCCCAACTGATAAATGATCAAAAGGTATGAACAGTTTCCAGATAAAGTAATCAAATCTTTCTATAGCCATATGAAAAAATGTTCTAACTCACCATTGATTGGAGAAATGCAAATTAAATCAATTCTGAGGTATTACCCCATTTTTATCAGAGAAAAGAGAAATGACAAATGTTGGAGGGAATATGGAAAAAATGAGACTTAAATGAATTGCTGATGGAGTTGTGACCTGATTCAACATTCTGCAGAGCAATTTGAAACTATACCCAAAGGGCATTGACCTAGCAATATGACTACTAGGTCTGTATCCAAAAAGAGAAAAGGGGAAAAAAAGGAAAAAGCCATATGTATGAAAATATTTATAGCAGTTTGATTTTTTTTCTGGTGTCAAAGAACTGGAAATTGAGGAGGTATCCATCAATTGAGGAATGGTTGAAAAAATTGTGGTATGTGGTTGTGATGAAATATTGTGATAGAGAAAATTCTAGGAAGATGGCAGAGTAGGTCAGAAAATACCAGACACTTAAGATTTTCCCCGCACAAAAGAGTTAAAATAGCACCTTAGGGCAAACAAAGTGTGGGTGGAGGTAAATAAGAATAAGGGCACAACTGGGGCCTTCCTGGGACAATTTGAGAAGATTGGAAGAATAATCCCAGGATGAGGTTTGGTCCCTATGAAGAGTAAATACCTCCAGGCTAGGGTCCATTTTAACAAGCCTCAAATCCCAGGGTTAGTTTGAGAGGCTGCCTCAGCCCCAGCCACAGGAACTTTTTACCCCTGGAATAGTGAGAGGAGTTGGGAATCTGAGCTAGGGAAGATCAAGGAAACCTCTGATGATAAGGAATGCCAGACCCAGCTGTACTATGAAGAGTGGTGGAGGTGAGAAGGAACCAGTGGATGCCTGGTGAGTGCAGAAGCAGTGCAGTAGAAAGCCCCTGGTTATGGGCACTTACAGGAGGTGTGAGGTTTGGTTTTGACTCCAGGCTAGAAGGGAGAACTGAAGATCTTGAACAAGAGGCACCATTTCCCATACTCCAGGGCTAGAGGTAATTAGAAAATTTAAACTATTAAGGCAAAAAAAAAAAAATGCACAGGCAAAGGAGAAAGAATCCAACAATAGACACCTATTATAAGAATAGAGATGACCAGGGTTCATCTTCAGAGGAGGATATTGAAGTAAAGAAGCCCCCAAAGAAAAACATCAAATGGTCACCTGCCCAAAAAGAATTCATAGAAGATCTTCTAAAAAGGTTTTAAAAATCAAATGACAGAGATGGAGGAAAAACTGGGGGTGAAATAGAAATGCAAATTTAAAGATCTTCCCTGCCTCTAGGCCCTTTGATAGGCTTAAGAAACTCTGAGAACGTTCCTTGATTTGAAAATATACTCTGCCTCCTAATAGGCTGAATGTAGTCACATGGAGCCTGTGGCAGGAGGCTTGGCTTTCAGGAATGCCCATACCTTGATGCTGTGTGACTGGGCAGTGGGTCAAGACGGTGGTTACATTCTCTGACCCAGGAGAAGGCTATATAATCCCTGATGTGAGGCTTTGCTTTGGGGCTCACTTTGAGAAGTGTTGTGTGATTTGACCAGATGAGACTCTGGGCAGCCGTTGAGAGCCCCCCAGCTTTGAAAACCCAGATGTTGATGCTTCCCTCTCTGGTAACTGTGATTTGGTATGGATGTAATGGTTGGAAAGTTTGGAAGCCTGTCTGCTTGATCCATTTCTCTGTCTTGTAACTTCTGCTGGTATACTCTAAAGTTCGGGGTACTGACCTTTTCCCCCTGAACTAGGTAAATGATATATGTTTGATTAAAGTAAGCTTGTTCACCCATTTTGAGTTGCTTTTCTTTAGAAAAGCAGATATAAGAACCTGTGTTGGCAGCCACCCTGTGGATGCTGGGGGGCTTGCTGCTACCGGGGGGGGGGGGGCAGGGAATAACATCCGTATTGTAAGATGATCAGTTGTGAATGACTTCAAAATTCTCAACAATACAATGATCCAAGACAACTCTGAAGGACTTAGGATGGAAAATGTTATCAATCTCCAAAGAACAAACTCATGGCGTCTGAATATAGATTAAAGCATATTTTTTTTACTTTATTTTTCTTGAGTCTTTCTTCATCTATGTTTTCTTTTACAACATGACTAATATAGAAGCATGTTTTACATGACTACATATGTATAACCTATATTGAATTGCTTGCCTTCTCAATGATAGGAGTGAGGAGGGAGGAAGGGAGAGAATTTGCAACTCAAGGTTTTAAAAAAAATTCCAAAAATTGTTTTTACATGTAATTGGGGAAAAATAAAATACTAAATAAAAAGAAATAAGAAAAAAATAAAACTACCCAAAGGGGGGAAAAGAAAAATTGAACCTTTTTAAGCACATGGAATAACTTTGCTTTTTTATGGCTATCCCTAGTGCTCAACATATAGCAAAGTGCTCAATAAATGCCTTTGTATTCATTCATGCATTACCTCCTAGATAATAATAAGCATGAATATTTAAAATACTAGGCCCTGAGAAAGAAATAAAGGCAAATAGTATAGTAATTCAATGAGGGAAAACCCAAGAAGAAAAAAAAAACATCAACAAAAACCATGCTCTCAAGGCAAGGCACCCAAAGGAAGAGAAAAGAGGTAGCTCATGCTAGGCAAATCAAATCACCATCACCATCTTGATCACCATCTCCCTTCAGATCCTGATGGAGACAGGTGAGGACCCTGAACCTCAGTCTTCTCAAAAGCAATGCTTCCAGCCCAGAATGCTAAATGTTGGATCAATGAACCAAGATCCCAAAAGATCTCAGCATTCTAGAATGATGGACCAACTTTTAAAAGATTGAACTTAATAGTGATAATATAAAGTATTTACTTAGGTTCAAAAAACAATTATGTAAGCACTTGATCGGTATAATGGTAATGGGAAGAATGGCTAAATTTTTACTTGATTAGAAAGGGTCTCAGAATTTAAAGGACTAGAAGTTCAGTATAAATCAGGGGTGTAACATGGCATCCAAAATGGATAAAGCGAACTTGGGCTACATTTTTTTTACCAGACTTGTGATTTTATCAGTATAGGGAGCTTTCATTGAAAAAGTAATGCAGATCAGAAGCTGCTCTGTGCTAAGAGCCTTATAGATTTTTCTAGGGGAATTGAGAGGTTTAGTGATTTGCCCATAGTCACATGTGTTAGAGATCAGACTTTTGTGCAGATTCTCAAAGACTCCAAGGTCAGTTCTCTATCCACCAAGCCATGTCTCTCAAGATCACATTAATAGAAATTTATTCCCTAGAACAAAGAATGATTAATGGAATTAATATGCTTAATTGAAAAAAAGAATTTTTTTAAAAGAAAACACATGAGTAGAAGCCTAATCTATTTTTATATCTTGAATTGAATGAATGGAAAACTCTACAGTCATGATAGATTGTTGGGACTTTGCTATAAGCTAATGTTTTTTTGACTAACCCACCAAGTACAAACTTGAGAATGTATTTTCAACCACTGGATAATGAGCCCCTGGTGGGGAGTGGGGAAAGGCCCAGAATTCCAAGACAACTTCTGGCTTAGCAAAAGTCTGTAATATGTATTCCCAAGAGAATGATCTTTGGGACCAGCTGCGTACAGTTTTCTTTTCCAAAGTCTTCTTCTGTCTAAAAATCTTTCAGTATTCTGATTGTAGCAAGGAGAAAGCAACAGTTGTGGGTAAGCCTATCTTTAAACTCTCACTTTAGCAATCTAGGATATTGAACCAGAGATTCCAAGTTCATATACTGAACTTTCTACTTTCTGTCTTGGTGGTACAGTGGAGAAAGCACTAAATGTGGAATCAAGAAAACTTGAATTTGAAACCTACCTCAAATGAGCTGTGTGACCCTGGAAAGGGGACTTATAATTTCCTCAGATTCTGTTTCTTCATCTGCAAAATGGAGATAATAAGCAACAGGATAGTTGGATGAGGTTCTTTTAAGTCCTACGATAGTCTGTCCTAGTTATACAACTTCTGAAGTACTGAAAGGATATTGAGTGGCTAGAGCATGTTCAGAAGAAGGCAGTCAGATTGTGAAAGGACGTAGAGACATGTCATGGGAGAATAAGCTGAAAGAATTCAGGATGCTTTGTTGAGAGAAGAGAAAACTTAGCAGGAAGATGATAGCTGTCTCCAATAGCCATCCAAGATGAGAGCTCTCTCCAATTGAAGGGCTGCAATGTGGTAAAGGAATTTGCATTAGCAACCACACTAGCACACAGGGTGGTAGGCTGCTGGCATGGGTTCTTTGATATGATTTTCTAAAGGAAAGACAGCTTTAAAGGGGTTAACAGTCTTTCTTTAATTAACAGACATATAAGTACAGATAAGTAGAAAGAAGTGAGCATCCAAGAAAGAATCCAAAAGACAGGGCTCCAACTGTCTAAACAAAGTAATAGATACCTAATCACCAGACCAGGGAGAGCCAACATATGGTCTCAGGCACAGCCAGGGGGATCCTTAACAATGGCTACCCAGAACTTCCTCTGGTCAAATCACAAAGAAATATTTTTCCCGTGAGTGAGCCCTAAAGTAAAATACCAACCTCCCAGTATATATAGTTTTCAACTAATAGACTCAGAACCAAAATGCATCACAACCCACATGACTCAGTGCCAAAAGGTGTGAAAGCCTTCCTGCAAGCAAGCTTCCCTCTAAGCTAGTTTCCCCCTAAGCAAGCTTCTCCTTAGGCAAGTTCCTCCCCCAAGGCAACCACTTAATGGGCTCTATGTGACTCAGAATGTGCCACAGCTGTGAATTGAGCCAAAGTTCAAAGCAGCAAGACATCCATGATTGAAACACCTGTGTAACTTTAGACCTGGGAACATGGCTCCTGTTTCAAGGAAAAAAAGGGACACGTGGTTACATAGGCCTATTAGTTGATGGGGAAGATATTATATTCCATTAACCCTACAGAATTATCCTCATTTTATTTGACCCTGGAGGACAGAACCAGGACTGATAGGCAAAAGCTACAGAAAGGATGATTTTGGCTCAATATAAGGAAACATCATAACGATTAGAGTCATCCGTGGGTTGCCTAGGGCAGGAAGGAGGAGGGGGTAATAAGTTCCCCATCACTAGAAGTCTTCAAGTAGGGACTGGATGAGCATTTATTGGGAATGTTATAAAGAGTATTTATGGCTCAGGTAAAGGCTGGACTAGATGACTTCTGAAGTGACTTACAATTTGAGAGCCCACGAGGCAATGATTCTGAATAAACATCTCTTCATTTATGAGTGAACTAGATAATTTTCAAAAATAAATATTAAAACCCATCCTATTTTTGTATGCTTTCAAGTAAAACACTCATTAAATGGATCCAGAGTAGAAAGAGATGGCATCAAGTAAACTAGCTTCTCTACAGGATATAGATGGATATAATCAAAACATTAAATTCAGCCAACTGTTAATTATGTTGGTCTAATAGAGGAGAAGTAGTATCCTTACTGCAGGACTGATGATTGATGTGAGATTACCTTCATTTCCTTACCTGGATATGCTTTCTGGAATAAAGATCTTGGAGCAATGAAATTGGCAAAATCAAGTCAATAGCAGGGAAATGGAAAAAATCAAAGGTATGAATAATGGATAATGGATAATCTATTCCTAGGTGAGTAATAGGCTGTCTATAGTGTTCAAGGTTCAGCTGAGGGGCCTTTCCTGTTAGTGGTCTCACCTCCCTCAAATTATCTATTCGCTTCTTGATTCATATGTTTCATCCTTCTAAGAGAATGGAAGTTCTAGGGTACAAAAATTATTTCCTTTTTGTCTTTGAATTCCCAGTGTATAGCATATATTAGTCACTTAGTGTATTTTTAACTAAACAACTGTTATATTAGTCAAGCTATTTTTAAGCAATCTTTTTAAATCTATTTGCCTTTTTTTTACTAAAAATCACAAATCATATTAATTGCAGGTATCATTAATATTTGAGCTCTTTTCCAGGCTATAATTTGCTTTCAGTATTAGAAAACTCCAGTAAGCTCCCAGGTCATTTGCCCAGTGAGATAGAGGACTAAGAATTTTCTCCATTTGCCCAGTAACTCTAAGAAAAACACTAAAGAAGAATTGTATGACAGAGGTGGAATGATTATAGCTATTTCCACAGAACAAGAAATCAGAAAGTCCAACAAGGTAAGAGTGCTATTAATTAACAATGAAGCATATTAGTTCTTAAAATTATTCAAGAATTCAAGAAAAGGTTCTCACAGTCTAAGAATTTCCATCCTCTTGGGAGGATAAAACATATGTATAGTCAACAAGTTAAATGATATGAGTAGTGAGAGCACTAACAATGCAGGATCAGGAAAGGCCCCTCAGCTAAGCCTTGAACACTATAGACACAGTCCATCACTCACCTAGGAATAGGTTATCCATTATATACATTATTCATACCCTGATTTCTCCATTTTTCTGCTCTTGACTTCATTTTGCCCTCCCTTCCTCCTCCCCTACCAGCCCCCATGTCTAGACAGGGAACATAAATGACCCCACCAGACCATATATGAGGGAACCCCTAGGTTAGGGACTCCAAAGATAGTAGAAGCTACCCAAAACATCTATTTTATGCTTCCCCAAATCCATGAAGGAAAACAACTTCTTAGTATGCAATGTTATTTAATCTCTTTTTACCTATCTTATTTATTTTGAATAAAGTACAGTATACTCACCCTGAACCTAAATATGAACCTAGCTTAGAGAGATGCATAAATTCAGAAGGAAGAAAAAGTAAGAATTTTTTTTACAAGTCCAAGTAACATTAACAAGTACTGCACACTATGAATGAAAATGAACTAAAATTTTCTGTTACAAAAAAAGTCTTAAGATATCCCAGAAATCATGGAATAGCAACAAGAAGATCCATAATGGCTTAAAAAAGAAATAAAACTTTAAAAAATATTTTAGGAGGTAAATTAGAGGTTGGAAATTACTTTTAACACATAATTAAAAAACACAAATAGCAGGGAACTAAACTTAGAAGCCAAGATGGATAATTTTTTCCAAGAAGTAGAGGCTCAGAGAATGGGAATAACAGATTTGGAACAAAAAATGTGGAAATAGAAGAAATTTTGGCAGAAGAGAAGCAAACAACAATTCCAAGGGAATATATGAATTCTACATAAGCCAAAGCAACTGGCCCTGAACACAGGATGTGTATAGGTGATCTATGGATTATAGGCTTCCCAGAAAAACATGGCAAATCAAGTACCTGAACACTTTGCTGCAGGAAATAATACAAGAAAATTACTCTAAACTTTTGAATACTGACAACAAAGTACCTATCAATAAAATCCCCAGATTGACACTACAGAAAAACATCATACTTGAAATTCCATATGCAGGGATTAAACAAACAGCTTCAATAAAACATAACAAATTTTAAAGGCATCCAAAAGAAAACTCTTCAAATATGAAGGTGAAGGAATGCTAATTCAAACAACCCAGGGTTATTCCATAGTCTTGAGAAATCAAAGAAGAGAATGGAATAATATGTTTGCCAAAAACAAAGGAATATAAACAACAGTGCTAAAAACAGTTTATTACAAAGCTGAGAGTAATCATTAATGGAAATATGGGGGACCTTCAACAAAAAAAAATGTCTTTGAAGCATACCTATAAAAGAGAAATTATTCATCAAAAAAATTAGAGGTGACCCAAATTCTTAGCTTTCAAACATTCCAAGTAATACAAATACAATAATAGTAAATAAGATGAATATTAAGGAAGGACTCAATAACATAATAAATTATCTTGGGCTTACAGTTCTTTAAAAAGGAAAAGAAATTTAACTAAAGGACTAAAAATGAAACTAACCTAATAAATTAAAGATTTAAAGGAAACCCAAATACAAGAAAGGAAGGATGAAATTAATTAATTTTCTGAGGATTAAGTCCTGTGGTCCTTCATATATAATAATAAACATTTTTTTGTGTGGAAGGTGAAGCTGACACAATAGTAAAAAAAGAAAAAAGCATAGCTTATTTCTCCCAACTCCTACAATTCCTCCAAAAATATCTAAAAAGTATACTTGACTTTGGACTGAGTGAGTCCTTTTTCAAGTTCAGGTCAGCATAGGGAGACAGAGAGGTCTGCAGACACTGAAGATGAGGTATGGTCAGAAATGGATGAACAATAAATTCCAGAGCAGGGAGAGACTATGAACCAGAGTAATAAGAGGTCTCGGCTATAGAAAAGAGGGGACTGACCTTACCAAGGATGCAGGAATACGTGCTAACTGGCAGCTTCCTATCCAGTTCTAAGTTATAAATCTAAGACTGACTAAGGTGGAGATCTGTGCCTAGGAATGGCATTCTAGGATGGGGAGTTGTAAAAGGTTCTAGTCTGTATACTCTGCAAAGAGCAAGTTCAAAAGCAAGCAGTAACCATGAGGCTCTCATCCCAAAAGCTGAGCAGAGTTCTCAATTTTAGTAGCCAACAGTCTGAAAATTGCAGTGAAATGATCAGAGAAAGTACAATAGAACAAAGGACAGAAGGCAGTTTTGTTGCTCTGAATCAGCAGAGCAGAGTTACATAGAGTGGATAAGTCAAGAAACAGTCTACTGGACCTCCAACCAGGAGCAAGTCCGTAGATGTGTTACTCAAACTCAAACTCAGGCCAGAAATTTTCAGAGTTTAGACAAGAAGGACAATGACCAGGCTTTGCCCTGGATCAGATCACTTTGGGAACACTAAAACTTTATAGGTCTTTAGCCTGAGTCATTAATGAGATCTTAGAATAGCACAATACTCAATACTCCAAGAAAACAGCAGAAGAATCTAGGAAGACAAAATTCTACCTGAAAGTATATAGAAATTAGCCCTAATGAAATTCAAAACCAAGAAGTAAACTAGAAGAATGAGCAAACAAACAAAAAATAATAATCCCACTATAAAGTATTATTATGACAATAGAGATGGACAAAGTAAAAACCTAGAAGAAGAAAATCATTATAAAATATCCCTAAGAAAAGCTGCAAAGGAAAACATTCCTTGAGTCAAGTTCAACTGGCATTTCTCAGGGGGGAGAAATAGGTAAGAGGTTTTTTTTAAGTTTAAAATTATTTTAGAAATCAAATGAGACCACAAAAAGAAAAACTAGGAAAATTAATTAAGATCAATGGAAGAAAAAACTAGAAAAGGAATTAACAGCTTGGCACAAGAGATATATAAAATCTTACTCAAGAAACAAACTCCTTGAAAATTAGAATGGACAAAATAAAAGTTTTTTTACTACATGGGAAATCAAGAAATATTATAACAAAGTCAAAAGGAAAAGGAAGAAAATAGAGGAAAAGAAAAGAAGAAAGGAAGAAAAAGTAATGTACTTCATAATAAACATCACTGTCCTGGAAAACAAATGGAAGGAAAAAAAAATAAGAAACCTTGGGTTAATTAAAAGCCATGACCAATAGAAGAGTTTCATATTTCAAGAAATCACAAAAGAATTATAAAATAGAGGACAAAGTAGAACTAGAAAGAATCCCCCTATCACCTCTTCAAGGAAACTCCAAAATGAAAACTCTCAGGAACATCATAGCCCAAATCCAGACTTCCCAAGGCAAAGAAAAATAATGAAAGTAGCCAGAAAGAAAGAATTCGTGTACTGAGGAGCCACAGTCAGAATAACATATAATTTAGCATTTCTTCTCTATAAAGAAGTGGAGAGTTTAGAATATGATATTCCAGAAGATAAAAGATAGGCTTTGAACCAATGATAACTTACTAAGAAAAACAATATAATCCTACAGACGAAAAAAAAATGGATCATTAATGAAATAGAGGATTTCCAAACATTCTTGATAAAAAAAAAACCAGAGCTAAGTAAAAAAACTTTGAAGTACAAATCTAGGATTCAAGAGAAGCATAAAAAGGCAAACTATAAGATATTAAAGAAGAATAAACAGTTTTCTTTCTAATATGGGGAAATTTCATATATATGTCCCTCAGATCTTTGTTATCATCAGTAGTCAAAGAAATAAGACAGAGGCTCTGGGAGAAAGTTTGTTACATTTTAACGATCTTAAAAGATTAATAGAAAGGGAAGGAGGAAGGAAGAGTTGAAGCATGGGTAAATTATTTTACATAATCAGGCCAAAAGAATGGAGAAGGGTAAGTGTTCTTATTTTCAAAACTTAAAGGAGAACAGGCTGTATAGGTATAAGCCAGTGAGCTTGACTTTGGTTCCTGGGAAAATTCTAGAAAGGATCACTAAAAAGAGGGTTGGAAAATCTCTAGAAAGGGAAACAGTGACTACAAAGAGCCAGTGGAGTTTCATCAAGGACAGGTCATGCCAAACTAATTTCATCTCTTCATTTGACAAGATTACTAAATCAATAGAAAAGGGGAATGTTGGAGAAATAATTTTCCCAGATTTTGGCAAAACTTTTTATAAAGTATCTCCCACTGTCCTTATGGAGAAGATGGAGAAATATTGATGAGACAACAACATAATCAGATGGATGCAGAACATGAGAGATGCCCAGACTCAAAGGGTAGTTCTTTTTTTCTACTTAATAGTAATTTATTTTTTCCAATTACATTTAAAGATAGTTTTCAACATATACTTTTATAAGATTTTAAGTTCTGTTTTTTTCTCCGTTCCCTCCCCCTCCCCAAGATGCCTTGCAATCAGATATAGGCAATCCTATATGTACAATCCTAAGAGACATATTTCCACATTAGTCATATTGTGAAAGAAGAATCAGAACAAAAGGGAAAAACCATGAGAAAGGAAAAAAAAACAAAAATGGGGCGCCTAGGTGGCACAGTGAGTAGAGTGCTGGCCCCAGAGTCAGAAGGACCTGAGTTTGGATCTGGCCTCAGACATTTAACACACACACACACAAAATACTAGCAGTGTGACCTTGGGCAAGTTACTTAACCCCAATTGCCCTCCAAAGGAAAAAAAAAAACAAATCAAAAAAAGTGAAAATAGTATGCTTTGATCTGCATTCAGAATCCATAGTTCTTTCTCTGGATGTGGATAGCATTTTCCAGGAGTGTTTTGGAGTTGTCTCAGATCCTTGCATTGCTGAGAAGAGCTAAGTCTATCAAAGCTGCTCATCGAACACTGTTGCTGATACCATGTACAATGTTCTCTTGGTCTTGCTCACTTCACTCAGCATCAGTTCATATAAGACTTTCTACAAAAGTCTTAATAGTATAATGTTAACATGGCCAGAGGTCTCCAGTGGAATGCACCAGGGATCTATACTTGGTCCTATGCTGTTAAACAGTTTTATTGATGACCAGGATAAGGACATAGGCAGTATGTTCATCAAACATACAGATGATACAAAGCATAACAATCTTAGGATCCAAAAAGTTCCTGACAAGTTAGAACATTGGGCTAAACCTAATAAAATGTAATTCAATAGGAATAAATGTGAAGTCTTCTGCTTAGATATGAGAAAATCAACTTCAAAAATATAATATAGGAGAGACATTAATATACTTAGCTCTATAAGGATCTGGAAGCTTTAGTAGACTGCAAGCTCTATATGAGTTAATAGTTTGATGCCACTGTGGAAGGCCATGTCCGAAAATCCTTAAGCTCAGCTCGGATACAAAGAAGATGAAAGGTCTCTTCCCCCAAACATAAGTTCTCTCTCCCAGATAAGTAGAAAATAATAACCAATGGTCAGAAAAACACCTGCATACCCTGTGATTGCCAGTACTGGGAAAACAGGAATAAGTCAAGATAGTGCTATGAAACATCAACAAGAAAAATATGTTATTCTTGTATTTTTGCTTTTCCCACAAATTATGTACACTAGGACAAAGGGCAAGTTTGCTCTGTCTTACAAGGACCTTGCTTGCTTAAATAAATTAGTCAAGTGCAACTTGGCTTGTCTAGCCAGACTCTTTTGTCTTCACCATCCGTCCTATACCGCTGGTCACTAGCAGCCACAAGTGGCAGTTTCCGGAGGCCCTTTCCTCAGTTATGGAGCTTTTTCCCACAAGTCAGCTCTGTGATTTTCATGTCTTCTGTGTCTATTCCACCTACCCCCATCTCCACTAGGACCCTTCTTGCTCTAATTATTTTCACTTTCTTTCCCATGGCTAGATAGTGTCTGCTTTTGTGAGAGTCTAAGTCACTGCTGTGAGATGACTGAGAAGGACCCCCATCTCTTTGCTCTGAAATATAAAACTACAAGCTTTCTTCTACTCATTCCACCTGAAACATGAGGCAAATTGGTATATGGGCACACTAAGTAAAAATTCTAATGATTTAAGCTCTCCAATGTTATATCATGGTTAGTTGGTTATTACCATATGGTGTTTGTCTTATTATTGAGGATTTGCATTTAGTTACTTTATATTTGAAATGTAATTTCTTTTCTGAGGTTTCTGGTTTAGAGAGGCTTTATTGCAACCATCTAGATTGGGGAACCTGTGGCCTCAAGTACACATGTGACCTTCTAGGTCCATGTTTGCAGACTTTTGACGGAGTCCAAGTTTTGGGGTTTTTTGGGGGGGTTTGTTTTTGTTTTGTTTTGTTTTGCTCTTTGGAGGGCAGTTGGGGTTAAGTGACTTGCCCAAGGTCCATGGCTAGTTTTGGTGTTAAGTGCCTGTGCCGGATTTGAACTCAGGTCCTCCTGACTCCAGGGCCAGTGCTCTATTCACTGTGCCACCTAGCTGCATCCCCTGAGTCCAAGTTTTACAGAATAGATCATTTTATGAAAGGGATTTATTCTGTGAAGTTTGGATTCAGTCAAAAGGCTGCACTTGAGGATTTAGAGGGCCACATGTGACCTTGAGGCCACAGGTTCCCTACCCCTGATCTAGATGGATAGAAATCTGGACTTGGAGTCAAGAAAATCCGAGTTCAAATCATGCCTCTGATTTGGCTAACTTGTGACTCTGGACAAGTCACTTTACCCCCACTCAACCCTGTTTTATCATCTGCAAAATGGGGATAGTTGGGGCAGCTAGGTGGCACAGTGAGTAAAGTGCCGGCCCTGGAGTCAGGAGGACCCGAGTTCAATTGTAGCCTCAGACACAACACCAACACACACACACACACACACACACAAAAAACTAGCCATGTAACCTTGGGTAAGTTACTTAACCCCAAATGCCCTCCAAAAAAACAAAAAAAAATGGGGATAGTAATAGGACTTACCTCAGAGGGTTGTTTTGAGAATTAAATAACATATAAAGCATTTTCCATATCATAAAACTCTACATAACTGCCAGTTGTTGTTACTTTTATCTTGCCCATCACAGTTTGATAACTTTTACATCAATTATTCTGTACAAATCATTATTGGTTAATGCATCTGTCCATTACCCTTTGGGTTACAGGAGAAAGAGGAGGAGGAGGAGGAAGAATAGGAAGAGGAGGAGAAGAAAGAAGAAGAAGAAGAAGATGATGATGATGATGATGATGATGATGATGATGATGATGATGATGATGATGATGGAAGAGGAGGAAAAAGAGGAGAAGGAGAAGGAGGAGGAAGAGAAGAAGGAGCAGGACGAGAAGGAGGAGGAAGAGAAGGAATAGAAGGAGGAGGAGGAGAAGGAGGAGAAGGAGAAGGAATAGAAGGAAGACAGGGAAAAGGAGGGGGAGAAGGAGGAGGAGGAGATATATAGCAACTGGACTACAAAGTGCTCTCCTCATAATAACCCTATGAAATAAGTAATACATTATCAGCCTCATTTTAAGTTGAAAGAATGAAATACAAGGGTGTTAGAGAATTTGCCTAATGTTACATAGCCCATGTATGTCAAATCTGAAACTGAAACCCAGGGCTATGGATTCCAAGTCCAGTGCCCCTTCACCATTATAGTACAGTCAGTGTACAGAGAATTACTTCTGTAATCAGAGGACTTGCATTCAAATCCTTCCTCTAACACTTACAACCTGTGTGATATGAGGTGTCACTCAATCCCCTTGGCCTCAGTTTTCTCCTATATAAAATGAGATGGTGGCACTAAATGGTCTCTCAGATCCTTTCCACTTCTAGAACTATAATCCTGCAGACAACAAAATTGAAAATCTGACCTTCAACTCAGTACCAAAAATAGCAAAGCAAATCAGGAAATATCCACAATCAACTTTGGAAACATATTCTCTAACTTCTGCTTCATTAATAGCTAGCTGCTACTGAGAGATCTTGGCACAATTTTTCTGGGGAACAAGACCTTGTTTGTTTACTTTAAATTTTCTCAGATGTCATCAGCCACTTTAGTATCATTAATCAAATTTGCATGCAGATAGCCTAGATGCCTCTCATTTCTATTTGACATCTCCTCAAGGAGAGTCAGTGCCAATATCATTTCCATTGGTCGTATTCAAAAAGCTACAGTTTTGTTGTTTTTTTAAATTCCCCATCTTCTTTCCCTTCCCAGCTGCCTTGAGGCCCCCATTAAACCTCCCAAATGGCAAAACAGAACTATAGTCCTCTTCTCTGTACCTCCCCAGGTCCACAGATTTGAACTTCCAGTTCCTGGTTTGATTAATATCAGTGATCACTTCTCCATCCAATCTTCAAGTTCTTATTCCTTCCTTGAGATATTCTAATATAAGGACATGAAGATTAAAAAGAAATTTCATCTTCTCTCAAAACAGTTTCCAAATTTACTGCTCTTCCTTCCTTCCCATCTGACTTCATTCCAAAGCAAAGTCAGTGTACTCACTCACTCACTCACCATCGGTGATCTCTCCCATTCATCTATCATACCTCCCTAATGCAAGCCAATGCCATAAACAATTCAGGGCACACGGGTGGCCAGCAGACATAAGCTTCATGAGTGAATGGAAGAATTGTGTAAGACTGAGCTTTTTTTTTTCCCCAGGAACCTGCAAGGATGGATTTGCCAGGACTCTTGAATGCTTTATATGCATGCTTTTGTTCTCCCCCTCAACTTTATAAATCTCTTTTCTTTTTCACAATTCCTTTCAACATAATTATTTCACTTTTTTTTCTTTTTAGGTGAAAGATTTAATTTACAGAGGCTGGTTAGGCTCAGAGGAGACAAAATAATAGTTTTTACCAGATCTGTTTGGCCCCTACTCCACACAGACTCCAAAGTCCACACAGAAATAGGGCAGATGTAATAGACAGAAAGTAAAGCCTTTAAAGAGCAGAAGAAAAACCCTAATCTTGAACTTTGGTTACTTGTAGTTGACTGTTCATTCAATGACCCAGATTGTCTAATTCTATTTTAGGAATCCTCAAAGATTCCCATAAGTCTTCCAGTGGATTTTGATATACTTAGTTCTGTAGACAATTCTCTCAATAATGAATGTTCTATGTTTTGTCATTTCAGACCCTTTCTGACCACATTTGGAGTTTTCTTGGCAGAGATATTGGAGTGGTTTGCTGTTTCCTTTTCCAGATCGTTTAACAGACAAGAAGACTAAGGCCAACAGGGTTAGGTGACTTGCCCAGGGTCACACAGCTAGTAAGTGTCTGAGGCCAGATTCAAACTCAGGAAAGTGAGTCTTCCTGACTCCAGGCCCAGTATTTTATCTACTGTGCCACCTAGTTGCCCTTCATAGTGAATACTGTGGTGTAATGGAGAGAACATTTGATCTAAAAATCAGAGAAACTGGGTTTGAATTCCACTGATAATATTTCCGAGCAATGTGACCTCAACAAGAGATTTTACCTTTCCAGGCCTTCATTTACTGCTTTATAAACTGAGAGATTTGAATTAAATGGGACTCTAAGGTCCCTTCCAGCTCTAATCCCCATCATCTCATTATCTACCACACTTTTCCCCAAATCACTTTAATTTGCCTTTGCCCTGATAGATCTAACCAGGAGTAATGACAAGATCTGCATTGGTGATCTAAAAAAACCGAGGCATTTATCTAGAGAACAGGCAATGGAAGAAAGGGACATATAGACAGAGAGAGAGAGAGAGACAGACAGACAGACAGACAGACAGAGAGGGAGAGAGACAGAGAAAGACAGAAGGGAGACAGAGGATAACAGAGAGGGAGGAGAGAGAGAAGAGATGGAGAGAAGAAACAGAGACAAAGAGAAGAGGGAGACAGAGGAGAAAGAGACAGAGAGGAGAAACAGAGAAAGAAAGAGAGAGGAAGGAAAGGGAGGGGAGGGGAGAGGTTATTATCACTTGCAGCCAGATAATTAAAGCTAAAGAATTTGAAATTTAAGCAGCCTGAACATCTGTCTCCCTTTTTCGCAACTCTAACTTTTTTTTGAGTCCAGGTTCCTTCCCTCACCCAGTCTGAAAGTGGAGCACCACATTGGCGCTGAACAGTGCTAGCCAACTGAAGCTCAGAACTCCTGAGCTCAACAAAGACAAGAGCTTCAGGCTCCCCAGTAGCAGTCATTATAGTCTTGGGCCATGATTCTGGGCTCTGACCCTTAAGGCAACATTAGCATTTCTTGAAAAATTATAAGTATATATATTTTTCTCCCAATAGAGATTTATTTGGTGTCTTGTATGCAGGCCTCTTTTTGCTGTGTGGTCCACACTTGTAATTT
The DNA here is from genome assembly GCF_028583685.1 of Petaurus breviceps papuanus. Classification (NCBI taxonomy): domain Eukaryota; kingdom Metazoa; phylum Chordata; class Mammalia; order Diprotodontia; family Petauridae; genus Petaurus; species Petaurus breviceps. The sequence goes on from NW_027187327.1 coordinate 12,037,018, forward strand.
CATCAGTGTTGGGAAACTCTACTATTACAGATGATTTAGGATTATCGAATCATCAATTTTTAGCCAAAAAGGCCCTCAGAGGCCATTTACTCCAACACATTTGTTTTAGAGATAAGGGAACTCAGACCCAAGGAGGTTAAAGTGATTTTTCAGTGATCTCATGGGGAGTAAGCATAAGAATCTGGATTTGAACCCAGAACTTTTGATTCCAGTGTTCTTTCCAGTACACCATACTTCTCTAGTAACTGAGAGGTTGATTCAGTCACAATGCTACAATGCTTCAGAGGCAACATTTGAACCCAAGTCTTTCTGACTCCAAGCCCAGTACCTTATTACTTTACTACCTATAAAGCTTCTTTAAATATATAGAGTATCCCAAAAATCTTAGTGCAGCTAAGTGGCACAGTGGATGGAGTGCCAGGCCTGCAATAAGGAACACTTATCTTCCTGAGTTTAAATCTGGTCTCAGACACTAGTTGTGTGACCTTGGGCAACTCACTTAACCCTGTTTGCTTCAGTTTTCTCATCCGTCAAATGAGCTGAAGAAGGAAATGGTAAATCACTCTAGTATCTCTGCCCCAAAATAACCTAAATGAGGTCACCAAGAGTCAGACACAACTGAATAAATACAACATTCTTAGCTTAAAAGTTCTGCTATCTTAAAATTGCACTCAGGCTTTTGGGACATTATATGTCACAATAATTCCCTTGTTGCCATTACAAAGTACTTTACATGCATTATTTCATCTGATCTTTGCAATTACATGTTGAACTAGGTCACAAGCTCAGGGAGATTATTTGTCCAAGATCACCCAAACAGGAAGTGAGTGACTTCAAGCAAAGTCTAATTCCCACAATACCAGAGGCTTTTTTTTTAAATAAAATTTTGTTTTTTTCCAGTTTTATGTTTTTTAAATAATATTTTCCCCACTTACATTACAATAATTTTTAACATTTGTTTTGCTTAAAACTTTGAATTTCAAATTCTACCCCTCCCTTTTTCCCTCTCTTTTTCCTGAAATGATAAGCAATCTGAATAAGGTTATACATGTGCAATCATGTAAAACATTTACAGATTACTCATTTTGTACAAGACTCGAACAACAAAAACAACAAAGAATGAAAGGAAGTGAAAAATAAGATGCTTCAGTCTATATTCAGATAATATCAGTTCTTTCTCTGGAGATGGATAATATGTTTCATCATGACTGCTTTGGTATTATCTTGAAACATTGTATTGCTGAGAATAGCTAAGCCATTCACAATTCTTCATTATACAATATTGCTGTTACTGTGTATAGGGTTCACGTGGTTCTGCTCACTTCACTTTGCATCAGTTCATGTAAGTCTTTCTAGGTTCTTCTAAAATCATCCTGCTCATCATTTCTTATAATACAATAATATTCTGTCTCAATCATATACCACAACTTGTTCAGCCATTCCGCAACTGATGAGCATTCCCTTGATGCCCCTTCTAATTCTTAGTCACCATAAAAAGAGTTGCTATAAATATTTTTGTACAAGTAGGTCCTCTTCCCTTTCTTTGATCTTTTTGGTCTATAGACATAGTAGTAGTAGTAGTAGTAGTAGTAGTAGTAGTAGTAGTAGTAGTAGTAGTAGTA
>NW_027187327.1:12038649-12066030 GCF_028583685.1 Petaurus breviceps papuanus
TAGTAGTAGTAGTAGTAGTAGTAGTAGTAGTAGTAGTAGTAGTAGTATTGGATCAAAAGATATGTTAGCCCTTTGAGCATAGTTCCAGATTCTTCTCCAGAATGGTTGGATCAGTTCACAACTCCACCAAAAGTGCATTAGCACCCCAGTTTTCCCACATCCCCTCCAACACTTATCATTTTCCTTTTTTGTCATATTAGCCAATCTGATAGGTGTAAGGTGGTGCCTCAGAGTTGTTTTAATTTGCATTCTCTAATCAATAGTGATTAGGAGCATTTTTTTAATGCTAAGTCAAGTTCATGAGTTGAGCACTATAGTCAAACTTGTCTGAGTCAAAATTTTAAGACTACAAATCATTTTGCTATTGATAAATGGTCAAAACATATGAACAGGCAGTTTTCAAAGAAATCAAAGCTATCTAGAGTCATATGAAAAAAATTCACAGATTGTCTTTTATGAATAAATCACATTTATGGGCTTCAGTCTCCTTGTTTGTAAAATGAGAGAGTTGGACTCCATGGCCTGCAAGGTCCCTCCCTTCCAATTCTAAGTTGTACTCACAGAGTCCTTAGAAGTTGTCTCACAGGTGGTCGCAGATCCATAAATCAAACCCAGATATTCTGGCTCTACAGACAATGTTCTTTCCAATGAATCATACTGCTTGCTACTTATTAATTTGTTTTATAAAACAAAGAAGAATTTTATATTCACATAGTATGATTATTGTTACATTTTAAATTTTCTTAAAGCAGACTATATGCATTAGTAAAGGAAAAAAAAGTTAGTTAATCCATTTTTGGCTATCAGTCCAAAATTTCATTTTATAATAATGAAAACTTGGTTAAAGTCACAAATTTAAAATACTAGCATTTTTTTCAGTTAGAAAACACTGCTATGGGGGCAGAATTGAGATGACAGAGTAAAAGCAGGAACTTGCTTGACCTCCTGCTTCAGCCACCTCCAATACCTGTAAAAAATGACTCTAAACAAATTTTAGTGCTACAGAACCCACAAAGTGACCGAGAGAAACAAATATCCCACTGAAGTCAGCCTGGCAGGCCAATAGGAACAGTCTATCACACAGGGCTGGGAGCTGAGAACAGTCCAGCATGAGTCACACCGGCCCAGACTTGTAGCAGAGACCCACCAGAGCAGACTTCAGGAGAGTGAATCACTGGCAACTGTGATGGTTTCCAGACTTCTCAACCCATAAATGCCAAAGAGAAAATAAAAGGTCAATGGGGGAACTCTGCTGGAACTGGGTGAGAGAAAAGCATGGTCTGGCCCTCACCCCCAGGGTGGCAGAGGTGAAGTAGGCTGTAACTGCTGCTGCTGCTGCTACTGCTTCTAGCTCTAGGCCTACAAATTGTAGGGGGACCAAGTGGCAAACCAGATGGCATTTGCAGGAATCTCTTACTGGTGCTGCGGCAGGATTCTCTTGCTTTGCCCTGCTTGGATCTGGGTTGCAATCTTGGGTGGTAGACCTGGGGTGAGGAGTGCTGGCAGCAGAGCTTGTTGGAGCTGTGGAGAGTAAATTCTCATAGTTCTGAGACAGATGCCTGGAAAAAGCTCTGACAGAAGCTGCGCAAAACCCCAGAAGTTTGGGACACAGCTCTCTACACCCTAGAAGTAGAGTTCTACCGTGGCAAAGAGCTCAAAAGTCAAGTAATTGAGTGGCAACATGAGCAAACAGAGGAAGCACCATAAGGCTATAGAATCTTTTTGGGGGGACAAAGAGGATCAAAACATAGAACCAAAAGAAGACTACAAAGTCAAACTCCTGCATCAAAAGCCTCTAAGAAAAATATGAATTGGTTACAAACCACAGAGGAGCTCAAGAAGGATTTTGAAAATCAAGTAAGAGAAGTAGAGGAAAAATTGGGAAGAGAAATGAGAATGATGCAGGAAAATCATGAAAAATGAGTTAACAGCCTGACTAAAGAAAATAACACCTTAAAAAATAGACTAACTCAAATGGCAAGAGAGGTCCAAAAAGCCAATGAGGAGAAGAATGCCTTAAAAAATAGAATTGACCAGATGGAAAAAGAATTTCAAAAGCTCACTGAAGAAAATAATTCCTTCAAAATTAGATTGGAGCAAATGGAAGCTAATGACTTTATGAGAAATCAAGATACTATAAAACAAATCAAAGCAAATGAAAAAATAGAAAGCAATGTGAAACATCTCATTGGAAAAGCCACTAACCTGGAAAATAGATCCAGGAGAGATAATTTTAAAATTATTGGACTATCTGAAAGCCATGATCAAAAAAAAGAGCCTAGACATCATCTTTCAAGAAATTATCAAGCAAAATTACCCTGATATTCTAGAACCAGAGGGAAAAATAGAAATTGAAAGGATTCACAGATTACCTCTTGAAAAAGATACCAAAAAGACAATTCCTAGTAATATTATAGCCAAATTCCATAATTCCCAGCTCAAAGAGAAAATATTACAATCAGTCAAGAAAAAACAAATTTGAGTATAGGGGAAACACAATCAGGATAACACAAGATCTAGCAGCTTCTACATTAAGGGACTGAAAGGCTTGGAATATGATATTCCAGGGATCAAAGGATCTAGGATTGAAAACAAGAATCACCCACCCAGCAAAACTGAATATAATACTTCAGGGGAAAATATGGAAATTCAATGAAATAGAGGACTTTCAAGTATTCTTTTTTTTTTTTAAACAATCGGGGTTAAGTAACTTGCTCAAGGTTACACGGCCAATTATTTCTGGGTGTGGTGCTGAGTATCTGAGCCCAGATTTGATCCAGGTCATCCCGACACAGGAGCTGGTGCTCTTACTCGTTGAGCCACCTGGCCGCCCCTAAGCAATTGGGGTTAAGTAACTTGCTCAAGGTTACACAGCCAGTTATTTCTGGGTGTGGTGCTAAGTGTCTGAGCCCGGGACTCAATCTCCAGGTCATCCCAACACTGGAGCCAGTGCTCTTACTCACTGTGCTACCTGGCCACCCCAACTTTCAAGTATTCTTGATGAAAAAAAAAACAGAGCTGAACAGAAAATTTGATTTTCAAATACAAGAAGCAAAAGAAGCATGAAAAGGTAAATAGGAAAGAGAAATCATAAGAAATTTATCAAAGATGAACTATTTACATTCCTACATGGAAAGATGATATTTGTAACTCATGAGACTTTTCTCAATATGAGAATAGTTGAAGGGATTTTATACACACACACACACACACACACATACACATATTATACATACATATATGTATATATAGGTGGGTGTATATATATTTGCATATCTATATATGTATGTACATGTATACATAGACGGCACAGGGTGAGTTGAATGTGAAGGGATGATATCAAAATATAAAATTAAAAGGTGAGAGAGGAATATATTGGGAGAAGGAGAGGGGGGAGAGATAGAATGGGGTGGATTATTGTAATGTAATGCCAAGGAAAGGAAACTTCCCAAGGTTCAAAATACCAGCATAGGTGCTCTCCATTTTATTCAGTGACAAACCAAGAACAGAGAAGATCAAAACATGACATCATTCAAAATACAGCATTTACTAAGTGTGATTAAATAATCTCCAAGTAGTACCCCACCCCAGGACCTTCCAATCATTCAATCAATTACAAAGTCCCTGTTCTAAATACTACTCCACCCCTAGGCTATACCTTCATTTAGTCCACCACAAAGCCCCTCTTCTCAAATGGAGATTAGTTTCCAAACATAAGTAAACTACATTCATTTGTTCAACCACGGAACACAAAAAGGTCAAAAGTTCCCCACCCCTGGATCACAATTGAATCTACCCCAGAATTACATCAATTTTAAGCACAGCACTTAATACCCAAATGGAGGTCTTTGCTTCATCTTGACACGAGGCAAGTTCTCAGCAATCTTAGTTCCTGGGGAGACAAGGCTTAGCAAGGCCACAAGATACATTGCCAGTCCCTTCATTAATTCATCCTCTGTCTGTAGAACAGTACTAGAACCCCTGAAAACGTTAGTAAAACCCTCTCCCAGGATTTTTGTAAACATACAACAAGAAAATCCTTCTTCAGGGCTTCTGAACCAACAGAAAGGTTCCCAGACCCCTGCAACAACAGCACTGCCCTTCACCAGTGGACAGTATTCACTCCGTCTGCAGGACAGTCTCCAGACCCCTGCAAGAACAGCACTGTCCTTCACCGGTGGACAGTATTCACTCTCTGTCTGCAGGACAGTCTCAGGGCTTCTTAGCCAACAGCCAGGTTCCAGGACTTCTTCAACAAAAGGACTGTCTTTCACCAGTGGACAAATCTGGCAAAACAACATCAAAACAGACAGACAAAGTACCAGCAAAACAGCCATGTCTCTTCAGTCCTTGGCAGCTCAGGGGGCAGGTCTCAAAAGTCCAGGGCGATTCAAAGTGTCCCCCAACAATCCTTCTCAGTCTCTCTCTCTGCCTCCACGAGGTGCTGCTTCCAAAAAAGTCCTTCTGCCTCTCTCTTGTCTCTCCAAATCTACATCACCCGTTCCTCCCAGTTCAGGACTTTCTTTTCACATCAGCAAGTCCATCCCACAGGTGGGATTAACAAGCTCTGGGTTTTAACACAATCAATTTGAAAACCAAGCCAATACAGGGGAATCTTTAGGATCTGCAGAGTAAAAGGAAAGTATGGGGGCTGGGATAACTGTTTGTTTCCCAGTTGTGGTAGCTGTGACTCTGTGGAGCCATGGAGCAGGAGAGAAGAATGGCCTGCATGCAGACTTCGCTGAGCTGAGAGCGGGAATGGTGAGCTGCCTGCATCGGGACCTGGGCAGAAGCCAGGAGCGGCTGCCGCCTGCGGGAGGAGGAGCCCAGGAGTTCGGAATTCAGCCACAGGAAAAGATAAGAACTGAGCAGCAAAGCAGGGGCACTGAATGTGCTTCCTGGCTGCATCCCACAGTTTGGGACCCTGGGGGAGAATGGACTTGTGACTATGGTGGGTGGGATGAAGTGCCTTGGATCCCCAGGGACCCCACCTTGTTGGTTTTGTTGCCCAGCCCCCTCTTTGTACTTGAAAGCAGAGGCTGGAGTTGTGTGAGGGGAAGAACACTCCCCTCCCCCCAGAACTTTATCTGAACTCTTGTTTTGAATTGAAGTGATAATGCTATCTATGTACTTTGTGTTTGTTTAAGGGCCAGTGGCCACTTTGGTAACTTTAGTTCTGTACTTTGAAAATGTGACCTAAGAAATGTTCAGAGCTAATTCAAAAGTAAATTGTCTATGCTATGGGCCTGAAAGATCTTGGGGCTGAATGTAATGGGAATGCAAATTTGGAAGATCTTCCCTGCCCCTAGGCTAAAATGCACCTGAAGCCTGGGGAGGGAGGCTTGTTTTTCAGTAGATACTTCTTGATTGGCCAGTGAGTCAATAAGGTTGTTACATTCTCTGAGCCAGGAGAAGGCTATATAAGCCCTGATGTGTAGCTTTGTTTTGGGACTCACTTTGAGAAGTGTTCTGTGATTTGATCTGAATTCTGGGAAGCCGTTGTTGAGAGTCCCCCGGCTTTGAAAAACCCAGATGTGGAAACCCAGATGTTGACTGGGTATGGATGTAATGGTTGGACAGTTTGGAAAGCTGTCTACTTGATCTGTTAATGTCTTGATAATTCTGCCTGTATATTTTGAAGTTTGGGGTGCTGACCTTTTTCCCCTGAACAAGGTAAACGATATATGTCTGGCTGATTAAGGTAAGCTTGTTAACCCATTTTGAGTTGCTTTCCTTTGACAAAGCAGATCCAAGAACCTGTATGGGCAGCAAACCCCGAGGATGTGCTTGGGGTGCTTGCCGCTACAATTATCTTAAATAAAGGAGGCAAGAGAAGGCTGTTACAATGGAGGGGAAGAGCAGAAAGGTAAAAGGGAAAGAGTCAACCTTACTCACATTGGATTTGGCTTAAGGAGGGAATAACATACATACTCAATTGGGTATCTTACCCTACAGGAAAGCAGGGGAGAAGGGGATAAGAAGAGGGGTGATAGAAGGGAGGGCAGATTGGGGGAAAGGATAGTTAGAAGCAAATGCTCTTGAAAAGGGACAGGGTCAAAGAAGAAAATAGAATAAGTGGGGGTCAGGATAGGATGAAAGGAAATACAGTTAGTCTTTCATAATATAACTACTATGGAAATGTTTTGCATTACTATATATGTATGACCTATATTGAATTGCTTGTCTTGTCAGTGGGGGTGGGTGAGGAGGGCAGAAGGCAGAGAATCTGGGACTCAAAGTTTTAAAAACAATTGTTTAAAAAATTTTTTGATAAATTAAAAAAAAAGCCAAGCAAACATTGCTATTTTTCTCCCTCTAGACTCATTTTCATCTCCAATATCAGGTGAAACTTTTTACTTTTCTCAGCTATTTCATCTCTTTGACATCTACAATTTCGATGTGAAAAAGATTCCCTGCTATTTCATGCTTCATTAGGACAAGATGTTTCAGATGAGTCAGTCAACAACCATTAATTAGGCTTTTACTTACTACTAGACACTATTCTGGGCAGCTCAGTGGCACAGTGGATAGTATGTTAGGTCTAGAATCAGGAAGACTCCTCTTCCTGAGTTCAAATCTGACCTCAGACACTCGCTGTGTGACCCTGAGCAACTCACTTAATCCTGTTTGCCTCAGTTTCTTCATCCCTAAAATGAGCCAGAGAAGGAAATGGCATACCATTCTAGTATCTTTGCCAGGGAAACCAAAGAGGATTGCCAAGAATCAGGCACAAGTGAAAAATGACTACACAACAACAAGGTGCTGTGCTAAGCAAAGAAAGGAAACATGATCCAGGAATTCACATTCTCACAGCAGACATTTGTGTATTGCTCAAAAGAGCTTTGAATCACAGGACCATAAAATCACAGATCTAGAACTGAGAAGGAACTCAAAGGTTCATCTAGTACACCTTGCTCTTTTGAAGAGGAACTTGAGGCCTGGGGAGATAAAGTGTCCCAAGGACAGAAAAAGTAGTAAGCATCCAAGGTGAGATTTGAACACAGGTACTCTGACTCCATAGCCAGTGTTGAACTAACTCAGCATTCTTTTCATCACAACCATGAACTATTAATTTCTAACCATACTAATCAGATGGGAATACAAATCAATTAAATGAGTACTTCATTGACTTCAGAATATAGCAAATATCTCTCCTAAAAAAAAAAAAAAAGATTAAGTCTTTTGTTTTTACATTTCTGAGTTCAGGGCCTGGATCAGAATTGGCTTAAGTCCAAGGATGAAATGGTTGATAACACACCTGGTAGCTTCAGACAGGCTTGTGAGAAATCTTGTTCTATTCTTTACTGAAACCCAGGCTTGGTAGAGAATGAGTCAGAATTCCAAGGCTTAGCTAGTGGTTATTTGGGACAAGAGTGGGCCCGCCTGGGAAAAAAGAAGGAAATAGGAAATAAGAGATGATGAAGAATTATAGATATTGCTAAGAGATAAACAGAAGTTGGAATTTAAAGAAAAAGGACTGACCACAAAAATAGTTATCTAAAGCTTTAATTTGTGTGGTGTGGAAGGGTTTTCTGCATATGCATAGTAGCTGGCATTCATTTAGCACATTAAGATTTACAAAGTACTTTAGATGTATAATCTCACTTGATTCTCCCAACAATGTTCACGAGGTGGGCCTTATGGGCACTGTTATCTCCATTTGACAGATGGGGAAACTGAGGCTTGAAGAGGTGAAAGGATTTATCTTTGCTTGTAAAATTAGCAAGTATCTGAAGCAACATGCAGATTAGGCCTCTGTTTACTCCAAGCCTAGCTCTCTTTCTACCAAACCACACTGCTTCTCTCAAATGTGGTAGGACAGGGATTTTTGGCATATGGAAATGATACAAAAGAGATTACTGGAAAAGAACTACTTGTCTTGTATGGAGCTTTCATTTCTACTTTGCATAAAAAGAATAGCTTCAACTCATGGAGTCAGGCAGACCTCAGTTATAATCTTGCTTCACATACTTGCTGGAGATGAGATGCAGGGTAAATGGGGAAAATAATAGCATTTTATATGTAATATATATTAATATATTTAATTTAATATATTTAAAATATATAATTTTATTATATTAACCTCGCAGGATATTGTGACAATCAAATGAAATAACCTCAGGTCAGTCATCATCTCTTACACTACACTAGGCCTTTTCTAACTGATAGTGATCCCTTTTACCTAAATTACTTTGAATTATTTTGCATGTATTTTCCATTGACTTACAGGTATACATATTGTTTCCTCTGACAGGCTATAGGTGCTCTGAGGGTAGGAACTGTTTCATTGTTGATGCGCCACACACCGGCATCATAGAAGGTATTTAATACATACTGAGTGATTAATTGGTTGTTATGTAAAGTTCTTTGTAAACTTTAAAGTGTTCTATAAATGTCCACAATTAGTCCTTTGGTTCCCTCTTGGACTTTTCTGTTTGCATGTCTTTTTCTGTGGGCTAGCCAACACAGTGCAGCCCACTATCATTACTATGCTGGATGCTGAGAACACAAAAAGAGATACAGTACAGTGTCTATTTTAAGGGGTATACAATCTAAATGAATAGACAAAGGTATGGATAACTATGATCCAAGGGAGAATGAAATAAAAGCAAAGGAGAAGTCCGGGTAAAGTGCTAAAAGAAATTTGGAGAAGAAATTAACTCACCATTGTGAGGATGACGGATTGGAAAGGGAGCAAATGTTATGCAGACAGACCAATTGGGAGACTGTTATAATATAGACTCTAAGAAGAAATGAAGTAGAAATGACCACAATGGGCATGTAAAGGAAGGACCCTCTGTGATGCAGAGAGTGGAATGAAAATCACAGGACTTGGCAAGTGAATGAAAGTGTAGGGTAAGGTAAGAAGGAAGAGTCAAAGGTTATTAAGTTATAAGCCCAGGGTGCCATAAGAGCTAAAAATGTGTGTGGGGATATACACACAAATGTATATAAAAATATTTTGCGCAGTTAGGTGGCGCAGTGAGTAGAGCACTGGCCCTGGAGTTAGGAGGACCAGAGTTCGGATCTGGCCTCAGACACTTAACACAAAAAAACTAGCCATATGACCTTGGGCAAGTTACTGAACCCCAATTACCCTCCAAAAAGCAAAAAAAAAAAAAATAGACCCTCAACTTAAGGGGCAGTTAGATGGCACAGTGAGTAAAGTGCGGGCGCCGGAGTCAGGAGGACCCGAGTTCTGTTCCGGCCTCAGACACTTAACACACACACACACACACACACACACACACACACACACACACACAAAACCTAGCCATGTAACCTTGGGCAAGTTACTTAACCCCAATTGCCCTCCGAAAGGCAAAAAAAAAAAATTTGTATGTATGTATGTATATATATATATATAGCATATATTATATTGCATATAAGGTTATATATTTTATAGTAAAGAAGGGACAAGTATATGACAGCAAGTGAATCTAATTTTGTATGTACATACATATATGTATATGAATTATCTTTGTGCATATACATACATATTTCATAGAATATATTATATCCCATATGAGGTTATATATTTTATATAGAGGATAGTATATGATTGCAAGTGAATTTAATTTCATATGTATGTATTTATACATGTATTAATTATCTTTGTGCATGCATATATACATATTTTATTGTATAAATATCTGTAGGATATATTTTATTATATATAAGATGACATTCTATTGTAGAGGATATATGTATGACTATAAATGTATCTAATTTTATACATATGTGCACATATATGTGTATGTTTTTATTATCATTGGGGGAGGGGAAGAGCAGATTAGTAGAAAAAGCACTCTACTAATAATCAGAAGACCCAAAATCTAGTCCTAGGTCTACTAACAACCTTGCATAAATCACTTCATTCACCATTTCAGTAAGTCTCTATTTCCTTACTTCTAAAATAGGGATAATTATTCTTATACTAGGACAGCTAGGTAGCACAGTGGACAGAACAACAGGCCTGGAGTCAGGAAGATCTGAGTTCAAATTTGACCTCAGACACTTACTTGCTGGACAGCTCACTTAACCCTGTTTGCCTCAATTTCCTCATGTGTCAAACGAGTTAGAGAAGGAAATGGCAAACCACTCCAGCATCTTTGCCAAGAAAACCCCAAATGGGGTCACAAATAGACACAACTGAACAGCAACAATTCTTATGCTACCCTACCACACAGGATCATTGTGGGAATCAACTAAGGTAAGTGTTTTGTAAACCCTAAAAGTACTATTGTAGTAAAAATACTATGATGTATTATAATATTACTACTGCTGAATGTGTATCTTCATTCCCATTTCATGACTCAAGTCTGTAGGCAAAGTTACATCACATATCCTGTGTTCCAGACTTAACTAACTTACGGATAGGGGAAGGAATAAAGACTTTGGAATCAGAGGACCTTAGTTCAAATCCTTGCCTCTGTCACTCCCACTATAGTCTTAGGCAAATAACTTCTCTGGACCTCTGTTTCTCCATCTTTGAAATTAAGGGAATTGAATTAGATTTCTTCTTAGTACCATTGCATCTCTAAAACTATGAAATTGGTATGATTTCTCTCATGGATTCTTACTTCTATTTTTACATTTTATTAGGCAGCTAAGTGGCACAGAAAGTAGGAAAGTTATACATGGAGTCAACAAGATCTGAGTTTGAATCCAACTTAAGACACTTACTAGCTATGTGACCTTGAGCAAGTCACTTAACCTCTAGGCCTCCTTTTCCTCAGCTGTAAAATGGGGATCATAATAGCACCTACCCCACAGGGATTGTTGTCAGGATCAAATGAGATAATATGTATGTCTCTTTGCAGACCTTAAAAGTGCAATATAAATGCTAGTTGTTGTTTTTATTATTTTATCTTTTTTTATTTTTCTTACCTTATTCTTTAGGTTCTCTGAAAAAAGAAATGATACAATGTGATAGGTCACCACAAAAGTCTTTAATATGGATTTTTGTGAAATAAGGGATGCCTTATTCTTCTATTGGATAAAGGATACTTAGCACCCTGCCTAGAACATAATAGGCACTTAATAAATGGTTGTTGACTGACTCATTGTGGCAGGGAAGTGACTATCAGTCCAGGAAGACTCTGCCGGGAGAAAGCAAGCTCTATCAGGGTCCTCTGAGTTGGAAAGACCTGAAATAAGAGCACAGTAATGGATTTCCTGTTTACCAACCAAGAAACAGCCTGTCCCTTTGTTTGTCCTAATCTGCTTAGCCATGGCGTGATGAATTTTTCAGGCACACTAATTCACAAAGATGGTATACTCAATTTTAGAAGGATTGTGAGTCAGATTTGCAGAGGGGAGCACCCACAATGATCCTAGAAAGTATGGAAAGAAGTAGAGGATAACCTTCTACTTGAAGAAACAAAGCATTTCATTCAAATGTGGGGTCTGGTTTCTTAATAGTCCTCCTCTGGTCTGGATATATTTTGGTAGACTATTTGATACAGAATTTTACAGTCTTATTTCTTTCAATCCAGAATAGGGACTGAAAATTGGGTGGGGGAGCAGACATCAGAATTTAAATTCCATTCAGTCTCTTAACCAATGCTGTCTTTGCTGTTTAGTATTTTTGTGTGATATCCATGTTTTAAGAAACAAGTTGCTAGAGAGTTCTTTTTTTTCCCCCAAAGGCTTTGTAGATGCCAAATAACTCTTTGAAAAATGTTGACGCCATGCACTAAAGTGAATAAAAACATATGGATTTAATGTTCTCTAAAATATATATTTTTTTAAATGAAGTGGCCTGGGAAGTGGTGAGGGGAAAGAAAAGGGGTGCTTGGCAGGACACATTTTGGTTTTAGTGATTCCAAAATTTGTGAAAAATTGTTCCAGATGTTTGATGAACCTTTGATGCCCCTAGGATTCACCCAAATCGGATAATGGATAAAGGGTAATTGTAAACAGCAATGATACACTGTTTCAAGATGTGTGTAGTGGATACCTACCATCTGTGTGTGACCTTGAGCAATTCCCTTTACTTCTTGGGGCCTCAGTTTTCTCCTCTGAACAATGAGGGTAGGTGGACTAGATGACTTCCAAGTTCCCTGCTAGTTCTATATCTTTGATCATCCCATTATTCTAGGTTGAGAATTTGTTCTGGTCTGAATTAAACCACAGAAAATACCAGGTGAGGCTGTTTCACATAACATGAAGGAAAGCTTCATTATAAAATCTCTCATTTGCCACATTTATGCCAGATAAACATCCATATGAAACAGAAAATTCTAATTTAAAGAACTGGATAGTATCTATGAGATGCCAAACATCTGACTACTTAAAGCTGTCTTACTCTGGCACTTAAGATCGTCTGTCAATGGGTTTCATCCTTCTTCTGCAACCTCTTGCCTCACTACATTCTACTCCAGGAGAGTAGCTGTACTCTGGCCTGGGCAGACAACCTTCCTTTCACACTGGAACTCCATGTTCATACCCATGTAGCCTTTCCCGTTCCTTTTTCTTGGATGATCTCCCCATCCTTTCTGCCAATCCACAGTCTTTATTTCAAGTTCAGCTCAGGACTCACTCTCCTTGCCTCATGGATACAATTCTGTGGTGATAATTGATCATTGTCTAGAGTTGGAATGGCCCTAAGAAACCATCTAATTCAACCCCGTTATTTTGCAGATCAGAAAACAGAGGCCTATGAAAATGAGGTGACTTGCCCAAGAGTCACACAGGTAATGTCAAAGAAAAGATTTGGGCCAAAGTCCTCTGAAGTCAATTCTCTCAGCACTTAATTGTAGAATTCATACTTCACCACTCCATATTTGATTTCATCCTCTCTGGTGCTCAGAGTGATGGTAAATATTGCGTATTTTATAAATTCCTTTCAAATTGGTATTTTATTTATTTTTATTCCATCCAAATGTTTGGGGTCATATAGACAGAGTCATTGGTTATACTTTCTTTGAGATGCAGAGAGGTACAGTAGGTAGGGAAAGCACAGTACTTGGAGCCAGGAAACAGGTTTGAATTTTGCTTTAGATACTGTTACATTTTTTGTTTTTTGTTTTTTTGCTTTTGGGGGGGGGGGGGGCAATTTGGGTTAAGTGACTTGCCCAAGGTTACACAGCTAGTTTTTGTGTTGTGTTTGAGGCCAAATTTGAACTCAGGTCCTCCTGACTCCAGGGCACTCACTATGCCACCTAGCCACCCCTAATTTAGATACTATGTAATCACAGAGAAGACACTTCATCTCTCAGTTTCTTCATCAACAAAATGGTTATCAAAATACTTGTACTACCTAACACGCAGGGTCGCTGTGTGAGAAACACTTTGCCAACCCTAAAGTATCATATAAGTATGTCATTATTATTTTTCTTTCCTTGACCTCAACATACATGTGGATTGATATACTGTTGCTTGTCCTTCACTTTTGAAGAGGACCAGTGAAATCATGGGATGACATCTTGACTCCTGCACGAATTGGATTTAAATGAGGCAGGACTGCACAAAGTCGTCAGCTTCACTCTCACTTCCAGAGTCACTGAACAGTGGCAAGTCAGAATGACAAGCCAGGGTGCAGTGGATGACTTTGGTGTCTTTCATGTCTGACCACAGAACCTGCTTCAAGTTGTCTTTGTGGACATTGGAACAGATTGTTTTTATCTACCCATTCCGCCGGAGGAAGTCTCCCCACGCTTGGGGTAGACACCCCCCCCCAACTCACCAACAGATTTGAGGCCTGTTGGTTACTCTCAATCTGGTTTGGTTTGTCTGCCAAAATGGTTTTACCAGGGTATGGCCACTGCAGATGCTACAACTTCTTGGAGCCACAGGTGAGAGTGCTGTGAAGGTGAGCACCACAGGTGAATGAGCAGCCCTGAAAAGAGCAGCGCAAGCCCTCGCACCAGAGGTGTTAGCCTTCCCTGAAGACCCTATACTCCCTAAATTGGCATATAGGTATATACATATATATGTATATATATATATATATGATATATACACACACACATGTACACACACAGATCTTTTGGACTCGAAAATGCCATTGTCTGAAAGATGACTAAGCAAAAAAATAAATGGGTAATTGGGATACATATCCTATTAGCTAATGGCTGCAGCTGCTACATAGATGGGTCATTGCTTCCTTTAGCCACTCTAGTTGGCTCTGAAACACAGCTAAGGAATTTGGAGAGATTCATGTGGCCAGGAAGAGTCAATACTTCTGGGGGGAAAATAATCCCCACAGATCTTCAATGGAAGACATATACTACACATCTGGAAAGCTCTAATGCCTTGGGAGTTTTGTCTTTCAAGCCATTGAAAACTATACTAGAAAGTGTGTTTTAGGAAATAACCCTTCATCAACCATAGGCACAAGAAATTGAATAAGAAATGAATGACTGAAGGATTTATTTAGCAGTAATACTTTGCTACAGTGATCACTAGCTTTATAAATGATATATTTTGAGGGGTTGGGGGAGTCTAAAGCTATAATTTTACGAGATCAGAGAACTCCAGGTAAGGAAACTCTCTTTACCAATGAAGAATCTTCAATTGTTCTACATTCTGTAGTCTTATAAAGTGGTCTGGACACTGAGAAGTTAACTGACTTCCTAATATGTGTCAAGGTCAGGACTCCAACCTGGGTCATCCTGATTCCAAGTACCCTCTGCCCATTATAGTTGCCTTTCTGAATGACATTTACACATAGATAAAGATTGTTACCTCTGCTATCACCCCTGCTTTCACAACCCCTATGCCCAAAACCCTTTCATGCCATAGTCTACCTCTGCACTTAGAACTCTCACTGCCATAGTCACAGCCATCAATCCATTCTCCTCTTTTCCATCCCAGAACCTTCCTTTCTCCAGGCTCAGAGGGGCCAAAGATTCAGATCTCAGTAGGTCACTGAATCACAGCCATTTAACCTCAAAGTCAGAATGGGTCATCAAATCCAACCTATAACTAAACAAAAGTCCTCTCTGCAACATACTGAGTAAGTGAACATCCAGCCTCTGCTTGAAGGCATCCAAGGAAGAAGAATCACCACCTTGTAAGCAACCTACTACACTTTGGGGCAGCTCTAGTTGTCAGGAACTTTTTCAAGTTAGGGGCTCAGGTTCACATCTTATTCAGGAAGACTAAAGAGAGCTTAGTTACTGCAAGTTATTGTAAAGACTATTTAAGAAAAGGACCCACATGTACAAAAAATATTTATAGCAACTATTTTTGTGGTGGCCAAGAACTGGAAATTAAGGGGATGCCCATCAATTGGGGAATGGCTAAAAATGTTGTAGTATATGCATCTGATGGAATACTATTGTGCTATAAGAAATGAACAGGTGGACTTCACAGAAACCTGGAAAGATTTGTATGAACTGATGCTGAGTGAGGGGAGCAGAACCAGGAGAACATTGTACACAACACCTCACAGTATGTGAGGATTGATTTTGATATACTTAGCCCTTCTCAGCAATGCAAGAGTCTAAAACAATTCCAAAGGACACAAGATGGAAAATGCCAGCCACATCCAGAGAAAGAACTAGAGAGTCAGAATGCAGAACGAAGCTTTTTTTTTTCTTTTTCATGGTTTTTCCCATTCGTTATAATTCTTCTATGAAACATGACTAATGTGAAAATGTGTTTAATAGGAATGTATGTGTAAAGCCCATAATAGATTGCAAGTCGTCTTGGGGAGGGAGGGGAGAATGAAGGGGAGAAAATTAAAAACTTATGGAAGTGAATGTTGAAAATTAAAAATAAAAAAATTTTTTTTAAAAAGACTATTTTGACTAATTTATGATTTAAATATATTTGTACGGACTGGACTACAACCCTAATCACCATCTATAACATTGTTTACATGAAATAATACAGTCTAAGTTCCAAGCAATCAACTTACAAACAGACTTTTGGAACACAACCTCTCCATTAACTTGGGAGCTGCCTAGGAACTTGTAATGACAATAGAAATGTGAAGATCTTCCCTGCCCTTTAATAAGCCTAAGTTGAATTTAAGGACCTTTCCTGATTTGAAAACATACTCTGCCCCCTAATAGGCTGCATGTGCTCACCTGGAGCCTGTGGTGAGAGGCTTGTTATTCAGGAAGCCAAGAATTTTGTTACTTTGTAGTCAAGTGGGTCATGAGGTTTGTGATGTTCTCTGACCCCGGAGGAGGCTATATGTACCTCTGAGGCAAGGTTTTGCTTTGGGGCTCACTTTGGGAAGAATTGTGTGATTTGGCCAGATGAGACTCTGGTCAGCCATTGGGCCCCCTGGCTTTGAAAACCCAGATGTTAGTGCTTCTCTCTCTGGTAACTAACTAGGTATAGATGTAATGGTCAGACAGCTGGAAGCCCTGTCTGCTGAATTTTTTTATTTTCTCTTGTAACTTCTGTTTGTATTCTCTGAAGTTCAGGGTGCTGACTTTTTCCCCTGAACTAGGTAAATGATATATGTTTGATTGATTAAAGTATGATTGTTAACCACTTTTCGAGTTGCTTTCCTTTAGAAAAGCAGATCAAGAACCTGTGCTAGCAGCCATCCTGGGTATGCTGGGGTGCTTGCTGCTATAGAACTATATAAGTATATTCCAGTTTTATTACTCCTCTTTCTTCTGAATGCAAAGGAGGGACATCAGTTGCCCCGGCAGTATAGTGGGAAGACATGGAATCAGGAGAATTGGGTTCAAGTTTGAACTGCCCCTTACTGACTTTGTGACCATGGGCAAGTATCTTTATTTCTCTGAGCATTTGTTTTCTCATTACAAAATGGGGATTATAATATATTGCCTATTTCAAAGGAATGGAGAGCTAGGTAGCAGAGTGGAGTGTCAGGCCTGAAGTCAAGAAATTCCTGTTCCCTAGTTCCCTAGTTCAAATCTGGTCTCAGACACGTACTACCTGCGTGACCCTGGGGAAGTCACTTAACCCTGTTTGCCTGAGTTCCTCATCTGTAAAATGAGCTAGAGAAGGAAATGAGAAACCACTCCAGTATCTTTGCCAAGAAAATCCTAAATGGGATCACAAAGAGTCAGACGTGACTGAAACAACCAAACAACAAAAAAGCTCACAGGCTTGTTAAAAGGAAAGTGTTTAATTAACCTTAAAGGGGTATACAAATGTAAGACACTTGAAAATGTTTAAATGAGGGAAAGGTTGGCATTTGACCCTTTACTAAGTTCAGACCTAAGATAGATTCCACAGAAGAAGAAAAAAGGCACTGAATTTTAGTAACAAGTGTCTACAGTGAAGCTAATGATTGCTATACAGGCTTCATCTTAAGGATTCAAATGAACATGTGTTGTTGTCCAGTCATTTAAGTCATGCCTCTTTCATGACCCCATTTGGGGTTTTCTTGGCAAAGATACTGGAGTAATTTGCCATTTCCTTTTCTAGCTCATTTTACAGATGAGGAAACCGATGTAAACAGGGTTGCCCAGGGTTGTACAGCTAGTGTCTTAGGAAACATTTGAACTCAGGTCTTCCTTATTCCAGGCTCACTCTGTACACTGTGCCACCTACCTGCTAAATGAACATGGGCTGGTATGATTACAGAGTAAAAGGAATTAAACAATTAGATTATTTAATCATGAACTCCTGAAATACTATAATAACATAAGGCTTAAATATAAAGTATATGGAATTCAATAACTATGGTGAAAAAAATTTACATAACTTTATTATATATTTTAAAAGAATAGCAAGTTGTGCATAATAGATTTGAATTTCATGTGTAATCTTTTTTATTATGCTATGTTATGGAAATGTTTGTTTTATTCTATGAATTAAATTTTTTGAAATAATTCAGTATAACTGAGAATATAATATAACAAGCAAGAATGCATCTTGCTCAACATCCAAAAATAAGAAAGAAAAAGGCTGAGTAGCAATATACTTAGGGAAAACTAGACAGAACAGGATAAGGAAATATAAGTAAATATATAGAATCAACCTCAGACCACAAGACATTAGGTCATCCTTTAAATCCTGAAGGAAAACCAAGAATTCATCGGGCATGACGTGAAGTCATGCTCTGAATCTAGGGGTTGTATCACCGTCCAGTTTCCTGGTTGAGAGAGAGTCCAGCAGAGGACTGCCCTTAGGAAGAATAGAGTTGGCCCTCCTAGTGAACCATCACTGGAGAACAGTGCCGGAAACTTTCCACTGACCCCCAAAGAGCAACATGTACTTTCCTAGCCTAAGTTGAGGTTGGATCTTAAAGGTCATTCATGCTGATATGTTTTGTATGTTTAGCAATGGGAGAGGGAAAAGAAGAGGGTGGAGGTAACATTTAGCAAGCAGACTTGTAAGCTGTGGAGATTGCTCAGAAAAATGAAACTATTTGCTTACATTATGATCTATGTGTTCTAGCTTTTTGAACTAAGATAGAACCAAGCTCTTAGGCTTACAAGGTAGAAAGTGAGAGCTGCTACCCTCTTACTGAGTAGAAAGATTCAACAGAGAATCAAAAGAGAAAGAATAATCAGCTTTGCCGCTTATTGGACTATGGTTTCTTCATCTGAATATTATGGAGTAGAAAGAACACTGAACTCAGACTGATGGGAGTGAAACACCATCTCTGCCCCTTACTACCTGTACGTCCTTGGGCAAGTCACTTTATTAGTCTGGGCTTCCATTTCCTCATCTGTCAAACGAAAAGATTGGTCTAGATGACCTCTGAGGTCTCCATCAGCTCTCGATCTGTATTTCTCTGATTAAAGTATCTCTTAGCCCCCTTCTAGCTTCTAACATCTACTAATCTATAATTCTTAAAATTATTCAAATAAAAAAGTGATCATAAACATTTCTTCATAATAAACTTTTTTATCATTACAAACTTTTTATGATAATTTTTAGAGAAAACAGTAGGTTTCCAGAACATTTCTGAAACCTGGAATAACCAGTTTATTACCACTATCACTAAGTACAGCCACTGGTATCTGCCAGAGTTGCAGAAAATGGCCTTGTGCCATGTTGCTCATTTCCTTCAAACAGCAGTAAGAATATTCAAGAGTATCTGGGACATCTGGTTAATGTCACGATCACTTCCCAGGGTCTCCCTCTGCCTCCTCTTCACTGAAGATAATGGTAGCAACAGAATGGTACCCAGGAGTGAACAACTGACTCACATCCTTTGCTTCACCTGTGAGAGTGATTCAACAGGAAAGTTTCCCTTCAGTCATAAGTAACAGGTGACAGATGGTATTACAGATAACATGAAGTTCTGCTAATAAAATGGTTGAGTCTCACTCAAGAAAAATGCTAAGATACAATAAGTCCTTTAAAATTTGCAAATGTGCCACATGGTCCAACAGATTCTGAAGGCATGAGTGCCTCTGTGTGTGTGTGTGTGTGTGTATGTGTGTTTAGGGGGTCATGGGGGATGTGGGGAGAGTGCAAAACAAAAAATATTGCAACAAATAAAACATGGTGTCTGATAACCTGGGACTCTGTTTATCTCTTTTTTTTCATTATTTTAGCAGAACCAAGAGAATGCTGTACACGTTGCAAATAGTAATATAGTTATAAGAACAACTTTGGCCCGCCTCCCTATGGGCTCCTGGAGCTCAGGCAGCGGCAGTGGCCACTGAAGCAGAGTTGATAGTGGTGGAGTAGCAGTAGACAGAGAGTCTGAAGATTGTCCCACGGTGAGGTCTGAAGGGGAGTGAGCCCTTGCACGGCTCCCTCAGGAGCGTTGGCTGGACCAGGTAAATAGAATTGCATAATATTGCAGCCATGGAGTCCATGCTGAATAAATGGAAGAGTATTGTCACAAAAGTAACAACTGATATCACCGTGGCAGTAATGGAAAATCCTGTCACCGGGGGGGTTTGATGTCGATCGATATGTTGCCAGAGGTGGCAATAGACTAGCTTGGAAGATTTTTAATGGCACAAAAAAATAAATTAAACAGGAAGTTGCTGATTTTGTCTTTGATAAAAAGCTGATTGACAAATATCAAAAAAAAATCAAAAAGGGCCAAATCATTCATTCTCTAAAACAAGGAGTCGTTGGACCTTCGACACCCTCGACTTCTTTGACCATTCAGCATCCATTAGAAGAGTCCACAGACTGCTTGGCATTTTGTTCTGAAACAGTATGATCAAGTTTAGCCAATGTTCGTGGGAACTGGGAAAATCTGCCTTCCACAGGGTCCCCTGACATTAAAGATTATAAACTTTATGATGTAGAAACAAAATATGGTCTGCTTCAGGTTTCTGAAGGATTGTCATTTTTATGTAGTGGTGTGAAAATGATTCATGGAAACTTTACTCCAGAAAATATAATATTGCATACAATGGAAGCCTGGAAAATAATGGGCTTTGATTTTTGTAAGCCATCAATGAACTCTTCTGAACAAGAGCCTAAGTTTCCTTGCATACAGTGGGATCCAAATTTATCTTCATTATGCCTACAAAATCTTGAATATTTACCTTCTTTATGCCTACCAAATCCTGAATATTTGGCTCCTGACTACTTACTTTCTGTGAGCTCTGAGACTGCAAATGATATCTTTTTGTTTATGCTGTATTTAAAAAAGGAAAACTTATCTTTGAAGTCAAGTACAGCATATATAAGAGCTTCAGGAAGTAGTTGGATCAGCTAAGTAATCTAGGATTCAACTCTCATCAGAATATACCTGAGGAAGTCCAGGAACATTTAAATTACTTTTAAATGTAACTCCAGATGTATATCAAATGACAAAGATTCCCTTCTTTGATGATGTCAGTGTAGTCATGGTACAATATTTTGATTCCTTATTCCAAAGAGATAGTTCAGAAATCACAGTTTTTACAAGGACTCTTCAAAGTTCTGCCCAAACTACCCAAGCATGTGATATTACAAAGAATTTTGCTTTGTTTAGCCTCAGAATTTGTAAACCCTGATACAGATACTTTTTGTCCAATGTTCTACTAATTGCTGAGGAATGTACCAAAAAAGAATATGTCAAGTTAATTCTGCCAGAACTCTGCCCATCTTTAAACAGCAGGAGCCTATCTAGATTCCGTTAATTTTCCTGAAAAAAATTTTTGATTTACTAACTAAAACACCACCAGATAAAATAAAGAACAGTTTTCTACCAATGGTTTATGGAGCTTTAAAAGCCCCTTCCATTCAAATCTAGGAACTTTCAACCTTAGCAAATCCATGAAAAATTCTTTGATACCAAGAATTAAAAATGCATGTTTACAAACATCTTTACTTGCTGTTCATGTAAATTAATTACTGTGCTTAGGAAAGATTTTGGAATACATGGATAAGTGGTTTGTACTTTATGACATTCTACCCTTTCTATAACAAATTTCATACAAGATACCTACAGTCCTCATGGGAATTTTAGGTATTTACAGGTGTACTTTTACCATAAGAAGTTGGGGATCACAAGGAGCAGCTTGCTGAGAAAGTGTTGCCTCATATGATTCCTCTGAGTATTGAAAATAATCTTGGGGGGGCGGAATCAAGATGGCGGAGTAGAAACAGGACTTCCACATGGCTCCCACTTCCACCTCCTCCAGTACATGTAAAAAATGACTCTAACAAACTTTAGAGCTACAGGACCCACAAAGTGACAGAGAGAAACAAATCTCCTGCTGAAGGAAACCTGGAAGGCTGGCAGGAAGAGTCCATCACAGCACTCTGGGAGCCAAGGGCACTCTCCCATGAGCCCGCAGTTTCAGCCCCAGGGCAGCCTCTATGAGCTGGGGCTAGAGCAGACTTCACAAAAGTAAATCACCGGCAGCTGTAGCAGTTTCCAGACTTCTCAATTCATAAATGCCAAAGACAAGTTAAAAGGTCAGTGTGGAACTTGGTTGGCTCAGGGGTGGATAAAAGAGTGCAGTCTGGCTGCTACCCCTGGAGGGAGAAGCAGAGGAGGCCACTGCATGTGACTGCTTCCAGAGCCCCTGGCCTGCAGATTGCAGGAGGACCAAGTGAACATTCAGAGGCTAAGCACTCTTGCTTTGACCTGCTTGGATCCAGATCATGGTCTTGGGTGGTGGTCCTGGGGTGTGTCACCAGTGAGCCAGAGCATGTGGGGGTTGTAGAGAGCATACCCATCTAATAGCTCCAGCAGCTGCAAAAACCCCAGCGATTTTTACCTTTCCAAAAATGAGCAGCTGCATTTTGTGCTTGCCAACAGTAATGCTCAGCCCCCTGATATAGTCTGACTGCTTCTCCACTAATGTTGCTGAATGTTCATTCTTCCTTTATTCTAACACTTTGAAATTCAGAGTTGACCATTTGATAGAAGGAAAGAATTAATTCTTTAACATTTTTACAAAAAATCTACATGCTTTATTTTTTTTTAAATATTTTGCTAATGATATTGTTCTTTCATTTGCTGATTTAAAAAAACACTGGGCCTTATGCTGTAAATGTGATTTGTATATTGTTAAATTATATTTCCACAGTTAATATAGGGATAAATTTAAATACATCTTTCAAAGAACTCTGTGTGCGTATGTTTAGGTTGCTGCCTCCATATTTTTATTTTTAATTATCTGGGATAAGCAGTGATTTTAAATAAACCATTTGAAGTTTTTTGTGCTATTTATATTCTTGGTAGGTGTCTTAGGTTATACTAAATTAGATTATAAAATGTCATTGGATAATTTCAAAATAAAACATTCTTGCTTCCAACATATGATATGAGAGGACTTTAAAAAAAATTAATTAATTTTCACATCTGAAAAAAAATTTTGAGTGACTAAGTCATTTTGGCAATTACAAATACCCCTATTAACTACAAAGGACCTATAAAGGAAAATGCTATCTGCATCAAGAGAAAGAACTGATAAGTAGAGTATGAATAGAATGATTTTACATATATGTGCATATTTGTGTCTAATGGCAGCCATCTCTGGAGGGAAGAAGGAAGGAAAAAAAGAAAAAAAGAGAAATTTACATGATTATTATTGATGTAAGAGGAATAGCTGGTTTTACATAATTTGCAGTTTTATGTGAAATCATGTTTTTTTACTCTATTATGGAAATGTTTATTTCAGAAATTAGAAATGAAATAAAAAAATTTCAATGATAAAAAGATGGGACTGCAAAGGAAGAAAGGAAGTTAAAGATTGAAGAGGAGAAAAAAAAACATAGAAACATCGACATTTTTTGCACATCTATTTCTTAAAATTGTGCCAGCCAATAAGAAGTCATTTTTAGTTGGCAACGATGCAAACAAAAACATTCATTCAAGTAAGAGAGAATAGCATTGACTGAGCCAACATAGTTATTGACACATTCTTATTACTGAGAGGAAAATATACTTAGATAAGAGTTTTAAATGAAGGGGAAAACATACAGTTACAATCAAATGAAAATGCTATTGGGCCAAAGCCAAGACATATCCTTGGTTTAGATTTTGTTTCAGTTCCTCATAATGTAAGTAGTTAGAATTCTTTTCTTTTCTCCTTGCAGAAGCATCCTATTACACCTTTTGAACTGAAGGGTTTGCCATTATAATACAAAAAATATTAATTTCATCTTACATGTGGTATTCAATCTCCTAGACCCAGTTATTCTCCAGAGAAGTAGAATCATCTTTGGGTTGTATGCTTAGCATATAACAAATAAAAATTATAGGAAACAATTTAGGCTTGAATAAGCATATTATAATAACAACATGAATAATAATAGCTAACATTTACTTAGTACTTTAAGGTTTACAAAGCATTTAATGTATATCACCTCATTTGAGTCTAACGCTGTCAAGCAGGAGTTATTAAAATGCCTCATTTTACAGATAAAGAAGCTGAGGGGGGAAGTAGGGAGAGAGGTAGGAAAGATGGAAAGGATTATGAGAAAAAGACAAAGAGGGAGAAAAAGAAATAGAAAGACAGATAGTCATAAGTGTTGATATATGCAGGTAAGCTACATACAAATGACAGAAATATAAAATAGAAATGTAGTTATAATTTGTCATTGGTAATATGCTGCAGCCTATTTATTCTCACTATTTCGCTCTCCACTGCTCTTTTAGCGAACCACAATTTTAGTTCTTCAAAGACTGTGAAGTACTATGGTCAGTGCCCACATTCACCTGAATAATACTGGTTTGTGAGAAATGCTAGCAGTTTGGTCTCCACAGATTCTATATGAACAATGGATGTTGCAAAAACAGATATTTCACAGGACGTGCAGTTAAGTACAAATCAGAATGAGGGGAGGAAGGGCAGAGTGACCAAGCTCGCTCAAACTGGCCAGGGTCAAATTTTCTTTCTCTTATTCAAGTTTGAGATAGCTCATTGTCCATCATCTTTGTACATCTAAGATATACCTCCTTATGAATCAGCTCAATAAGCTATCCATTTAGCAATGTAACCAAGAGTAAAAGGAAAACAGAAAATTAGGGAGAAATATGCATAGACAGTTTCTCAGATAAAGACCTCATATCTCAAAGAGAACTTTGTCAAATTTATAAGAATATGAATCATTCCCCAATTGAATAATGATCAAAGGATATGAATAGACAGTTTTTAGAAGAAAAAACTATATATATATATATATATATATATATATATATATATATATATATATGTGTGTGTGTGTGTATATACATATATAGTCATAGGAAAAAAATGCTCTAAATCATTATTTATTAGAGAAATGCAGGGTAAAACAACTTTGAGATACCATCTCACACCTATTAGATTGGTAAAGTAATAGAAGGGGGAAATGACAAATGTTGGAGGGGATATGGAAAAGTTGAGATGCTAATATACTATTGGTGGGACTGTGAACTGACCCAGCCATGCTGGAGAGCAGTATGGAATTATATCCAAAGAGTTATAAAAAGCTATATATACCCTTTCACCCAGCAATACTACTATTAGTTCTGTTTTCCAAGGTGATCAGGATAAAAAGGAAAAGAATCTATATGTTCTAAAATATTTATAGCAGCTCTCTTTGTGGTGGCAAAGAACCGGAAATTAAAAAGAGGTCCATCAATTCAGGAAGGACTGAATAAGTTGTGATATATGATTATGATTATGATGGAATCATAGATGATATGATTATGATAGAATACTACTATGCTATAAGAAATGATAAGCAGGTTGGTTTTAGGAAAACATGGAAGGACTTACATGAAATAATGAAGAGTGAATCAAGCAAAACCAAGAAAACTTTGTATATAATAACAGCAACATAATCTAGATCAAGATTACATAAATATAAATGAAAGGCAGATCGATACAATTAATGTAGATGGAGATATAGCTTTAGATTGTAGACATATAGATAAAAGGCAGCACAGTAGAGTGGATAAACAGTCAGCTTTAGAGTCAGGAAGACCAGCGCTCAGGTCCTATCTCTGACAATTATCTGTGTGACCATGAACAAGTAACATAATCCCCTAGTGTGCGTGGGAAATATCCTAAATCTCTAAATTACAAATAAGCTGCTCATTTACAGCAGGGAAAGAGAGTTTTCACACTAAAAGCTCCAAACGGATGAATCACAAGTTCAAAAACAAGCTTAGATCTATATGCAGAGAAAGAGGTAAATATAGGCAGACATAAATGATGGATCCAAATGTGGATAGTCACAGGTACAGATTCAGAGATAGAAATTAAGAGAAAGGTTATAGTCACAATCTTCTATTTCTACTGTATTGAATTCTATATAGTGAAAACTATCAGAGGGGACACACTATAGCCTACTATTTCATGAGAACAGGAGTCCATGAGAACAGAATGACAAAATGATGAGACAGTTTTAAAGCAAGTTAATTGTTTTAAACAATCATTGCTTTGAAATGCCCCTATCATTGAAAGAGAAGGAAAGTCAGAAGGATAAACAATGACAGGATGGAGTCTTTTATCCCCTAAAAAATAAAGGCTTTTATTTTTTTACTACATCTTGCAAGGCTGCATCTGCATACATAGGAACAAAGCCATCTTCAAATTATCTAAAACATTCTTTTCAGGTAGCACAACCAGCAACTCCAACAAACCACGACTGACAATCACCCTGCAGATGTTACATGTCAGCAAAAGTTAAAGGATTGGCTTGGGAACAGTTTTGATGCCGTGCAGATTACCATAAAAGTCAAAACAATAACATATTTTTTAAAACACACATTAAATATTTGGTTGATTGAGTCAGAAAACATTAAGTTATGTTTAAAAAATCTCTGGTTAAGTGGCATAGATAGTTCATGGTCATAGAAAAGTGTTTCAAAAACAATCAAGATCTTCCCTTCAAAACCAGGAAATCTCGGAAATGTCCCCAAGGGGGCAAAAGTCTTTTCAAAATCAAACAAAGAAGTGCACAATAGAATGTTACTATAACGATAATAATAATAGCTTCCACATGTGAAGTGCTTTGCACCCAGAAAGTACTTTCACATACAATATCTAATTTGAACTCCATAATTCGTCTGTGCAAGGATGGATACAATCATCTACATTTTGCAGAGAAGAAAGGTATGTTACAGAGAAGTTAACTGACTTCACCTGAGGTTGTGGAACTGGTATGAAGTGGATCTGAGATTCAAGGCAAATGACAGGGCTTACTGGGTGATGATTACTGAAGAATTGATATAATGCTTTAAGGTTTGTGTAGTGCTATACCTATGTTATCTTATCTGATCCTTGTAACAACCCTATGAGATAAGTGCTATTATTATCCCCATTTTACATTTGAGGAAACTGAGGCCAAAAGGTACAATGTGGCTTGCCCAAGGTTACATAGGTAGTATGTATCTGAAGTGGAATTTGAACTCAGGTCTTCCTGACTCCCGCTCTAATGCTCTTAAGCCATGTGCCACCTGGAGTGCTAGACTTGCAGTAAGGGAAACCTGAGTTCAAATGTCACCTCATATACATTGTGAGAAATATATTTAGTCTAGGAATAAATAATATTCATTGGAAAACCAGGAAGGTTTTCACTACATTTATTCTTTCTGAATAAATGGGTACCTCCCTTAATGATGTATGCTGACTCAGACAAATCTGAGTCCTTTTATACTGCTTCCAATTCCAGCTTTTTCTCCTTTGGCTAGGTGCAACCTCCCAAACTGCCCACGTCATCCTTCCCGCAAACAGCTTGTGAAGTAGGAATACAAGCCTCTAACCCCCTACCTGATCAGAAGCCGGGCCCTGCTAGAACACAGCTCTGATTAGAACCAGTTACCCCCTTAAAGGACAGGGACAAAGATAAAGAACAAAGGTGAAGAGCAGAGGCAGAACTAGAAGGCAGAGTGTAGGGTCTCCCCTATTATATTGTAAGCTCCTTGAGGGCAGGGATAGTCTTTCTTTTTATTAATTGTACCAGTGCTTAGCATACTAAGATAGCACAGTGGATAGAGTGCTGGATCCTGAGTTAGGAAGATGAGTTCAAATCCAAATGGCAGGCAGGCAGGAAGGAAGGAAGGAAGGAAGGAAGGAAGGAAGGAAGGAAGGAAGG
>NW_027187327.1:12066040-12066438 GCF_028583685.1 Petaurus breviceps papuanus
AGGAAGGAAGGAAGGAAGGAAGGAAGGAAGGAAGGAAGGAAGGAAGGGAGGAAGGGAGGGAGGGAGGGAGGGAGGGAGGAAGGAAGGAAGGAAGGAAGGAGCATAGTTCCTGGCACATAGTAGTTGCTTCAGAAATCCTCATTGGATTGGATCTATGCTTTTACTCTTTCAGTGGGTTGTTGGGTAAAGTGGATAAAGACTGTCCCACATTTAATGCACTTTTCCCCTTGGTGGCTATACCAACTCAACTCAAGACAGGTGCCTGTGCCCTCAGAATTACTTCTCAGAAAAATCACAGAACTTTAGAGCTGGAAGGGATCTCAGAGGCCACCTACTCTAACCCACATGTGAATGAATGAATGAATGAATGAATGAATGAATGAATGAATGAATGAATG
>NW_027187327.1:12066448-12081836 GCF_028583685.1 Petaurus breviceps papuanus
ATGAATGAATGAATGAATGAATGAATGAATGAATGAATGAATGAATGGAGTGGAAAGTGTTTATTAAATACCTACTATGTGCCAGGCACTGTACTTGCCACAAATACAAAAAGGTGAGGTAGTTCCTGCCCTCAAAGAGATTATATTCTATTACAAATAACACATAAAGGGGAGTTACAGTCAAAGAAGGGAGTTTTGGTCCAAGGAGTCATGGGAATGGAGAATAGAGCCATAGGGCACTTAGTCATCAAGCCCTTTTTGGAAGCAATAGTAGTATTGATGAGATGACTGTTCCCCAAGCAAGAAATTTCCAATAAATTGGGGTTTTGTTTCAAGGAACGATGGGCCAAAAATATTCAAAAGAAAAAACAATGAGTGAACCCATTGTACCATATGAGATATTATAAAAGTAGTTAGAAATCCCGTAAAACTAAAGGCCTCAAATATCTCACACTGACAGTAAGAAAATATGATAAACAAGGTCACATATATTTTTAAAATAACATTTATATACACATATTTATAATATCACATAGGCTCCTCAAAACAAGTCTGACAAAGTTTTATTACAATTTTACAGATGGAGAAAGAGGGCTTAGTAACTTGTTTTTCTAAGTAACTTACACATGTAAGTGGTAGAGACAGAGCCCAAACCCATATTTTCTAACTTAAGGTCTAATGGTATTTATTTTTTTCCCCATTAGACAATACTACCTCTAAATCCAATTTTGTTTAGTATTTCTACATCCACTATGAAGCTTTTATAGTCTTTCCAAAAATCTAAATGAGTAAATGACCAAAAAGTTATTCTAAAACAATGATTTTCAGATTGATTCTCCTTAGTAAACAGTTACCATCACGATTAAATCGGTGTGAGGTCTTGTCTCCATAGAGCAGTAAACAAACAATGCTAATGAATAAAACCTCCAAGTCACAGGTTGTCAAAGTTAATTTCTCAGGGAAAGTAGTTAATGAAATTGTACAGTTTTAAAAAGTGGTTTCATATTTTGTTATTTATAGTTTTCTTTCTGGCAGAGATTTATGTAAATTATGCCTAAAGCTCTTAAGGAGGCCTTAATGGTTTTCCTAGTATAATAAGGATGCCTCAAAGCAAAACAATGATTGCATTAAAAAAACAACAATATCCTCCCAAAGAAAGTTTAATGCCAATATCTCCTTTCACACCCTGACTGCTTATCTCCTTTTAATCATGATTTATTGAAGAATTTGCCCCTAAATGTATTCAGTTCATTGCTTCACAGACTTTTATCTCATCTGTACTTGTGAAAACAGATCTCAGAAATGAGTTGTATTTTACAATAATTTATTATTCATGTGGGAAAGTAGATTTCATTTAAGGAGAGGCTGCGTGGTGTAGGGCAGTGGTATCAAACTCAAATAGAGGTGGGGGGGGGGGGTACTAAAGTATACAAAAGCATCCCTGGGGCTGTATATTGATTTTTAAAACCACATATTTATATGATCTATGTTTTACTGTATTTTTATTTATTTTGTTAAATATTTCCTAATTACATTTTAATCTGGTTCAAGCAACATTGGAAGTGTTGTTAGCCCCATGTTTGACACTTCTGGTTAGTGAATAAAGAATTGGTTTTAGAGTCAGGAAGACCTGGGTTCAAATCCACATTCACACACTAACTGAATGAGAGGAAGGAAGGAAGGTAGGGTGGGAGGGGGAATGGAAGGTAGGACAAAAGAAAAAGCATTTTTTAATTATCTACTATGTGCCAGGCACTGTGTTAATGTAATAATGTACAAATACTATCTCATTTGATCCTCCCCCAGGGAGGTGAGTACTATTTTGATCTCCATTTTACAGTTGAAGTAACTGAGGCAGACAGAGGCTTAAATGACTTGTACAAGGTCACACAGCCAATAAGAATCTGAAAGGAGGATTTGAATTTAGGGCTTCCTGACTCCAATCCCAACATCCTATTTACTGCCCCACTGCTACCTCACTTAACACTGTCTTAGTTTCCTTATCTATCAAATGAAATATGGGATTCAATGGCATCTAAGGAACCTTCCAACTTTAAAGTTATCCTCCTGTCACAGCGAGTTATTTAGTAGAAAATGAGGGACCATTTTCATGAAAATGGTCACACTACCCAGTGTGGTATATTGAGTTTGGAACACAGGGATTTAGAGTCAGAGGGCCTAGGCACAAATCCTAGTTCTAATCTCTATTACCCATGTGACATTTAGTAAGTCACTTCACTTCTTTGGGCTTGAGTTTCTCCATCTATAATATATATGATAGAATTCATCTAAATGACCTTTAAGGCCTATTCAAGTCTAAGTTCTATGAATCAATGAATTTAGGTTCCAGTGTTATTGATTTTTCTCCACAAAAGTCCTCCTCCAACTTCTCATGGCCCAGAGGCGACAATGGGTTCTCAAGTGATATCCAGTGGAACACAAGCTCTGCTAAGACCTTTGTGTACAGTTGTCAGAAAAGATTGTTTTTTAATGGACATATCAGTCTACCTCAGCATGGGGAAGTTCATTCATGCTGAGTGACACAGTGATGAATGAATTCATCATGATTACCTGTAAAGCATAGAAAAAGGAAAAATAACTGAACCAGGTTTAATCAGGTTCTCTCTGATTCTGGTCCCACTCTGGCTGAAAATTCCAGGAAATCTCTAAAACAAGTTAAATATGGCATGTAACGACAGTCTTCCCAAATGTAAGTGAGAGGGTTCAGTCCCACAAATGTACACAAAGTATAACATGGTCATTGGGAATGGAACAGCTTTTTATTTCTTCCTCCACCACAAGAACTGCATGAGATGCAAAATATCCCCAAATAAACAAAACAAGAAATACAGAACACTATAATAGGTCATGGTAATAATCCCTTAGGAGGGAATAACCCTTTCTGAGACTAC
This sequence comes from Petaurus breviceps papuanus, assembly GCF_028583685.1. Lineage (NCBI taxonomy): Eukaryota > Metazoa > Chordata > Mammalia > Diprotodontia > Petauridae > Petaurus > Petaurus breviceps. The sequence continues at coordinate 12,069,361 of NW_027187327.1, forward strand.
TGAGTAGATTATCTCCCATTCTCCTTGAACATGCAATGTCTAAGCAAATTAAAACAATTATCATGAAAGGTTGCCAACATCCAGACCTCTTGACTGGTCATGAAATAGCTTTAATACTTACCTATGAGAACTTCCTATAGGTGTCCTAATTCTCTGAGAAGCATGCTGTCACAGAAATCTGCCTCTGGGCAACTAATGCCTAAATTTCAAACTCAGGAGCCCTTGGAGTCAGGATTACCTATGAAGTAACCCCCAGGCTGAAAATGTCCTTTTCTCAAGTTCGCCAGTCATTGACCTGTGCTCAGGCGAGGAAAGAGAAAGACTTGCCTAGGAAATGAAAGCTACAGTTTCAAGTATTTGAAATACCATCCTAGGAAAAAAAGGGATCAGATTTGTATTTTATCCCAAATCACAGAACTAAGTGAAATTCAGGCTTAACACAAAGAAAAAATTCCTAATGATTAGTATAATTCCAAACAGGAAAGAGGTATCTTGGGAAGTACAGAATTAACCCTCAATGAAGGTATTTAAATATAGATTAGATGATGAATTATTGGATATTTCATAAAAAGATTCTTTTTCATATATAGATTGCATTAAATGGATCTTCCATAACTCTGATATTCTATGTGTGCAATACAATATGTGAATTGAAGCTATAAGTTTTTTAAAGCTTCCCAAAGAAGGGGCCATCTCCAATCATCTTGATTTTTTTCTCACTACTGGTGTCTGATGACTCTGGAAGAGAGAGTCGGGCTGGTGGATTTGTATAGCTCTGCCTCACTTAAATCCAATTCACATACAATTCAAGATATCACCCTGGTGATGTCATTGGTTCTCTTCAAGAACAAAAGACAAACAACGACAATGTCCCGAAGCAGATAAGGGAATAAATTGAATTCAATCTAATTTAATTTAACAAGCTTTTAGCTAGCACTTATATAACATCTATTATGTTTCCGGCACTATGTTTTTTATCTCATTTGATTCTTATAATAGCCCTGAGAGGTAGGTGCTATTATTATAATACCCATTTTACCATGAGAAAACTGAGGCAAACAGATGCCAAGTGACTTGCCTGAGGTCACAGTAGCTAGTAATTATCTGAAGTTGGACTTGAACTCATCTTCCTAACTCAGGGTCCAGCACTCTATCCACTGTGCTACCCAGCAGCCTTGGGAATGTAAATTTTTAAGCTCTTCCCTGTCCCTAGTCTTAAATGCACCCGGAGCCTGTGGTGGGAGGCTTGTTTTTCAGGAGATAATTTGTGATTGGGCAGTGGGTCAAGAGAGTTGTTACATCCTCTGACCCAGGAGAAGGCTATATAATCCCTGATAGGAGGCTTTGCTTTGGGGCTCACTTTGAGAAGTGTTGTATGATTTGACCAGATGAGACTCTGGGAAGCCATTGAGAGCCCCCCAGCTATGAAAACCCAGATGTTGGTGCTTCCCTCTCTGGTAACTGACTAGGGATGGATGTAATGGTCAAGACAGTTGGAGGCCTGTCTGCTTGATATGTTTTTCTGTTTTCTTATGACTTCTGTCTGTATACTCTGAAGTTCGGGGTGCTGAATTTTTCCACTGAACAAGGTAAATGATATATTTGATTGATTAAAGCAAAATTGTTAACCCATTTTGAGTTGCTTTCCTTTAGAAAAGCAGATCTAAGAACCTGTGTTGGCAGCCACCCTGGAGACACTGGGGTGCTTCCTGCTACAGGCACCATGTTTTGGCAGTGGATAAAAATACATGTTACAGGATAAATTGAGATAATAACTGGCATTGAGAATAGGGGTGAAGGACAAGTGATCAAAGAAAGCTTCACAGAGCAGCACCTTAGCTGAACCTTGAAGGAGATCCCCTGCTTCAAGTCCAATAGCAAGGAAAAAAACTCACAACACTAATAGGAGAGGTCCCATGGACAGATTAAGAGAATTTTAGTGAAAATAGCAAATAATAGCACCTTAGCTATTAACATACTATAAATGTACATGTATCTGCCATTAAATCTTATATGTCTAAGAGTTCGGGAATATTTTTTTAAAAAAGAGAATCAAATTGAATTGAAATAGACTTGTTAGCAAGATCTGTTAAGATACTTCATGTACCTTTCCACTAACTGACTAAAAAAAAAAAGAGATACATGTAGTTTTATAAATTGAGTGGGAAAATAGAGAGTAGAATGCAATTTGGATTTTCGTAAATGCTAAACATTAAAAAATAATTTCCAATGTTTGGCAAATACCAAGATGGTCTTATTTAATAAATAGTTTCCCTTAGTATTCATAAATAACCTCATGTGTTAAAATTAACTTGTTTTTTCACTTTCACATCAATATTTCACATTTGGTTTAGAATCTTACTCCCAACAAAAAATAGCAGTAAGGAGGAAAACACAGGTATTTGTATAATTCTGAACTCTTATTTTTCTTCTTCAACAACTACAGGGAATAAAAAAATAGACCAAACACAGTCCCTGCACTGAAAAAGCTTACAGTCTAATGGAGAACAAGCAAACAGCTATGTACAAAGAAAAACATATAGAGGATAAATTGGGGTACTTACAGAAGTAAGGTACTGTAGCAGCAAGCACCCCAAGCATCCCCAGGGTTGCTGCCAGCACAGGTTCTTAGATCTGCTTTGTTAAAGGAAAGTAACTCAAAATTGGTTAACAAGCTTACTTTAATCAGTCAAATATGTATCATTTACCTAGTTCAGGGGAAAAAGATCAGCACCCCGAACTTAAGAGTATACAAGACAGAATTATCAAGACAGAGAACTAGATCAAGTACACAGGTTTCCAAACTGTCCAATCATTACATCCATACCAAATCAACATCTGGGTTTTTCAAAGCCGGGGGGCTCTCAACAACGGCTTCCCAGAGTGTCATCTGACCAAATCACAGAACACTTCTCAAAGTGAGCACCAAAACAAAGCCTCAAATCAGGGTTTATATAGCCTGCTCCTGGCTCAAAGAATGTAACAATCTTCTGGACCCACTGGCCAATCAAAAAGTATCTACTGAAAAACAAGCCTCCCACCCCAGGCTCCAGGTGCACTTTAGCCTAGGGGCAGGGAAGATCTTAAAAATTTACATTCCCATTACAGGTACTAAGATTAGGGAAGACTGGGAAAGGCTTTTTGAAGAAGGTAGGACTTGAGAGTTGAAAGAAGAAAGGTAGTAAAGTGTAAAAAGGCTAGGAATAAATCTGATTATGTTTAAACATCAAAAAGAATAGTTTGTGTTTGATCCTAGTGGTAAAAGGGAACAACTGAAGTTTATTCACTGGGGAGAGAAGAAGGTAACATGGTCAGATCTGAGCCTTAGGAAGATGAATTTGACTGCTGAGCAGAGGATGGGTAGGGAGAGATTCCAAGTCAAGGAAATCAATCAGAAGGTTATTTGAATGATCCAGACATGATGTAATGAGAGTCTGCACTAGGATGATAGCAGTGTCAGATGTTACAAAGGTAGAAGCTGACAGGCAGAAATTAGCAATAATGGGATAATGGCAAGTGAGGGGTATGTAGGTAGTACTTTCAACAGTAATAAGGAAGTTAGGAAGAGAGGACGACATGGTAGGGAGGGAGGTGTAGTGAGTTTAGTTTTAGACATGTTGAATTCAAAATGTCTATGGAGGCATCCAGTTAAGTTGTTGAGTAGCTAGTTGGAAATGTGAGACTGGAGGTCTGGGGAGAAGTTAGAGCTAGATAAGTAGATCTGAGAGTCATCTGCACAGACACCACAGGAGCTGATGAGATCTCCAGTCATGTATTATCCCTTGTACTCTTGATCATCATTCCTGATGTTCATGCCATCTCATCTCTGAATTCAGCCTCCACCCTCCCCATCTCTGCCCTAGCCCTCAATATTCTGAGTACCAGATGATCCCTAGAATTCACACATTTCTCCTGCTGGGCCAAGATTGCCATGGGCTGCTCAGTGTCAAGCACTTAAGCATGATTGGAGATGTGAATAAAAAATTACCAGGCCATGTGGGTAGTTCAAGGAAGAACAATGAACTCCATTTATTGATTCTTAGTACAAGGTTTTTATAGAGCAAATGAGACAAAGGAATAGGACTTGAGTATTCTAATCATTACCTTAGTCTGTTGTATCCTGAAAGTAGCACAAAATAGATAATTTGATAAGGATTTGTTATCTAGGTGACTAAAGTCTTAGGGTAAAACCTTTGATCTATTCCTCAGGTACCTGCTAATGCAGCCGCAGTCATAAACCGATACATTTGAGAACAAACTTCAAAGCTAAAGCTTCTGTCCTCAAAAGACATCACGTTTATAGCTGACCACCCAAAGATACCTGAGTGCTGAATCAAATATTTTAGCTCTTAATAAATAAAATCTTGGGGTATAGCTATTGATCTCAGAGCTCAAGTAACATCCTTAATAAGTGTAACCCATAACAAAGAGCTCAGGAGCTAACGTAACAAAGAAGTCGAGTCTCAAAGGGCTCTTGTTTTAAAGTCCACTATTGAGATTTAATATCTGAGTCCTGAACCAGGCCTCTTTGGCTCCCCATACAAGATATTGCCCCAAGAGGCAAAATACTATTTCAAAGAAGTTTATCTCCCAATTCACAAACTATACCCCTGTCCCTGGAGATTAAACCTATCATGAAATCTGCCCATCCCATCAAAGGGACATACTTCTTCTCCCATGGGAATACTCTTCAATTTTACCTCTCCTTTTTTCCTTTTTTTTTGGAGGAGGGAATACAAGGCAATAGGGGTTAAGTGACTTGCCCAAGGTCACACAGCTAGTGTTATCAAGTGTCTGAGGTCATATTTGAACTCAGGTCCTCCTGAGGTTAAGACTTTCCCCTATCATTTTCTTACTTTCATTTCCTCCCTTCTGTTACATCATCCTTTTCCTTACATTCCCTTCTTGTTGCTAAGAGATCATAGGAATGATCACCCTTCTTCTGTTCCCTCATTGACTTGTCAAGAGTGCATCACCATGACACCTGACAACCTGAGCCTCCCCCCCCACCCTCTCTCAATATTTATGCACCTTCACCCTCTACATTTTCGTCCCACAAAATACACAGATTCACTTATAGGTAGGTTGTAGAGATCAGGTTATAGTGCTTTAGTTCTGCCCTCCATTATTTTCCATTTCTCTATTAATTCCACTTTTAACTTCATCCTCTTGTGTCCTTTTTTATCCTTTAGTGACTTCCTTTTGTCCTTTTTGTTAACTGCCTCTGGTCAGACTTTTTATTGACTTATGTACTGGGATAATTGGTTCCATTACTCTCTCAGTCCTGTATTTGTACTTTTCTCCCTCTAGGTGAAGGGACCACAGCCTCACGAGTTTTTAAAGGTCAAGAGAATGAGCTCTCTGGTATCCCATTGTCTGGATTTTATAGCCAGCTCAGCATTGATGTCACAAAGAGTAAAGAGTGATCTTTAGGACCCAGGTCAGTAGTAATGTCACATCTGGACATGAACTTGTTAGGACTAATGCTACATAGAAGAAACTTGCTAAGAATGAGACCACTAGAGATGGAGGTGGGATAGGCCAGAATATACCTCTGAGCCATTGTGGGGAGGGAGGGAATGCTTGTATTTTTATTATTACTATATCTTTTAAATAAATTTTGTAACAACTAATTGATGTTAAATAGTTAAATGGAATTGGCAGGTTGGTAGATGGCAGCTAATAGTGAGAGGAACAAAGCCAGTGGCCAAAGATGGCACAAGCCCCTCAGGGTTCTTGAGGTTCTCCAAGGGAAAGATACATTTTGCCTAGTTTTGAAAGAGTAAAGTCAGAGTGTAGTGCTACAGAAAATTTTAACAAAGAAGGAAACTCCTAGGGATAAGCAATGTCAGTTAACCATGCAGTGCTGAAATATAGGAAGTAGAAAAACTAATAAGTGTAATTGTTTTGTGCTTGGGTATATGAATTGTTTTAATTTCATAACTATATTTTACTATTATTGGTTTCTTCAGTAATCCTATGGATTTCATTTGATGCATTTGAAAACATAATTTTGAGAAAGGGTCCAAAGGCTTCCCCAAACTGCCAAAGAACTCCATGACACAAAAAAAAAGGTTAAGATCTTCTGAACTAGAAGATCTCCAAAGTCTTTTCCAGGTTAAGTTGCATATTAGCTTCATCAAGTTGATTCAGTAAGAAAGGCCTTGCCCTTTTCACATTATTTGGATTCCTATAACTTGTAGACACACTTCCTATTGCAATCCACCCACAGGTCAAATTACTGAAGTTTCTCCAAGTTACAAAACTACTCTTCAACATTTCTGGATAACTTGCCCATCACCTATAAGACCCAAGTGTCTACAAAACCTATTGTTCATTATTCTTCCTGGCTAAGGCAAACAATGCTATATAATGGGAGGAAAGCCCTGTTTGGGTTCTAATTGCAGGACTGTTCTCATGACTCGTTTAAATGTCTGGGGAAAAGCAAAGTTAATCCAATGAGGGGTGACCCTGACTATCTTAAAAATATTACAAATCTGTTATTAAAAATTTTTTGACTTGCAAATAGCCTATTACATAAGTCATAAGGGAACCCTCAGCCTAAAACAAAGGACTGCTTTGTCTCCAAGGACAATAGGGCATTTACAAATAGGCACTTGTGGTAACTTTTTTTGTTGTTGTAATTTTCCAGGAATGGGGAAGGAAAATCTAAGTCTGTCCTGGCCACTTTTTACATTAATAGCAATAGTGCTATTATTATTCCCATTTTACAGATGAGAAAATTGAAGCTGAGGAATTAAGTAGCTTTCCCAAGGTCACATAACTAGTTTTGGAGGCCAAATTAAACATAGACTTAACTGTAAAATCAGTATCTATCCACTATGTCACCTTATTGTCCTAAGTAGAATTATTTTTATTCCATTATTTTTCATATTCTGGCATTTAGTGCTTATTCATTTCATCATCATTCCTTCTGTCTACTCCTGTACATAACTAAGAGTTGACTACATTACAGTAGCTAGGTGGCATGGCAGATAGAGCACCAGGCCTGAAGTTAGGAAGGCTTGAGTTTAAATTAATCCTCAGATATTTAAGTTATATGACTCTGGGTAAATCAAAACTTCTGTCTGCCTCCATTTCCTCAAATGTCAAATCGGGATAATAATCTCCACACCTACCTCACAGGTTTGTTGTAAGGATCAAATTGAGGTAATATCTATAAAGTGGTTAGCACAGGACCTGGTACATAGTAGGCTCTTAATAAATATGTGTTCCCTTTCCCCCTTCCCCTTAGTCTACCCTAATCCTCCATGGCCCAACGGTGGTTTTAGTAAATCCTGGGCCATGGGTGATTCTCATCACACAAAAATAGCCTGAATCTCTCCCCTAATCTCTCTGTTCCCTCTACACCTTTATCCAAATATCAAAAATAATGAAGGAGTAGTATGGTATAGTGGGGTCGTGACTGGGATTTGAGGTAGATCCTAAGGCAATAGTTATAGAAAAGGTGCCAATCCTCACAGAGAATTTCCTACAGTAATGAAATCACAAATTCCATCAAAATGACAATGATGATGATGATGAAGATGAAGAAGAAAAAGAAGGATAATGATGATAATGATAATCATATGCATATGAATGCTATAAAAAGCAACATAGAGTATGGTTGCGGATGGAGACCTGGCCTTGGAGCCAGGATGTGTTGACATATACCGTCTGTGTAACCCTGGGCAAATCACATAACTTCTTAGCTCTAGACAGCTCTCTAAGACTATAAATGGCAGGGAAGGTGCTGATTTAAACTGATAGAAGGAGTTTCCTCTTCTCAGAGTACATCATGCCAGGGAAATCACAGGCCTAGTCCATATCCCAACATTAGGTTATATAGTATGTTGTATTGCATCGACTACATCTGTTATAATCTATGTTATTATTAATATTAATTAATTAATTAATATAATATCAATATTATAAACTACATTCTATTATAATCTCATTTAGTGACCCTGTGAGTTTGGAACTACAGGTTTTATTATCCCCACTGTGTATTGTGTTTTATTTGGTGTTGGCACAATGCAGGAGCTAAGGGAAGGGGAGCATAGTATAACCAGAAGCTATCCCCTTATCTCTTTATGCTCCTCTACAAGACCCCAGCCCTAGCTCTGTCCCATAATGGAAGTTCCCTGCTGGGCACTAGAAGGAAGGTTGAGGTAGGTGCAATTACTCTTGTCCTAACCCTGGTCTCTGACTTCACCATTAGAAAAAGAAAAAAAAAAAAAGCTTTCCTCATCAAGACAGAAGAAAGCAGAAAGTCGAGCATTTTTCTTTTCTTCATTATCCTCCTTCCTCTTTATTCCCATCCTTCCCCACCTCCCATCCCCTGTGCATTTGGGGAGGATTATCCCCTCCCCTCTTCAGAATATCTCTGGCCCAGAAAGCCTCTCCTGCTTCCAAACAGGAACCCCCTTCCCCCAGGCCCTGAAACCTCTCCACACACCTACTTAGCATGAGCTAAGCAGAGGCAGCCTGCCAAGTGCCTTATCCAAGAACAAAGCTGGGAAAATCTGGGGAAATTGTTTGCAAGCTCTCTATACTGTACAAAACAACTCACACAACAAATGTACTCTAAGTAGCCAGGCTCCCTTTCATGTTTGCGCAGCAGAATCCTGGAAGAATTTTCTGACTTAGGGGAAGTTCAACAAAGCCTTATCTTTGTGTGTTACTGTCATACTTTTTCAAAACCCTTACCTGGGAAGCTTACTATATGGCAGAAATAAAAATGTTTTAAGATGTCAGAAGATCCATGTCCCAAACCTAGCCCTGTCATTGCCTATCATTATCATAGGATTGAGGGCAATAAAAACTTCAAAGATCCACACTATGAAACCAACCTCACACAGATCTGGGATTGCCATGACTTCTCTTCCCTGGAATTAGACTCTTAGGGTATTCTAAGATACTTTAAACCAATAAGAAAAAAAGATGAATCCTCTCATACAAAATGGACAAGTGATATAATCACTGAAAGCAGGAGAAGCATAATCACAAAGCCAGATGTTGAAGTCTATTTGAGCATTTCAAGGTAAAGAAATAGCTAGAGTGCTTTTCTATAGCACTGGGGAGTTATAGGAGTTTCTGAAACACAGAACATACTATATTTAATCCACCATGTATATGGAGATAAGATTATTTGCCAAATGAAGTGCGGTTATTTACACTTGGTGAGCGCCAACAATATACTTGGTGTTGTCTAGTACTGAACCAGACGTTATATGGATCAGACAATTAGATGTGGTCTCTGCTCAGTGGCATGCAACCATATTTTCCTTTAATTTGTGCAGACCTCATTCAAAGTCTTTCAAGTGGGACACAATGAAACAATAAAAATCCACACTTAAGTCAGCCCTCCACAAACCCAAAGATCCCATTACTGTTACCTTAAGAGAGGGTCCAAAACCCCAGAGTTTTATTCAGCAGCAGCCTGCTGTCTATTACAAAAACACAAGGGATGATTTTTCTCTTCTCTTGGGACAATTGGCTCAAAAGAGTTTCCAGCTGTGTTGAAAGAAGTCTGGAAGGTCACTTAGCCATAGTCATAGCTATAGCTGCATTTTCCAACTGGACACACTTCACCAGGAAGTGAAAGATGTTCTTCAGAGTAATTAGGCATACTCTAAACTGCAAAAAAATTAAATTTCAATAAATATGAAAATATACTGATACACAATAGATAGATGGGTAGATGAACAGATATTAGTTTGGGGTTCCAATATGCAAAGTGTGCTAAAAGTCTTAATATAGTTTTTAAGCTTTAATAACTTAAAACTACGCTAAGACTTTTGAGACACCCAATAAAGATTAGGAGACAGCTAGGTGGCTTAGTGAATAGAGTGTTGAGCATGGAATCAGGAAGTGAGTTCAAAACTTACAAGCTAAATGACCCTGGGCAAGTCACTTACTCTCTGCTTGCCTTAATCCACTGAAGAAGAAAATGGTAAACCACTCCAATATCTTTGCCAAGAAAACCTCATAGACAGTATTTGTGTGATATGGTCCACAGGGTAATGAAGAGTCAGACATGACTAAAGGACTGAACAATAACATAAAAGTTGACACAGGAAGATGCCAAATTACATTAACAGAGGGAGCTTCCTCATCCAGAAATTTCACATACAGTTCCTATCTCTATCCTGTAGGGAAAAGATTTAATTATATCACGCTATAGCACCAAATGTAATGCCTTAGTTCTACCCAGTCTGCAAATTAAATTAGGCATCTGTAGTAGAATGAGTTTGTCTGATCTAGACCCAAGAGAGACAAATTTCTTTTACCCTTCCACTCTAGTATCAAATATTAGAATTGGTGTGTCAGGTAGAGTGTAGTTAGTTGGGTAAGCAAAATTGTAGAAGGTGAACATGAAAATATTGGACTGCTGTTAATATAATAATTTGCTGATGCATCTAGAGTTGGGTGGATGTTCAAAGTATTTAAAATCATGGTCTAGTTGACCAGGGTCAAATCACTTAACTTCTCTGATCTTTGGGCAGCTCTCTAAAATGAATGTGATCTCCATTGGTGAGGAGAGTTACCACACTGAGAGTCCCCAAGTCAAGAAAATTATAGTTCATTTATTTATAGCTTAAACTATATGGCAAATAGAATGTTTCTATTTAATCAAAATGGTTTAGGTCATAGGATGTGAAGCTAAAGGAAATATTCTGATTAATAAATTAGAATGGATATATCTGCCATATACTAGGAGCTGGGAATACAAGTACAAAGGATCAAATAACTCCTCCTTGCAAAGAAATTTTCTTCTAATGGGGAGACCATGGTACATATATAAGTATTTAGAAAATAAATATAAAGTAAATAAACCCAAATATATACAAAGTAGTTCAATAAAAGCTAATTCAAGAAGAAAGGTGCTAGAAATTGGGGAGGGAAGATTGGGAAAAGCTTCATGCACAAGATGGTTCTGTCACGGGATCTGAAAAGAAGGTAGGGACTCTTTGAGATGGAGATGAGAAGAAAGTGTATAGGCATGTGGGAGGGCCAGTGTGAAAGCACTGAGAAGATGGAGAATAGTGTGTGAGGAAAAGAAGGAAGGACAACTTGGCTAGATTGCAGAGTGCAGGAGGGGGAGTAATATCCAATGAGACTGAAAAAACAGGTTGTGAAGGGCCTTAAAATACACATAGAGGAGTTTATATCTCATCTAGAGGCAACAGGAAGCCACAGGAGTTGGTTGAGCAGTCACATGGTCAGACCTTGCAGTAAGGAAAATTACTTTAGCAGTAGTGTTTAGAACTAGGCAGCCAAGGGGTGCAGTGAACAGAGTGCTGGGCTCAGAATCAGGAAAACTCATCTTACTGAGTTCAAATCTGGCCTCAGATATTTACTAACTATGGGACCCTGGGCAAGTCACTTCACCCTGTTTGCCTCAATTTTCTCATCCACAAAATGAGATGGAGAAGAAAATGGTAAACCAATTCATATCTTTACCAAGAGAATCCCAAATGGGCTCAGACATGACTGAACAACAACAGTAGGCAGGACATACTGGAGTGGTGCAACATCTGATGCAGGGAAACCAATTAAGTGTTTATTGCAATAATCTAGATAAGATGTGATGAGGGTTTAAATTTAGGGTGCTGGATGTATAAGCAACAGAGGAGTCAAATGTGAAAGCTGTAAAGGTTGGACCAGACAACCTCCAAGGTAGGGTCCTTGCAATCTATTATCTAATGTATAGGGTGCTGGGATCTTTCCTCCTTTGGCTCTCCTAGGAAGAAAATGGACTTTAGAAAGAAGGCATCCATGCCTTAAGACTGCTAAAAGCAGAGCCCCCCACCTTAGACAGTACATCCTGAGATGATTTGAATCATCTCACCTAGACCTGCTATATCAATTCCTAAGTGAATGGGAATGTTTCCTCTGTTGGAAGATGATGCTCCCAGGTGCCAGAGAAAGGGTATCAAGATTTTAGGCAAAGCATCTAAATTTAAACGTGTCATGTGGACTTTCCTGGAGTCAAAGAATATTCATGTTCATCTTTCATTCTTGAAGAGGACTAGTGACATCACAGGTGATCTCTTGACTTGTTTGTGAATTGGATTTAAGTGAGGCAGAGCTATGTAAAGTCATCAGCCTCATTCTCTCCTCCAGCATCACCAAAGTCCGGTGGCAGGACAAAAGTCAAAATGACCGGTAATGGCCCATTATACAAAATAATAGCCTTAATCAATGGAGGTAAGTTACTGTGTGGTACTACATTACTAAAGTTATGACAGTCATACCACAGGAAAAATTGGGTCCCTAGACAGAAGAAGAGAGTTCAGGATTATCCTCCCTACATCCCCCTTAATGGAAAAGACGTCATGTAACAGCGGTGAAGGTTTTTAGTGTAGCCAGGGGATATTTTCTAGACTTATCTAGAAACAGAATCAGAGAGAGAGAGAGAGAGAGGGAAAGGGAGAGGGGGAGAGAGAGAGAGAGAGAGAGAGAGAGAGAGA
>NW_027187327.1:12081936-12117527 GCF_028583685.1 Petaurus breviceps papuanus
GGGAGGGGGAGGAGAAGAAGAAGAAGAAGAAGAAGAAGAAGAAGAAGAAGAAGAAGAAGAAGAAGAAGAAGAAGAAGAAAGATAAAAAGAGATAGGGAGAAAGAAAGAAAGAGAAAGAAGAAAAGAGAGAAAGAAAAACAGAGAGCAAAGGAAAGAGAGAAGAAAGAGGGAGAGAGAAAGAGAGAAAGAAAGAGTGATAAATAGAGAGAAGAGAGGAAGGAAGAAAGAGGGAGGGAGAAAGAGGAAGGAAGGAAGGAAGGAAGGAAGGAAGGAAGGAAGGAAGGAAGGAAGGAAGGAAGGAAGGAAGGAAGGAAGGAAAGAAAGAAAGAAAGAGAAAGAGAGAAAAGAAAGGAGAGAGAGAGAGACAGCCATGCCTGGTGATGATGGATCCTTTAGTTTTATACGCAGTGAAGAGGCTAAGCCAGAAAGAAAGAAAGCTTCTGATGACACCTGCTGGGAGCGTCTAGGAACTGCAGAGAGAGAGGAACCCCTGCAGTCCACTCCATCAGCCGGGGCTGCCAGACCTTTTTTCATTAGGACTAAGCCATCTTCGGACACGTATGCCTTCCCACAGATTTGATTCAATCTCCTGATTCACTCTACCAGAAAAGGGAAAGGTAGAAATATTCCATTATCCATCTCGCTAGTTACCACAAGGAATATTTCATTTTCCTCCCAAAGTGAACTCTTCCATCTGTCCTGTTAATTCATTCGAGATTTATGAGCATCTCCCAACGTGCAAAGCAATATGCTAAATAATGAGAAAAAAATGTGCGAGTTTTCATTTGAATAGGATGATATGCAAGACAATGAATGGCAGAGATTTATTTTTTTTAATAAGTAAAAAAAAATTTGGACTAGGCAGAATTGTGTTGTTTTGTTTTGTTTTAATATGGATAAGACATCCACATGGAGGTGATAATTGGAGCTGGGGAGTAAACAAGATCACCAAGACAGAATATGCATGAGAGAACAGGGAAGGAGGTAAGAAGGAAGGAAACAGGTATTAAGCAAGCACCATGTGCCAGGAACTATGTTAAGAACTAGAGATGCAAAGACAAAAATGAAAGAGTCCCTACCCTCAAGGAGCTTACATTCTACTGGAGGAGGGGTATAGACCAACATGTAAATGTTAAGTATATACAAAGTAAATGCAAGGTAATTTCAAGTGTGCTGGGAGGCACTAGCAGCTGAGGGGATCAGGAAAAGCCTGGTGTAGGAGGATGGGACTTGAAGAACATAGGGATTCTAAGAGGTGAGAGTAAAACATAGCAGTTATGGGTGACAGTGCATACAAAGACACAGAGACTAGCAATGAAGTACCATATATAGGGGCGGCCAGGTGGCTCAGTGAGTAAGAGCACCAGCTCCAGTGTCAGGATGACCTGGGGATTGAATCCTGGGCTCAGACACTTAGCACCCACCCAGAAATAACTGGCTGTGTAACCTTGAGCAAGTTACTTAACCCCAATTGCTTAGGGGCGGCCAGGTGGCTCAGCGAGTAAGAGCACCGGCTCCAGTGTCCGGATGACCTGGGGATCAAATCTGGGGTCAGATACTCAGCACCACACCCAGAAATAACTGGTCGTGTAACCTTGAGCGAGTTACTTAACCCCGATTCCTTTAAAAAAAAAAAGAAAGAAAGAAATACCATATATAAGGAAAAGTAAGGATAGTTTGCGTGGACCACAGAGTTCATGAAGAGGAGCAATGTGTAATAAGACTGGAAAAGGAAGCTACAACCAGATAGTAGAGGATTTTAAAATCAAAGAGTTTATATTTGGCATTAGAGGCAAAGGCCATAGATGCATTGTGGTCTGTCCAGAAGGCTTGTGGCAACTCCTTCCAACTTCCCTCTACCCTTGGTTGTGGTAAAACTGGATTTTGATAAAAACCACCCTCATTCCAGGGGCCAAAGGTCTCCTTGGTGGTGGCAGATGCCCTACTTCCTCCTCTGTAGGAAACCTACCAACTTGTTGTATACTACTATTATTTTCATTATTACTTAAATCCCAAATTGACCCCTTTTTCTTTTCCACAGCAGAAGGGGTTTCCCTCAGCTCCAGTAGTTACACTAATTAATCACTGGCACATGCCTGCAAGGAAAATAAAAATATTTGGCCTTTCAGTCTAGGATCGGGAGGTGAGCAGGTACAACATTTGTATTCTCACATTCCCAGTTTCTTCAAATAATCTATGGACACTGGATGAGTTGAGCAAAAAGATTCTACTCTATGTCCATGAAACACTATTTTTGAGGGAAAAGAAGTCCCTGACATCCTTACAGTAAGTGTCTCTAGCAGAGAAGTCCAGCAGCAGACCAGAGATCAGATGTTTAAGCCAAAGGATGCTTCATAGGAGGAAGCCTCTCAGTAAACAAGTGTCCCAGCAGGCAGAGAGGCTCTGCACCCGAGTCTGGTTGCAGCCAATCAATAGAAACCTGATCAGATAGCCAGTTGTCTTCTTAGCAAGATCTAACAGCCAAGGTTAAATATGGCATCATAGGAGAGAAGTTTCAAAGAAGAATTTCTGTCTCTAGGGCATCTGGTGAGAGTTATTCAAGGCCATAATCTCCAAGAGAGAGGAGTGCTTAAGCAATCTAATAGGCTATAGGCTCAGGAATGGGGAATAAGATATAGGATAAGGACACAAGTCACAAAGAAGGCAGGGATCCAGTTACTAGAATCAAGCTACCAAATCAGTGTGGATCAATTAATGAAAAGGGATTTATTGTGCACTGAGAATACAAATAAAGCAAAGACAGTCCTCTGCCCTTAAGAAGTTTACATTCTAATGGTGACAATACACCTAGGGCAGTAGCAGCCAGGAAGGGCCAATTTAGTCCAAAAGTTACAGGTATGGTAAATGGGGCAATAGGAAAGTTGATTTACATGCTTGTTGCAGAATGACCAATAAGGTTGCTGAACTGAGCCACTTAATATACATCTCTCCAAGAGGCTTCCTTTTTCTCATATGATCCCATGATTTTGCCTAAGGCCAGAGCCAGATTAAGCCTAAAGGCTAGGTTAAGTGACTCCAGGTGTGTGGATAATGGAGGCAAGAAGCCAAGCTGCTTATTAATGGCCTTGATTTTTCTTGGTAAAGTAAGGAAGAGAATCTTCAGAGAATAGGGACTGGCTAGGGGACGGATGGATTTGAAGAGAGGTGGAATTTCCTGTCATGGAACAGCCTTCCTCTGATACCCATTGGGAATTATAGATTCTTTATTTGTAATGACAAAAGTATTATGTATGTAAGCACATAATTAAGGAAACTGGGGGGGGGGGGGCGGTGTCGGAAATCCACCCAGTTCTTTGACAATAACTGAGTATCAAAGTCATAGAAAAGTAGAGTGAGTCATTCAGAGAGTTCAGGCATCTCAGTTTTGCTTATAAGAGCTCCCTCGGGTGGAAAAAAGAGGAAGCTATTAGGTAGCAAAAAATGAAATGCTGAGTTTAAGATAGACAAAATTTGTCAAGAACCCTTCCTTCAGTACTCAGTTCAGATGTAACCTTCACTGATAATCCTAGATGTTAGGACTCTCTTCCCTCCCCAGTTTCTGTTATATTATGTTCATTTTTATATATTTGTATTTCCCTAGTAGAATGTAAGCTCCCTAAGGACAATAATTGTTTCATTTGTTTCCTTTGTATCCACAACACTTAGCATGCTTTACAAATGAAAGATGCTTAATAAACATTAGTTTATTTAAATTCAGGAAGAAGAGGAAGTATCCTCCTGACTGTTTGAGAATTTACATGTTGTGTTGAAAGTCTCAAGGGGAAAATGTCCCTTTACAACAAGGCCCCATGGTTGGTAGAGAAAAAACTGCCCTTTGAATTTAATTAACACTCAATAAATGTCTGATGAAAGGATAAATAGACTATAGGCAACAGTGTCTCACCAAAGCATGGAATCCATCTTAACAGTTTAGGGAACATGCTTAAAGCAAATTGAATAGATTTGAGCAAAAAAGGTCAAGGACATGGGTAGAAGAGCCCTTCAGAGAAAAAAAATAAAGAAGCGACCTTACTGAGGAGAAATCTTTTTAACTAAATAAGAAAGTGATTTCCTCACTCACCAACCAAGACAGGACCCACATAGACATTTAGGTAGTTGAAGCCTAAAGGCAACATGAGGGCCCCCACATGAAAATAAGAAAGAAAATCAGGTTCTAGAAAAAAATAATTTTTCTACATGATAATGTTGGATTAGCATCCAGCTAAAATAACCATAAGTCAGAGATGGGACTTGAATCCAGGGCTTCCTGGCTTTCAAGGCTAGCTCTCTAGCTACTAAATGATGTGATGCCACCTCTCATGCTTTATTAAAATGGAGTAGGCTTTGTTTTAATAGTTTTTTTAATTACTATTAGTGATAATAAATTACATATAGCACTTTGCTATATATATATATGTCTTTATTTTATAATAGAGTATTTTCAATATAGTTATATATTTATAGATATTATAGATATATAGATATAAATCACAGTCTCAGAGTTAGAAGGGACCACAGAGGCCATCTAGACCTTCAACATTCCCACAATTCTTCCCATCACACTTGACAAAATCTTTTTGGTTAACTGAACAACCAAATAGGATAAACCTTTCATCTTTCAAATCTAATGGTCACTCAGACCAATAAACTTACATATATTCACACACACACATATATATATATACACATATATATACATATATATATATATAACAATAGACACTTCAATGATGTATATATATGGTTCTTTTCTCTGATAGATTAAAATTCAGTTCCCACAGACCACAGAAGTTTATAGCCTTTAATTTACTCGATTTCAGTAGCAGAATATTCTTTATAGAATATATTTTTTAATTATTTGGAAACTGGGTTAAGATGCATCATATTTATTTGGGGGAGGGGAGGAATGGAGCTTGTTTATCTCTCCACAATCCCAGACTACCAGCTTTTCAAATAGTTTTCCCAGCTGCTTCAACTCAGATGTGAACTTTCACTGGTATCAGGTCCTATTCAGGAACTCTGAAAGCAAAGTATAGATCAGGGACAGTTTAGGAAAATTTTTGAAGATAGCCAAGTTTATTTTGGTTCCCACTATCTCACTCACTCTTTATCTCTTTTGGTACCTGCTTCCCTTCTTGTTCAGGAGCATCATGTCCTCACTCTACCCACTGACCTACTGAGGGCCCCTTACAGTAATGCTCAAGCCAAGCATTTTTTCTTCTCTCCCCCAATCCCCAACCTTTCCAAATATATCTGTCTTATATCATATTCTCATAGAATCAAAGAATGCAAGAATTTTGAAGGACTTCAGAGGTCTTTTAGTCCAACCCATTGTCAGAAGAAATCTCCACTGCCTAATGCCCAAGTGGTCATCTAGTCACTTCTTGAAGACTTCCAAGAAAAGGAAACTGATCACTTCTCAAGGCAGCCAATTCTACTATTGGATTGCTCTAATTTTTAGGAAGATTTTACTAATGGAAAGTTTAAATTTGCCTCTTAACAAATTTAATCCATTGCTTTTGGTTCTATTTGAACTGAGGAGAACAAGGTTAATCCTGTTTCCATATAACATCCCTTCAAATATTTGAATGCAGTTACCGTGTCAACTCCCTTCCTCCCAAATCTTCCCTTCTTCAAGCTAAATATCCCCAGTTCCCTCATCTGATCACCACCTGAAATGACACTCAAAGCCCTTCAGCATCCATGTTGACTTCCTCTGTACATTTGCCAGTGTATCAATTTCTTTTTTAAGCTGTAGAGTCAAGATTGCAAGACTTCAGATGAACCTGATGAAGGCAGAGTGTAGGGGAATGCCAGTTCTGTTTTGAAACAACCTCTCACAGTACAGCCCAAGTTTGAGAGTTAGTTCCTTACCTGACCATCTTACTAGCTAATCCTGCTAATGTCTTAGTGGGAGATAATGGCTTAGAATAAAGAAGTAAGTAGTGTGACAAATTTATGACAGAGAGATGGATGGGGTATTTTTAGGAGATGTACCTTTAGAACCCCTCAATATCATCTTTTTATTAATTTGTTTGTTTACCTTTAGTTTACAAGATTCAATTCCACTATTCCTTGAGTTTCACATTTTGTCCCCCTCCCTCCCCTCCCCCGCCATGGCAGCATACAGTAAAGTATAGGATCTATAAATATTTTCAAATTATATATTAGTCAGGTTATGAAGACGGATTGTATCAGATGGAATGAAAAATAGTAAAGAGGACATAAAACCAAACAAGAAAAGGAAAAAGATCAGGTATTTTGCTTCCATCTGGATATAAACTCAGTTCTTTCTAGTTCTTTCTCTGGATGCACACATTTCTCTCCATCATGAGTCTTTTGGGATTGACTTATATCACTGCATTACTGAGAAGAGTCCAGTCTATCAAAGTTGGTCATCACAATACATTGTGTCTGTAATTGTGTACAAATTTCTCCTGGTTCTACTCTTCTCACTCAGCATCAGTTCATATAAGCCTCTCCAGGTAAATATGAAGTCCATCTGCTCCTTGTTTCTTATAGCACAATAGTATTACATAACATGTATATACCACAACTTGTTCAGCCATTCCCCAATTGATGGGCACCCCCTTAATTTCCAATTCTTTGCCACCACAAAAAGAGCTGCTATAAACATTTTTGTACATATGGGTCTTCCTCCCACTTCTATGATCTCTTTGGGATATAACCCTAGGAGTGGTATTGCTGGGTCAAAGGATATGAAATTATTTATAGCCCTTTGGGCATAATTCCAGATTTCTCTCTAGAAAGGCTGTATCAATTCACAACTCCACCAGCAATGCATTAGTGTTCCACTTTGCCCACATCCTCTCCAGCATTTGTCATTTTCCTATTTTGTCATCTTAGCCAATCTGACTGGTGAGATGTGGTACCTCAGAGTTGTTTTGATTTGCATTTCTCTAATCAATAGTGATTTAGAGCATTTCTTCATATGCTTATAGATATCTTTAATTTCTCTCTCTGAAAATTGCCTGTTCATATCGTTTGACAATTTATCAATTGGGGAATGACTTGTATTCTTATAAATTTGACTCAATTCTCTGTATATTTTAGAAATGAGTCCTTTGTCAGAGACATAGGTTGTAAAAATTCTTTCCCAATTTTGCACCTCCCTCTTAATCTTGGTTACATTGGCTTTGTTTGTACAGAAGCTTTTCAATTTCATGTAGTCAAAATTATCCATTTTACATTTTATACTGTTCTCTAATTCTTGTTTAGTCATAAAGTCGTTCCCTCTCCACAAATCTGACAGGTAAACTATTCCTTGTTTTCCAAGACTGTTTACAGTATCAACCTTTATACCTAGATCATGCACCCATTTAGACTTGATTTTGGTATATGATGTTAGATAATGGTCTATGCACAGTTTCTGCCACACTATATTCCAGTTTTCACAGCAGTTTTTGTCAAATAGTTCTTATCCCAAAAACTAGGGTCTTGGGGTTTATCAAACAATAGATTACTATAGTCATTGACTTCTGAATCTTGTGTGCCTAATCTATTCCATTGATCCACTCCTCTATTCCTCAGCCAGTACCAAGTAGTTTTGATGACTGCTGCTTTATAATACAGATTGAAATCTGGTATAGCTAGTCCTCCTTCCCTAGCATTTCTTTTCATTAATTCCCTTGATATTCTGGACCATTTAGTCTTCCAAATCAATTTTGTTACTATTTTTTCTAGCTCTATAAAGTAGTTTTTTGGTAAATGAATTGGTATGGCACTAAACATATAATCTAATTTAGGCAAAATTGTCATTTTTTATTATATTAGCTCGACCCAGCCACGAGCAATTGATATTTTTCCAACTAGTTATATCTGACTTTATTTCTGTGAAAAGTGATTTGTACTTGTGGTCATATAGGTCCTGGGTTTGTTTTGGCAAAATATTCACAAATATTTTATAATGTCTACAGTAACTTTAAATGGGATTTCTCTTTCTATCTCTTGCTGTTGAATTTCATTGGAAATATATAGGAATGCTGAGGACTTGTGTGGGTTTATTTTATATCCTGCAACTTTGCCAAATTTATTTACTCTCTCAAGTAGTTTTTTGCTTGATTCTCTAGGATTCTCTAAGTATATCATCATATCATCTACAAAGAGTGATAGCTTGGTCTCTTCTTTGCCTAATTTGATTCTTTTGATTTCTTTTTCTTCTCTAATTGCTACTACTAACATTTCTAGTACAGATTAAATAAGAGGGGTGATAGTGGACACCCTTGTTTAACCCCTGATCTTATGGGAAATGCTTCTAGCTTCTTCCCATTACATATAATACTTGCTGATGGCTTTAAATAGATGCTACCTATTATTTTAAGGGAGGTTCCATTTATTCCTATACTTTCTAATGTTTTAATAGGAATGGATGTTGCATTTTGTCAAAAGCCTTTTCTTCATCTATTGAGATGATCATGTGGTTTCTGCTAGTTTTATTGTTGATATGATCAATTATACTGATGGTTTTCCTAATATTAAACCATCCTTGCATTCCTGGAATAAATCCTACCTGATCAAAATGTATTATTCTTGTTATGTTGCTGTAGTCTTTTTGCTAATATTTTATTTAGAATTTTTGCATCTATATTCATGAGGGAGATTGGTCTATAATTTTCTTTCTCTGTTTTATCTCTTCCTGATTTAGGTATCAGTACCATATTTGTGTCATAAAAAGAATTTGGTAGGACTCCTTCACTAATTTTCCCAAATAGTTTGTAGAGTATTGGAATCAATTGTTCTTCAAATGTTTGATAGAATTCACTAGTAAATCCATCTGGCCCTGGAGATTTTTTTCCAAGGGAGTTGACTGATGGCTTATTCAATTTCTTTTTCTGAGATGGGGTTATTTAAGTAATTTAGTTCTTCTTCTTCAGTTAATCTGGGCAACTTGTATTTTTGTAAAAATTCATCCATTTCCCTAAGATTGTCAAATTTATGTGCATACAACTGGGAAAAATAATCCCTAATTATTGTTTTGATTTCCTCTTCATTGGAGGTAGATTCACCCTTTTCATTTTTGATACTCATAATTTGGTTTTCTTCTTTCTTTCAATCTCATCTTATAAGAAACTTTTTGAAAGAAAAAAACTACCAAAATAAATCAATAAATAAATGAATGAGTATTTATTAAGCATCAACCATGTGTTGGGTAGTAGGGATACAATGAAAAAAAAAACACAGCCCCTGCCTTCATGTAGGTTACATTCTAGTGAGGAAGAAACCATGCTTACATATAAGTATATAAAAAATTAATACTGAGGACAGAGACACTAGTTGCTAGAGAGATCTGGAAAGACCTCATTTAAGAGGAGCAATTTGAGATGGCGAGTGTTTTATTTATCTATATGTATTTGCTACAAAGTTTTTTTCTTTTTTTCTTTAAAACTGGGGAGAGGAAAAGAAAATAAATATTTTTAATTTAAAATGAACATTTTTAAAAGCAGAAAAAAGAGAATTACAAACTAAAATTAATTTTATCTAAAAGAAATTCACACTGAAATAGAAAAGAAAAGAGTATTTATAAGTTAAATGTGTCCAAAACTTCAGAAGATAAAACAAACTGGTGCCAACCTGTTAGGAAGCTCATTTCATCAATAATGTTAAGAGTTTTCAGTATGTGCTTCATCTTCATCCTCTGACAAGTAGCACATATTATAGAGGTTTCCTAATGTTCATGTAATCCTATATTTCATCAGGTTGTCTAGAAGAAAAAGAGAACTATGCCCTTTAACAAAACAAAACAAAAAATACAATGCAAAATATTTGTACTATACATCAGTATATACTAAGAAATTTGCAAAATTATGTTAAATTTCTAAATGACACTGTACCAAAATAAATTCTAACTACCTAATCAAGTGATAAAGTATACCATGCTATAGGTTTCAGAATGCAACTTCAATGGGGGACTTTGTTAAGTACTGTCAATAAATCCAGTTATTTAACCTTTCTAATTGTTTATTTTTTAAATAAACAGTTCAATTAAAATTAATAATAATAACCATTTATTATATTCTTTGCAATGGGCTGAATGTGGTCATTAGCAAAAAAGCTATAGACCCTTCCTTCAAAAGTTCATTCATGTGAAAAACTATTTTGTTAAGGTCCCATTCTTTATTTCTTTTTTAAAGAATATTATATTTTCAAAAAAAAAACATGTCTTTGAAAGGGAATAGTCTGTCCAAAATGAAAAAAAAAAGGAGTGACAGAAGCCAAAAGGGAATTAATTAATGCTTTCTGGTTTCCTTTCCTTATTTCTGTTTTGATAATCAAGCAATTAGATATTTCTTGCATTTTTCTAAAGAAAAGTAATATTAGAAGTGTACTTGAGAAAAGAATGAGTTTTCCTATAGAGTCACATATTAGATCACTACAGACCAGTATGTAACAGTAAAACCCAGAATAGCCCTTTACTTTTCTTTGATTCTGAAAACAACTACAGACTGATGATAACACCCATCTATTAAACAATTTTAAATTACCATGAAAACTGAAGATGTTGCCCCATTAAGATGGCTGTGTGACTCAATCATGTCAAAGTTCAATTCTTTATTATTTCAGAATAACAATAAAAATTCAAAAGTAAAATAACAACATTTTAATAGGGGAAAGGAAGGAACTCATCACAAGGAGAATTTCCATAGAAAAATAAGCAAGAGACTTCTAAAATGAGTTAAAGCCAAAATAAAAGAAGAAGCTCTAAGACATTGAATGAATAGTAGTTAGTTAAGAGGAAAATAAGAAAATGAGAATGAAGAGAGAGAGGCAGGGACAGAGAGACTGATGAAAATGCTGAAATGATAATTAGGGCTCCAAATATTATAATGAAACAATTCTCAGGAAAGATCAGAGAAAGAGGGTTTAGTACAATACTATAAAAATCCACAGGATGACAGTAGAGAGGAACCTCAAATTCAACTCACCCAGAAATATAATCGCCAAGTTTCAGAACCTCAACATTAAGCAAGGAGTATTTTAAGAACCGAAAGGAAGTCATTTACATAGCAAATGAAAACATTCAAAAGCATAAAAGACTTCATCAAACATGACGAATGAAAGAAAATGTCTAAATGTGTAAAGACTCAAGGGGAACATGATAGTTATCTTCAAATATTTGGAGGTCTGTTGTGTGGAGGAGGTATTAGACTTGTTCTCTTTGGCCCCAGAAGACAGATCCAAGAACAATCATTGAAGTTGCAAAGAGATAAATTTAGATTTGATAACAGGAAAAATTTCTTAACAACCAGAGCCATCCAAAAGTTGAAGATTGCTTCTAGAAGTGCTGGTTTCTACCTTCTTGAAGGTCTTCAAACAAAGACTGTGTAATTACTTGTATGGTAGGTTATTATAGGAATTCTTTTGTTATGTATATAGAACCAGCTCTCAGTGCTGCGCTTCTGTGATTAACAAAGGGTAAACCATATAAAGGGAAAGTTACTTACACTATTACTATATTCAGTTTTGCTCAACTTTGTTTTTAAATGGGAAATTATTTTCTTGGAGCTTTTTATAGAAAAAATGACTAATATATCAAACTGTGTATCAATAAGCATTTTAAGCCTACTGTAGCTATTTCAGTTCTAGGTTAGGCAAGTACATTTAGCTAATCTCTTGGTTTTCTTACCTAACCACAGTTATTTCTATTTGCCAACTCTCTTGACTTCTTTCTTTTCCAATACCATCATGAATCACACTTTTTTCTCATGCCTTATTTTTCTTATATATTAAACATATCCAGAAGAAAATATGTTTTAGTAATTTCTGTATTTCAAAACATATCCTAATTTTTTAAAAGTATGATTATGTAGAAGTCCTGTTAGTCATTATAACTGCATGTAGTTTAGGCAGCATGAATACAAACATACCTTACTTCCTGGAGAAAAAAAAAATATCTTCCTGAAAAGTTGGCTGTAGGGTAGATTTCTCTTAATAGAATAATATTTTCCTTTTAAATAGGAAATTGGGTCAGTCTGGAATTTTTGTTATTTTTGGCCAAATGTTATTCCAAGACAGAACTGTATGTTCCCAATATTTTGAATTCAGTAAAAAGGATGCTTCATCCTTTTTAAATTACAAAGAAAAATGTTCAATCTATTACCTTTTAAACAAAAACAATAAAAATATTCACAAAATATAAATATTATACCAAAACTAAAAATAGATTCATCCTATTTGGTTTTTAGTCCCTTTTTAGCTGCTTATAGCTCCTCTACATCCCAAGTTTTATATTTTCAAACACCAAAGTTTTAAACTAAAAACTGTTGCCCACATGTTCATCTATAAAGGTAAAATTCTTTGTATTAGAAGTTTGTGTGATAATGATTCCCCTTCATTGCTTATTTATCTAAGCTTGGGGTCTAGGAGTGCTGATGATGTATTTGATGTCTTGTATCCTTCATAAATTCTTTATGCTAGAGGAAAAAAAACCCAAGTCATTTCATTATGTTTGTGATGAAATCCCTAGGTATACCCCCAAACAAGGAGCTTCCCATGCTCACCACTCCTCTGGGCAGCTACAACCATCTAAGTTGTGGAGGGGATTTCCCTATTTAGTCACTGGCTTTGGTGTCCCAGACCCCTCCCTTTGTTCTCACCCTTACCCCTAACTAGGTAGTAAGCCAGCAGAAGAAAACATTCTCAACCAACCATGTAAAAAACATAAACATTACAGCATGAGGAATTTCAGGGCATAGGCTGTTTAGTAGTAAATTACAGGCACACATGTGGGTTTTAAAGTACAGTTTTGTCTGACTTCTCATATGAGCCCCACCTTATCATACTCTTTTTCTCACTCCCAAAGCCTTTGAGAAAAGTAAAGTCCTTTCTGGTAGGTGACAACAAAGTCAAAAATAGACATTTCCACAAGCCCCAAACACCTAAGTTAACTACTTCTAATCTTGGAGCTCTTAACCTGTGGTCCACAGATCCCAAAGAGGGCTGGGTAAAGATTTCAGAGAGTCCATGAACTTGGATGGGGGGGAAATCTCATATTTTTTCCTATATAATTGGCTTCCTTTGTAATCCTAAGTATTGTGTTTTATGCATTTCAAAGCATTATTCTGAGACTATTTCCATGGGCTTCACCAGAGTCCCAAAGGGGTTCGTGATACAAAAGGTTAAGAACCTCCATTATAATCACTGGATTCAATGACCTGAAATTCCTTCAATGGGTCTTTCATAGTTCCCTTCCTTACCTTCAACCTTTGGTCAAATACCATTAACTATTCTCTAGTTCTCTTATCTTGGATGAATTAATATTTAGACTATTTCCCCTCCCTTACCCACATATTCCATTTTTTCCTTTTTTCACATATTTCTTCTTTCTTCTCCTCCCACTTCCACCTTCTGAGTTCAGTCATCTCTTTTGGTTCTCATTTCCTTCTTCTAAACCATCTCTAATGCTACATTTTCTACCTTATTATTTATATGTTCCAGGTCAGTTCTGGCTCATACTTAACATTCCCAAATCCACATTTGCATCAATATAAATACAATAACTTGGTCACTGTGATAGTAATGGCAATTAAAGATTCCCCTGTATTGGCTTGGTTTTCAAATTGATTGTGTTAAAACCCAGAGCTTGTTAATCCCACCTGTGGGATGGGCTTGTTGATGTGAAGGGAGAGTCCTGAACTGGGAGGAGCTGGTGATGTAGATTTGGAGAGACACTAAAGAGAGGCGGAAGATCTTTTTAGAAGCAGCACCTCATGGAGAGAGAGAGACTAAGAGAATTGCTGGTGGCCGCTTTGAATTGCCCTGGACTTTTGAGACCTGCCCCCTGAGCTGCCAAGGACTGAGGAGACATGGCTGTTTTGCTGGTACTTTGTCTGTCTGTTTTGATGTTATTTTGCCAGATTTGTCTACTGGTGAAAGACTGTCCTTTTGTTGAAGAAGTCCTGGAACCTGGCTGTTCGCTAAGAAGGCCTGCGACTGTCCTGCAGACAGAGAGTGAATGCTGTCCACTGGTGAGGGACAGTACTGTTGTTGCAGGGGTCTGGAGACTGTCCTGCAGACAGAGTGAATACTGTCCACTGGTGAAGGACAGTGCTGTTGTTGCAGGGGTCTGGGAACCTTTCTGTTGGTTCGGAAGCCCTGAAGAAGGATTTTCTTGTTGGATGTTTACAGAAATCCTGAGAGAGGGCTTTGCTAATGTGTTCAGGGGTTCTAGGACTGTTCTACAGACAGAGGATAAATTCATGAAGGGACTGGCAATGTATCTTGTGGCCTTGCTAAGCCTTGTCTCCCCAGGAACTAAGATTGCTGAGAACTTGCCTCGTGTCAAGATGAAGAAAAGACCTCCATTTGGGTATTAAGTGCTGTGTTTAAACTTGATGTAACTCTGGGGTTACATTTGTGTATTCAATTGTGATCCAGGGGTGGGGAACTTTTGACCTTATGTTTGGAAACTAATCTCCATTTGAGAAGAGGGGCTTTGTGGTGGACTTAATTAAGGTATAGCCTAGGGGTGGAGAAGTATTTAGAACAGAGACTTTGTAATTGATTGAATGATTGGAAGGTCCTGGGGTGGGGTAGTACTTGGAGATTATTTAATCACACTTAGTAAATGCTGTATTTTGAATGATGTCATGTTTTGATCTTCTCTGTTCTGGGTTTGTCACTGAATAAAATAGAGAGCACCTATGCTGGTATTTTGAACCTGGGAAGTTGCCTTCTTTTGGCATTACATTACAGTCACCAAAACAAAAAGAAGTGGTAATAATATCTACCATTTATATGGAGCTTTAACATTTATAAAACACTTATGTGAACCAGTGGAAATCATTTTGACTGAAACAATCCTAGTCCCCTAAAAACGCATGTATGTCAAAGCAAATAAACTCAAAGATCAAGCGTTCCCCCAGCCCCAAGACTCTTGCTGCATGGCACTATTCGAGTTAGGTTTCCTGTATCCCTGACCTTTATTCTTCACCCTTTATTAGACACTGCTCTTGTCTATACCATTATTTTTCTCTCTAGATAACAGAACAGTCTCCTATTGGTACCAGCCAGGTCTTTGTCTAAAAAGCTTTGTAAGTTTGTAAGAAGTAAATACTATATAAGCAAGAAGGCTCTAAGCCTTCAATCAGAGTACAAAAACTATCAAATGGATCGATGTCCAATGCCATCCTACTGTGTGCTGCCTCCAAGAGAGGGCAATGGGAACTGTATGCCAAGACTGTTGCCTATTGGCATCTATTCCCTTCCACCCCTTATGATTAGTAATAAGGTTTTTTTAAATTTCTATACTCATGTAGTCCTGCTTTCCTCATTTGAGTTCCCTAATCTCCCACTATAGCTTTATAAAGAGTTCCCTCAACTGTAAAATGAGGATAACCCAGAACCTACCTCACAGCATTGTGAGGATCAAATGAGATATTATTTGTAAAGGTCTTAGAGCAGTGCCTGGAACATAGTAGGTGCTACATAAATGCTTGTTCCTTTCCCTTCCCCCTACATTATCTCCTTTAAGCATCATAATATTCCTAAGAGGTGCATAGCACAGGTATATCCTCAATCCATAAATGAGGAAACTGTGGCTAATAGCATTTTAGTAACTTGTCCATGGTCATATAACGAGTCAATATCAGAGGTGGGATGTAAATCCAGGCCTTCTTCATGCCAAGTCCAACACTATCAATTATAATATAAGAGGTGGAGTCAAGGTAGTAGAGGAGCAAAAAGCAGTAGAACAAGCTTCCTCTCTACCCCACCACCCTCTCCCTACAAAAACCCCTCTAAATAGATCTAGAAAACACACCATATTTAATCCTGATGGGAAAATACGAGAAAAAGTCATAGTGAGTGATTTTTCCAGCTCAGGTCAGATAGACCTCGTAAGAAGATAGACAGAGAAGTCTATGGATGCTGGGGATGGGTTCTGGCTAGGAGCTTTGAACAAGGAGACTTCAGTGTGCAAAGAATGACTATTCACTAGGGCAAGAGGAAGCCCCAGACCCCTACCAACACATCCCCAGATCCATGCTGGGCCACCACAATAGGAACAGGTGCCTTCTGGCAGCTTTGTAATCTACTACCCAGGCCCAGGTAACAGATCCAGGATAGATATGTGCCCAGGGGTGGTGCTCAAGGGAAAGGAACAGGTGCAGGCCCTAAATGGTATATGGAGAAAGGAGCAAGTTAAAAAGCAAGCAAACAGCATTGTGGCTCAGACCACAGAGCAGGGTCTCCATTCTAGCTTCTGGCCCAGTCTGAAGAATAACCAGGGCAGGAATCCCAGGCCAAAGGACAGTCTGGAGTTTTGTGGTTCTAAACCTGCTGCACTTCCCAGATAGCTGATAATGGCTGAGGCTTGCAGCTACTGTACTATTATTGCTACTATTACTCAGACACAGACCAGGAGCTTGCAGCAAGGTGGTGTAGTAAATAGAGAATACTCGGCTCCTGTTCAGGAAGACCTGAATTCAAATCCAGTCCTGGATAGTAGCTGTATGACCCAGGGCAACCTTAACCTTTGGATATGTCTGAGTTTTCTTAACTATAATGGAGATAATAATAGCACCTATCTCACAGGGTTGTTGTGAGGATCAAATGAGATATATGTCAAGTGCTTAGCATGGTGCTGACACACAGTAGGCATTTAATAAATGCTCATTCCCTTACCCCTTCCCAGAGCTCAAACTGGGGCAGGGGGGAGGAGGGAGGCACAGCAATCATACTTTGCCCTGGATCAGACTACTTTGGGAGTACTGTTAGCTTGCAGATACTCGGCCTGAGCTGTCCTTGAGATCCTGGAATAACACGACATTCAACAAACTCTATAAAAATTAGAATGGATTAAAAAGAAGTCAATGATTCCATGAACAACAAGAAATGCTAGAGTGTAGAGAACTTTCAGGAGTCCCCTGGCTCCGCTAATGAAATGTTCCCCTCTCTTATATTATTACCTGAAAGGTTAAAGGGCAGATAAGCAGAAGGATGTATAAACTTGTTTGGATGTAGAGAACTTTTGGGGTCCCTTGGCCCCACTAAAGGAATATTCCCCTGCCCTATACAGTTACCTGCAAGGTTACAGGACAGATAAGCAAGAGGGCATGTAATCTTTTTTTGTTTATGGCTCTGGATATGGTCCTAGGATATTACCCTAATAAATGACTAACCTTAAGCAAGGGTAAATAGTAAACAAGATTAAGGGAGGGTCCTTGAACATTGTCTGCATTCTTTTGGGGTTTCTACATTCTTTTGAGTTATGTAGACCTTCTGGGGGGGGGGGCGCATATAAACTCTGTAAGCCCCTTGCATCTTTGGCTCTGTATTAAATGGTCCTGTAATAAACAGACAATTGATTACACCCTGTCTCGTTATTCTCACTGCTTGCTAGCCCACCAACTGCACTGGCTGCAGTACTAGAGTAGAAGAAAATGTAAGATATCTCACGGCAAAAACATTGAGAACAAATTCAAGAATCATTACCCTACCTGAATGACATTATGAAATATTCTAGATAACATATATCAAGAAATCTTAGTAGAAAACTTCCCAGAACTCTTAGAACCAGAGGACAAAGTGAATACAGAAAGAATCTACCAGTCATTCCCTGAAAGAACTCTCCAAATGAAAACTCCCAGGAACATTAAAGCCAAAATCTGGAACTTCCAGGCAAAAAAAAAAAATACTGTAAGCAACCAAAAAGAAAGAATTCACGTACCAGAGCCACAGTCAGGATTGCACACAATTGAGCAGCCACTCTATAAGAGCAGAAAACCTGGAAAGTTATTCTGGAAAGCAAAGAACATAGGCTTACAGTCAAAGCTTATCTAGCAAAATTGATTAATCCTACAGGGTTAAAAAAAAACTTTAATGAAATAGATGACTTCAAAGCCTTACTGATGGAAAGACCAGGGCTGCATAGAAACATTGAGGCTCAAATACAGAACTTAAGAAAAACATAAAAAGTTAAACGTGCATAAGCAATCATAATAGACTAAAGAAGGATGAATTGCTTACATTCAAATATGGTGAGATGATACATATGTCCCCCCTAAATTCTATCATCATCTAGGATCATACTGAGTCAAGCCCTGAGAGTGGTTCTGTTGTGTATTTGATGACTTTAAGAGAAGAATTGAGAGAAGAGGAATACAGTGGCAGAGGGAAAGGAAAGGAAGATTAAGGAAAATTATTCCATATAATGAAGGTAGGCAAGTAAATATCTATGCATATAAGGAGGAGGGAATAAGAGGGAATGGCTGACACTTGAACCTCAATCTCATCTGTACTAGTCAAAGGAATAAGGAGGGAGAGAGGGAGGAAGGGAAAGAGAGACAGACAGACACAGAAATACAATATACTCAGCTGGGAAAATGGGAGGGAAAGGGAAGACAGGAGAAAGTATAATTATGAAGAGTGTAGTCTAGAGATGGGGAGTCTGTGGCGTTGAAACCACATGTGGCCCTCTAGGTCCTCAAGTGAGGTTCTTTGGCATTGGGACTCACTTGAAGACATACAGAGTCACATGTGGCCTCAAGGCCACAGATTCCCCATCCCTGTTGTAGACTAAGGGAAGGATTATTCCTCAACAAAACAAACTCTAAGTGTGCATAAAATATTTATAGCTGCTTTTTTAGGTGGTAAAGAACGATAATCTGAGGGAATGACTATAAATTGAGAATGGCTAGACAAGCTATAATATATAAATGTAATAGAATAAGTTTGTGCTATAAGACATTATGAAGAGAGTGATTTCATAGAAATCTAGAAGACTTATTTGAATTGAAGAATAGTGAAGTGAACAAAACCAGGGCAAAAATGTATATAATGATAACATGATAAAGACAAACAATTTCAGAAGAATGTGGTGCTCTCATAGGCATAATAACCAACTATGGTTTCAGAGGACTAGTAGCAAAACATGGTACCCACCTTCTGAAGGAGAGGTGAAGGACTCAGAGGGCAGAATGAGACATATATATTTTTTGGACATGGTCAACATGGATATTTGTTTTGCTCAACTATACATGTTTATGGTAACCAAATATATGTATGTGTATATGTGTGCATGTGTGTGTATATATACACACGTATGGGTGTGGTACAAAACTCCATGCAGTCTTTGTCCTATTTTAGATCTTGAATATCTCATTTGCATCTGGTAGAAGGTAAAGGGGCTTTGAATCCTTACATCTTTCTTGATTTCTACTGAGGCTCTCTTTTTTAAGTAGTTTTCTTTCACACTTTACTTTGGTCAAATAATATTTTGACTGGGAATCCATCAATAGGAAAATACTTTTCTCATAACACTTTAGCAACTATAGTACTTTTCTAGTTCCCCATTGGGCATTCATATATAGATTAGAGACAGAGACAGAGACAGAGATAGAGATATATGATGAAATAGACACCAATAAGATAGCTCATGTCCTCCAGAGACAAAAAAACATCAATGCGATGGCACTCCAAAAACTTACTGGTACTCTCCAAATAAACACACACAGATTTGTAGTACTTTTCTTTCGGCACATGGAACAAAAGTTACATACTTCTTATAGACATACATCACCACAGCAGACCAGGAAAATGTTTCTCATTAGTTTAAGAGTTCCCTATTGACCTAAGTGTCCAAAGTCATCGTATAATACTTTCATGGTTATTGAGCAAAATGTATGGGGAAGCATCAATGGGGATTTCTGGTCCCATGTACAGAATCAGTTATTATCCAGTACACTATTCCTTTAATCAATAGTCCCCTGTACATTTCTAGGCATATTGCTAGCCACCACTGTTCTAGGGCACAGTATCCATATTGCTCATAATGGATACAGAAATTAAATCAATATCAGTAATGAAGCATTTAACCACACAAAAATTATGTCAAAGCAACTAGTCTGACATGTAAATGAAAAGTACCTAATCACTGTCTGAAAACAAAACGAAGGATGATTATCTCAGGTTCAAAGTATTTTATGAATCCTCACTCTCAAAACTATAGCTCATAAGCCCCCATCAACGTGTTTATATTTTAGTAGCAACCACAGGACACATTTATCTCAAAGCAAAGGCATTTACTTTTATGGTATAACAAGATAACTAGTAACAGAATATCACCTCTATAAATCTGGCATGCAATCCCCTATAGATACATCCAAAAATCAGTAGGGAGAATGGATGCAGAGACCACAAGTAGAGAAATACACATGTAGAGCATTGATTTCTTCATGCTATTTTCTAAAAACTAGAACAATTTGTCCTGGGCATTCTTGGTATTTAATTTTTTCAAGATGAACCCTTTGTATTCTGAACAGGCTACTTGCCTACATCTTTAAGCCCAAATCCTCTCAGACTTGGGTAGAGAAAAAGTACATAGGTAATGGAGTAGGGGGAGAGTGAGGGAATACAAGTTAAATGTCTCTACAAATTGCTAAGACTGCTTTCTTGACCATTTCATATATAAATATGACCATTCAACATTTCAAGTCTTTCATTTGAGTTTCTTTTTTTTTTTTTAAGCAATCGGGGTTAAGTTACTTGCTCAAGGTTACACGGCCAGTTATTTCTGGGTGTGGTGCTGAGTGTCTGAGCCCGGGATTTGATCTCCAGGTCATCCCGACACTGGAGCCGGTGCTCTTACTCACTGAGCCACCTGGCCACCTTTAAGCAATTGGGGTTAAGTAACTCGCTCAAGGTTACACGACCAGCTATTTCTGGGTGTGGTGCTGAGTATCTGAGCCCGGACTTGATCCAGGTCATCCCGACACTGGAGCCGGTGCTCTTACTCGCTGTGCTACCTGCCACCCCTAATTTCAAGTCTTTTAACCACTCCAAATAGGTGTTCAGGGTTTGAAAAGGGAAACGCTTGAAAGTGATTTTGCCTAAAACCAAAAAAGAAATTTGTTCAATACCTTCCTAGTGAGCTGCTACACAAAAGGGGGGTATCAGGAGTATCAGTCAGTCAATAAACATTTATTAAGCACCTACTATGTACCAGACACTGTGCTAAGTGCTAGGAACACAAAGAAAGGCAAAGACAAGCAGAAAACATGGAAACAACTTTGTACAAACAAGCTATATACAAGATAAATAAAAAATAATCCACAGAAGAAAGGAACCAGGATTGAGAAAGACCAGAAAGCCTTCCTGTAAACAGTGAGATTTTAGATGGGACTTGAAGGAAACCAAGGAAGCTGTAAGGCAGAGTTGAGGAGGGAACACATTCCAGGCATGGGGGACAGCTAGTGAAAATGCCCAAGACCAGGAGATGGAGTATCTTATTCAAGAAAGAACAAAGAATCTATAAATCTACTTCATTATTCCTGTAGTCTTAAATGCATTTTCATTAAGCAAGGAGTAACTTTCCTGGTTTACAGAGTCACTATTTATCTGGCTGAAGAAATCACTTCTCCATTGTGTTTTTTCAATAACCACTAATGTGTTTATCTTGCTTAAATGTCTTATCTTTCATTTTGGCATGAATATGATTTGGCTACTTGCTCCAAGAAGCAGTCAGGTTGTTTCAGTCTGGCCGAGACATTAATGAGAAGAAGCTTACAGATAGAAAGTATCATTATATCAAATAGCACTCTCAGATGGATCTCACCGAAACAAGATGATTTCAAGCATTTTTTCACACACAAATTCTCCGACCCATGGCCAGAAAAACACCCACAAAAAATAAATAAAATTGAGTTCAAAAATGAGACCAAAGTCCATCATTCTGGCAGAGTTTTGAAATGTTCATTCTTCTAATAAAGAGCACATACTTGAGCCAGCAGCCAAAATCATTCATAGATGCTATCTTTAAAATTCATACACCCCCACAGTCTCAGAACAGCAGAGCTGAGTTTTCCATTCTCTAATTCTATTAGTTGGTTTTCTTTTTTTTTTTTTAATTCAACTCCCCCATTCTTTACTTGTATCTTGGGAGTTTTCATGTTCCTTTGTAAGACTGTTTTTTTGTCCATATATATATATATATTGATTTCTTCTTGAAGTAGTAAGAACTTTCCCCTTTCTTTCTTCTCCCCAATACCATTCTGGTACTATAGAATTAACTATGAAGTAAATATTTAATAGGGTCAGCACAGTGGATAAAGTACTTGAGTTCAAATCCAACCTCAGATATATACTAGATACATGTTCCAGCCAAATAAGTCATTGAATCCTGTTTGCCTCAGTTTCCTCATCTGTAAAATGAATTAGAGAAGGAAATGGCAAACTACTTCAGTATCTTTGCCAAGAAAACCCCAAATGGGGTCACAGAGAGTTGTATACAACTGAAAAAAATACTGAACAACAACAAAAAAAACTTTAATACTTTCTAATATCTGTGATTTCTTTGGTCTGGATACTACTTACACAAAAACTCCTCTACAACTTAATTGGAGTTATAAAGAACACAAAAGTCATTGCTTTATTGCCAACTCAGTAATAAGTTCTTGTCCTACTCAATTAACTAGGATTTTTCTAATGTTGTAGAAAGAGCTTAGAAAAGAATGTGAAGCATATTTGCTTTGCTAACACCTAAACACCAGTGTTTACAATCCACTGTCCATAGCCTTGGAGACCCAATAGCACAACTCTATTTTTCAGGGAGGCTGAAGAAAGGAAATGGACTGGTGTTAGAAGAAGCTCTAACATTGATGTTCCATTAGGACTTATTCCATATTAGGACAAAATAAGTTATTGACAAGTAAGAATCATTCATAAAAAGGAGTTTATTAACCTTTGCCTAATAGAGCAAGAATACAGTGACATTTGGCAGCTAGGTGGCACAGTGGAGAGAACACCAGGCCTGGAGTTACAAAGAACTGAGTTTAAATCCAACTTCAGACACTTAATAGCTGTGTGACCTTAGGCAATTCTCTTAACCCTGTTTGCCTCAGTTTCCTTATTTGTATAATGAGGGCCCTGGAGAAGTAAATGGCAAACCACTCCAGTGTCTTTGCCAAGAAATTTCCAAATAGGGTCATAAAGAGTCAGACGTGACTGAACAGCAACACAGTGACATTTAGCATCTCTGGAAACAATCTTCCTTGTCTCTATATGAAAGCATGACTAGTCATGAGGGTAGAATATGGTGAAGGACATAGTCACTCATATGGTCTTCAGAAAGCTGTATGTCAGAGTGATCCCAATTGCACATGAGAGAGACTTTTAATGCCCTTAGATGAGCAGGAAGTGGATGAGGAAAACAAGGGCTAATCAGGTCCAAAGACCACTTTATCTCCTTTTAGAGAGAACTAATCCCTATGGCAGGAGGGAAGGAAAAGGAGTGGGCCTGACCCATCTTTAACAGAAAAGCTGGTAGATATTATTCCTATCACAAGTGAAGATCAGAAATAAAAAGAAAAAAGAGCAAAATATGTGCTCTCATTGCCATATGAAACTCTAAAGTGAAGAAAATGTTACCAATACTGACCACCACCTTCTCTCTTATTTATATTCTTAGAGAACTACTTAGAGCATGGAGAGGTTTATGTGGTTGTCTTTTTTCTATTTACATTTTTAAAATTCAAACTTTTAAATTTATCTTATTTTTAATTTATGGAATAAAATAGTCATTTCCATAACATGTATATGTATATACAACTTGCTATTCCTTTTAAATGTG
Organism: Petaurus breviceps papuanus; assembly: GCF_028583685.1. NCBI lineage: Eukaryota > Metazoa > Chordata > Mammalia > Diprotodontia > Petauridae > Petaurus > Petaurus breviceps. The sequence continues at coordinate 12,105,521 of NW_027187327.1, forward strand.
TAATAAACAAAATAATAATAATAAATATGTAATAAACTTATCTTGTAAATAACACACACATATATGTAAAATTATTCTATACATACTTCTATTTATGAGTTCTTTCTCTGGATGCTTTCTGAGGGTCATAGAGTCAGTGTCAAAGGCAGGGCCTAAACCTTAAAACCTAAAACTAGGTCTTCTTGGGTACTTCTTACCAAATTTTACATGTGTTAGAAGTATAAGGCAAAGACCCTTTCAAATCCTGATATAGATAAATAGATATAGATATGGTTCAGAGAGAGATGTTCTCCTGCTTGAGCTAATAGATAAATCAAATCACCCCAAATGGAGTCAATTATTCATTATGCAAAGAGAAAAGAGTATACAAGATTATACAAAATGAGAAACAATCTCAAAAAAATACAAAGGTAATGAATGGGCTTAGGCCTGTCTTGGAAATAGCAATAGTGCAGAAAGCCAAATTGATGATTCTAGTTACATACCCAGCCTTCAATTATAATGAGTGAAGAGACAAGAAAATAGTCTCTGTTGGTGGATAATCCACCAAATGTATGCTCCAAAGTTGGCTGCAAATTAAATCAAGATAAATTGTTATTGATTGAGAGGGCAAGTGGAAAAGATTTCATTTCAATCTGTGTAAAAAAACAAACATTCTGAAAGTATCTGGCCAAATCACAGTTGATGCCTTAAAAATGGCAGTAATTACAACAGTACATAAAGCATGGTTCTGGGTAAAGATCTACAGAAAACCAGATTAGATCTCTGGCAATCTCTCTGATCTATTTAACTGAATAATTCTCTGCTTTTTTTTTCTTTAAATAAATGCCATCAGATAGAAGTATGCCTGAGGACCATATAAACAACATTGTCCAGTGGAAGAAACTCATTATCCATAAAGTTTCTAGTGACATATCACTATCCTAAGAGAACCCTGAGAGGAAGGGCACTGAATCTGACTGACTGACATAACCTGCCCATGTGAGAGGTAGGGGGAAAGTAACCCTAGGAAATATGTGTCACTAGTAACATAGGAGAGGGTGACATTTCAGACTTGTAATATAATGGGGCTACTTTTCCTGTTAAACTTCCATATTTTGTAGAAAGTCAAAAAGGATGATATGTTCCATTCACACTGTAATAGAGACTCATGATGAAAACATGTCTTCCACCTTCAAAGAAAGATCTGATAAACTCTGAATGCAGACTGAAGCATATTGCTTTTAAATTTCTTTATTTTTCTTATTTTATTTTTCTTTTAGCAACATGGCTAATATAGAAATATTTTACACGACTTCACATGTATAAGTGACATATTGCTTGCCTTCTCAATAGGTGGGAGAAGGATTAAAGGGAGGGAAAGAATGTGCAACTTAAAAAATTTTTAAATGAATGTTTAGAAAAATAAAGATAATAACATGAAAAATGGAGGAAAACAAAAGAAAGAAACATCAACTGTATCTGTGAGCATTCACTATAGCTAATCAAATACAGATCCAGCAGAGAAATAGAAGTATTGTGGTTCGCTTTATGAAGTAAGTTTCATCTCTATGACCCTTTCTGGCTGTACTTGAGGAATTTCATTTAAATGAACATCAAAAAATCTATGACTCTCAGTGTTAGAAGGGACAGTCAGATGCCTACCTAAAGCATGAATCCCTTCTAAAAGGGCAATGGTCTCCCAACTCCCACTCTAAAACACCCAGCAACAGGAAACTTGCAATTCTTGTTTTCTCTCTTAAGTAGCTCTCATCATTAGAAAATGTTTCCTTTGTATTGAGGCAAAATCTGTCTTCTTAAAACTTCTGCCTGTCGGTTTAAGTTCTTCCTTCTATGATCAAGCAGAACAGGTTTAACCTCTCCTCTACGAGGCAGTCCCTCAAACATTTTAAAACAGCTGTTGTTCAATCATTGCTCAGTCCTATTCAACTCTTTATGATCTGTAATAGTAATGAAATTTGAAGTTTTCTTTTGTATTGCTAAGCTGAGAGGTACTTAGCACCTAGTTCAAATTAAGCCTCTGTTAAAGAAACAGAAGGTTGGAGAACCTGGGTGAAGTGATTTTTATTCTGGGAACCAGCTGAAACTTCTGCTGAGTCTGAGGGCCAGCCAGAGCTGCTGAGGAGGCTGCTGAGGATTTCTGAGGTCCAGCCAAAGCTGTCAAAGACTGAGGAAGCATGATTGTGATGCTGGTACTTTGTATGAACCTGTTTGTGGCTTTGTTAAGCCTTGACTTCCCAGGAATAGAAACTGTGAAGGATTTAAGGTGGACTGGATGCTGTGAGCTTCAGTGTGGAACAGGAAGTGCTTGGAGAGCTGGACAAGGACCTGGGAGCTGTCTGCCTTTGAACCCAGGTGACCGTTTGGTGAATCCAGGTAGGACCTGGGACCATGGAAGGGGATCCAGGGAATCTGAGAGACCACCCTGAGTCAAACTGAAAGAAGACTTTACTTGTGTACTGTGTACTGACTGAGAAATTGTGATTTACTAGTGACCTAGGGGTAGAGAGTTTGTGTATTTTCTGATGATTGAACAGTGAATAAGTGACTGAATAAGTGATTGATTTGTAACTTGGTGTGCCCCATGAGTGGAGAACTTTGACTATTGCACTTTGTGTCCCTTAAGGAGGCAAACCTCCTTAAGGATGATTGAATGATTGAGATGATTGAATGATTGAGTCACTAAATGATTGTTCTTTGTTCAAAACTTTGTGACAACTGTGGTGAAAACTATGTGGCCATTTTAGTGATGAGCTGTTGTGAATGCTGTATTTTGATTCTCTGTGATAAGTTATAACATTGTGAATGCTATACCTTGACTTTCTGTGAATGTTTTGCTCTGAGGTGTTATTGAATAAATAGAGTGTTCACTCTACTATGTAATCAGAACCTTGAAAAGCTGTTCACAGCAGTGTCTTCTGGAAAGTTGCTTGTGCTTGGCTTTACATGATCCTACTTATGGTCCAGCTTATTTTACAAATGAGGAAACTGAGGCAAATAGGTTTAAGTGACTTGCCCAGGGTAACCCAACTAGTAAGTGTATGAAGCCAGATTTGAACTCAGGTCTTTCTGACTCCAGACCCAGCACTCTATTCACTGCACTACCTAGCCGACCCTTAAAACAGTTATCACATAGCTTATATGATTGTGGTTTTGCTGAATAATTGTTATTCCACAGAAAACTCTTTCTCTTAAAGCAGAGTCCTATGTAAGCTCTCTATAAACAATGTTTTACATACTTCTTATTCTCACAAACTATTCATGGTCATTGCTATTCCTCTCCCAAACCTGATTGGGAGCATATGAAGTCTGGTGTCTTGGAGGATCTTAAGGGCTACAATTGAGGAGGGAGTGCAGCCTTGCCATATTTCTGTCACTTTCTTCATCCACCACCCCGAATGTATTTATGTGAAAAAAGAAGCAATTATAAAGCAAGTAAAATGAAATAGGACACCAGCACATTGGCAACAATGAAAAAAGATGGAAATAGTCAATGCTAGAGGTACTGTGGAAAGGAAGACAGGCACTCTAATGCATTGTTGGTGGAACTGTGATAGGCTAAATCCTCATCAACAAAGACATTCAACTTTTAAAAAGAGAGTGAGAATGTGATATTCAATAAGGATTGACAAGTATATTTCGGGAAATTGGCTAGGTCAGGAGTGAGGAGCCTGTGGTCTCAAGGCCACATGTGGCCTTATTGGTCCTTTTGAATGAGTCTAAGTTTTACAGAACAAATTCTTTCATTAAAGGGATTTGTTCTGTGAAGTTTAGATTCAGTGAAAGGGTCACATTTGAGGACCTAGAGGGCCACATGTGGCCTCAAGGCTGCAGCTTCCCCAACCCTGATGTAGGTCATCACAAACATGCAAATTGATCAAAAACTATTTCTACAACTTGAAAACATAATTCTTAACAATAATCCTTAAATATAGAGGCAAAGACACGTTCCTGCAACAGAATGGAATTAGATTACAACTCAATACCTTTTGTAAACCCCAATGGGACACTGGAACATTGGAACATTGGCATGAGCTTACTCAGGCTCCACCACTCCTAAGGAAACCACCAAAAAAGAGAATGCAAGGAAACCTGGAGCTGGCTGCTTTTTCCACTAGAGAAGAGGTACAAAGTTTAAATATTTGCAAATTGCTTAGGACAGTACCTGACATGTAGTAGGTGCTTAATAAATGTTTGTTCTCCCCTCCCCCCCCCTTTTTTTTTGCTTTTTCAAGGGGGGGAAGACAGGACAATTGAGGTTAATGGACTTGTCCAAGGTCACACAGCTAGTATTACATTTCTGAGGCTGGATTCAAATTCAGGTCCTCTGGACTCCAGGGCTGGTACTCTAATTCACCTAGCCACCCCACTCCCTTCTTATAATACAGAGAAGAGATGGGGGGGAGGGGAGGTGAAAGTCCTTAAATGCTTATGGATGTCTTTACCACTACTTCCTTTCTAGTTAGATCAGATATAATAACTTTCTTCCTGCTACACTGTCTCTAGCCTGCTCCTTATTTTGCTTTAAAAGTTAAAGGAAAACAGTACCTTTTCACACTCTAGATTTGGTGGACATTTTGGGGGAGGTATGCTCCCCCTATTAAGGACAAATTACTTAACATTTCTGTGCCTCAGTTTCCTCATCTGTAAAATGAGAGACTTCTAAGGTTCATTCTAGCTCTAAATCTAGCTTCTAGCTTCAATCTATTAAGATGACCCACTGGCTCTCCCTTTTCCAAGGTCTATTCTTTTGGCTGAAATCGAGTGTTGGATAGAGCCAATACTTTGCCTCTCCCATTCTAAACAGTAAGAAGTATACATTTATAATAACTCAAATTCTGTAATTGCCAAGCATAAGCTTGTTCCTAACAGTTACTTCAGTATTAAATAGCGGCTTCCTTTCAGCAACTACTTCCTGTAAATTCCCAATGCATTTTCCATTAAATAATCCATTAATTTCCAAAAGCTTCTGATAACATTCCAACAAATTTTGTGCAGCCAAGATTTCTGTACATAAAATTTGATTTTATATATGACATATCACCACCAAGGAAATAAAAAATTTGGAAACTGATTTTCTTTCCTAATCTCTTCTTTTATTTTCGTTATAATTCAATAAAGAAACATGTGTGTATACATATTTTTCTAAGTCATAGATGAAAAAATTTTAAAACAACTTTACAAGTAGCTGTAGAATTTTAGTATCCTAGAAAAAGAAGGGATTTTAAAAATCATCTAGTTCAATCCTCTCATTTCATAGATGAGGATATTATGGCTCAAAGAATGTGAGTGATTTGCCCAAGATCACTGGGATACTTAAGTGGCAGAGAGAGGATTCAAACCCAGGTCTTCTGATTTCAGAGCACCAAAGCCCTTTTCAATACATTTCATAAGGCCCCATAGATAATCCATAGAAGAATGAATGAGGACTAGAACCCAGCACAGGCCTCTTGGCTCTCAGCCCCAGTGTTCTTTTGACAAAAACCACAAAATCATTTCTAGAAGTTTGATCAATTGTAAATCATTTGTCCAAATTAAGTAATTGATTGATTTTCACTTTTCTTTAGATATTGACTATTGTTCCTTCCTTGTTTTCAAAGAGGACCAAAGACATCACAGGATGAAGTCTTAAGTTGCATGTGAATTGGATTTAAGTGAGGCAGAGTTGCACAAAGTCATCAACCTCATTCTGTCTTCCAGAGGAATCAAGGTCTAGTGGCACTGGCCTAGGACTGAAGATGGCCTAGGATACAGTGGATGACCTTGGCATCTTTGATGTCTGACATAGCTCTAAGTGTGCCACAATTCCTGCTTCAGCTGCCTTTATGGCTGTTGGAATAAATTGTTCTCATCCACCTATTCCACTGAGGAAAATCTTCACATGCCTGGGATAGACATCTCCCTAACTCATTTTTGGTCCTGAAGCTTATTGTCCACCCTCAGTCTGATTTAACCTATCTTCCAAGACATACAACCTAAACAAAATCACAATCTTATCCTGTGAGGGTCAAAAAACAAAGCAACTTAAGTCAGTCTAACTAACTAAAGAAATGAGCTTCCTTAGGTCAATTTTGTCACTTAAGTACATTACTTACCTAAGAGTATTACCAAGGTTCTATCTATAGCTCCCTATGCCCTCACAGTTGTAAACCCAGATAGACTCTGAAAACACTTTCTACTCATATAGGATGTATAAAAAAGGGGAAAAAAATAAGGCAAAGAACCTCACTTAGGTATTTTATTTACTAGTGTTGTACTTAGAATGACCTGTTCTTCTATAGTCCTGATCTTTGCCTTCCTTGACCTCTGAGACCTGATCATTTTTCATCACCTTGCTGATTTCCTGCCCCCAGACCTTCAACTTGTACTTGACCACAGCAAACCACTCCCCTGGTTCTTGCCCTGAATGCTGGCTCCTACTTGTATTGGATCCTTACACATCAGTGATAAATTTCAGAATTATAGGATCTCCACGTTAGAAGGTGCCACAAGAGGCAATCTTGTCCTACCCACACCCAAACACAAACTCCCACTATGACACCAGTAATGGGAATGTAAATTGAAAGATCTTCCCTGCCCCTAGGCTAAAGTGCACTTGGAGCCTGGGGTGGGAGCCTTGTTTTTCAGTAGATACTTTTTGATTGACCAGTGGGTCCATAAGGTTGTTACATTCTCTGAGCCAGGAGAAGGCTATATAAGCCCTGATGTGTAGCTTTGTTTTGGGGGCTCACTTTGAGAAGTGTTCTGTGATTTGATCTGGATTATGGGAAGCTGTGTTGAGAGCCCCACCTTGGCTTTGAAAAACCCAGATGTTGAAACCCAGATGTTGGAATTGGGTATGGATGTAATGGTTGGACAGTTTGAAAACTGTACTTGATCTGTTTCTCTGTCTTGATAATTCTGTCTGTATATTCTGAAGTTTGGGGTGCTGACCTTTTTCCCCTGAACTAGGTGAATGATATATGTTTGACTGATTAAAGTAAGCTTGTTAACCCATTTTGAGTTGCTTTCCTTTAACAAAGCAGATCCAAGAACCTGTATGGGCAGCAACCCTGGGGACGCTGGGGTGCTTGCCGCTACAGACATACCCAATACATCATTATCCAGCCTTAATGACCTTCAGTGAAGAAAAACCCATCCCCATTCCCTCCCCAACTCAAGGCAACTCATTCCTCTCTGTGATAAGTTCTAATTGTTAGGAAATTGTTTTTGCTTTCTTACATCGGGGTTTTTATTCTTTTGGGGGGTCTTGGAGTACTTTGACAATCTGGTGAAACCTATAGACCCCTTCTGAGAGTAATGATTTTTAAGGCCTAAAATAAATAGTAACAAACAATAAAATTTTTAAATGGTTACAAAGAAAGCCACTCATGTTGAAATAGAGTTATCAAAATATTCAAATTTATGTACCTTAAGTTATAAACCTCTGCCTTACTTTGAGCCTAAATTTGCCACTTTGCAACTTTCATTCATTTCTCTAATTCTACCTTCTAAGGTCATGTAGAAAAAGTCTAACCTGTCCTTCAAATTATGATTGTTGCCTTGAATCCATTGGTATTAACAATTAGTGAACAATTAGGGATGCTTTCATAATTTTGGGTCCAGAATTCATAATCATACTGTTCTGGAAAATTTCTTGGTATTCTCCCATAACCCAATTCTCATTTCAGTAGATCACCAGTTTAATAGCAGTGAATATGCCCTTACTAAAATATCCAACATAGGGGCAGCCAGGTAGCACAGCGAGTAAGAGCACTGGCTCCAGTGTTGAGAAGACCTGGAGATCGAATCCCGGGCTCAGACACTTAGCACCCACCCAGAAACACCTGGCCGTGTAACCTTGAGCAAGTTACTTAACCCCAATTGCTTAGGGGCGGCCAGGTAGCTCAGCGAGTAAGAGCACCGGCTCCAGTGTTGGGACGACCTGGAGATTGAATCCCGGGCTCAGACACTCAGCACCATACCCAGTGGCCGTGTAACCTTGAGCAAGTTACTTAACCCTGATTGCTTAAAAAAAAAAAAAAAATATCCAATATAATCTCTGGAATTTATATTTTTAAATGAATTCTAAATTGTTGAGAAAATATATTTATTTGAATGAATAATGAATGAATTAAATAAGGAAACTTAGCAATAGGGAGACAATGGTGAAACTATATCAAGGTTGATTAAATAAAATTGAAAATATACTTAGTATTCATGTCATGATGTAAATAATAACCAACATTCACATAGTGCTTTAACACTTAAAAGGTGTTCAACAAATTATCTCACTTGATCCTCTTAACAAATTTATATATCACTTATTACTTTTATCATTATCCCTATTTTACAGATGATAAAACTAAGGCTCAGAGACATTAAGAGGTTTTCTTCTGGTTACACAGCTAGTAAATGTCACTGATATTGACTTGTATTTTTTCATTTCTCAACCATGTCTCTTCCATACATCAGTACTAATCTTTCAACTCAAATAGTAAATTTATAAGCCCTCCAGGAATTGTCCTCTGACATTCTCCTTGAAATTCAGTTCCTCAAATCTGCTCTGTTTCAGCTTTATTTATTAGTAGGGCTCAGCCCACCAAGGTTGTTAAGATTCTCCCACTTTCTAGTACAACTCAGTGAATGATATTCAAGTTTAAAGATTTTTTTAAGTGAATGTTCCAGAACTGTATATGAATTTCATTTCTCTCCACTATCTTCATAAAAACGACATTCAGAACATAATTCTTGTAAAGCCAACTATTAATTTTCCATGCCCAATAAAGGGAGTGGAGGTACCAATGATCCAAACTAGCATATAATTTATACACATACACACTCTCATTCTCTCACCTTACATGACTTAAAGCTCATGTGCAGCTTTTAGCCATAGGAGTGCAGAGTAGGGCTAAGCTAAATGCCCCAAGGACCACTTTCTGGCAAATGCCTTGTAAAACAGACCAATTTCATGAAAAAAAAAGGAAGGAAACAAGCAAATATAAAACAACTATTATATGCTAGTCAGTATACAAAGTGTCTTACAAATATTATCTCATTTGATACAACAATCCTGCATGGTAGGTGCTATTATTACCCTTATTTTACAATTGTGGAAATTGAGGCAGACAGAGGTAAAATTACTTTCCCAGGGTCATGTGGTTAATAAGTGTCTGAAGCTTGATTTGAATTCGGATCTTCCTGAATCTAGGCCCAGCACTCTATCCACTATGTCATCTAGTTGCCTCTAAAAAAAGTGTAGTTCTTCAGATGGAATGGATTGTTTATTCCCATTCAGTCTATCTTCTATTTCAGTGTGTATCTGTGGCTAGGGAACTGGAGAGATGTACCTGTCAGTGTAGGATTATTAGAGTTAGGGGCTTCCAATTTAAAAAAATATGGAGACTAAGGAGATAGATATGGCCAAGGAAAGAGGAACAGCCAACAAAGAAATTCCATTAATGGGAGCAAAGAAATGCAATGGCTACTTAAAGAAAAATAAATATTTCCTTTGCCAAACAGGAGGAAAGGGGGGAATTCCAGGAGAGATGTGTGGGGCAAAGGGAGTCATGGAGAAAAAGTAATGATGAGAGGCAAGTAATGATGAGAAAGGAGAGAAATGAAAAAAGGAAGAGCTGGTTGGCAGGTTGCTGTCCCTTGATCTCCAAGAGGACCAAAATGACATCACTATGTTGGAGTGAAGGTACAGTGTGTCCAACTGTGGCTAATCAGAGCTCAGACAGCTCTACCACAAGTTGGGCACAAATAGTCCATATGAACACTTGGAGGAGAGATGCCTAAATTTGCACATCTCATGTTTCTTTTGAGCTACGGCAATTCTGCTTCCCTCATAGAGCACAGGGATTTCTTTGATGCAAACGTGCCATGCTAGGTGGTCATGTGTCTCTCATGTCTCAACAGATTCCAAAGTTCTCCAGAGAATCCTTAAGAGTGTCTTTGTATGTGAGGACCTTGTGTAAGTCTTCTGTAAAATAGTCTTTTAGACAAGTGCATATTTGATATTTGAACAACATGACTAACCCATTAGAGCTGGGTTCTCTGCAACAGAGTTTGAATGATTGGCAGTTTAGCACAAGAAAGGAGCTCAGTGTCCAATACCTTATCTTGCCAAGTGATCTTTAGAATCTTCCTAAGACAATTCAAATGGACACAATTCAGTTTCCTGGCATGACACTGGTATACTATCCAAGTTTCACAGGCATGCAACAATGAGGTTAGTAGACTCTGTAGACCTTTAGTTTTGTAAGCAATCTAATACCTCTTCTCTCCAACACTTTCTTTCAGAGCCTCCCAAACACTGAACTAGCTCTGGCAACGTATATATCAACCTCTTAACCTACGTGTACATCCCTGGAATGTACAGTACATCATACTGCCAAGGTAAGTGAACTTATCCATGGCATTCCAAATTTCTCTATTTGCTGTAAAGTAGAAGAAAACATGGTATGGAATAAAATGTGGCATTTTGGAGTGAACAGGATTGCTCTAATTATAATAGAGCATTCAGTCATAGCATATGTTCTTCAAGCTCTCCAGGGGTTCATACATCTAAATCTAGAATGAACTGAAAAAGTCATCTAGTATAATCCCCTCATTTTATAGATGAGGAAATTGAGGCCTCGGAGATTAAAGGATTTGCCTCAAAATGATACATTTAATAAATACTAGAATCAGTATTTGAGTTCAAATCCTTAGACTCTAAATCCAACAGTCTTTCTACACGAAAAGTCTACTAGGAAATAGGAAGACATAAGTCTTTTTCCCCTTTTCTGGAGGGGGGAAGGCAAAACTATTAGGGTTCAGTGACTTGTCCAAGGTCACATAGCTAGTATCAAGTATCTGAGGCCAAATTTGAACTCAAGTCCTCCTGAGTCCAGTACTCTATTCACTGCACCACCTTAGCTGCCCTCTGACATAAGTCTTCCATAAGAATCCTTGTATCATTACAGTTGATATTCTCATTTGTCAGAGTTGAGTCAAGGAAAATACTGTCAGTCAAATTATAGAATTAATTCCATAAGCATTTTTCAAATATGATGTATGATGCTAAATACTAGGACACTTTGGTACTTTCTATTATCTCGTTGAGGAGGATATTCTTCCAGCAATGAAGATTATAACTTCTTTTGCCAATCTCATTCTATACAACTCTTGTCTTTGTCCTTCAAAAGGAGACCCAGTCAATCTTCTGGGGCCTTCCTCTAGACATCTTGGCTTTTATGAATAGCAATGGAGTATACAGACTGTTTTTGGTCATCCCTTCTCTATCCAAGAGATCAGTCTCACTATTAGTATAGAAAAAGCCTTATGCATGAAGAATGTTCACTCTCCAGGCTAATATGTAAATGAATTACAGAACATAAAACTGGTACAGCAGTAAATATATCCTGAGAAGACATCACGTATAGACAATGAGCTGGGCCCAAAATTGAGATTGATCTGGATTACCTTTGAGAAAATGCACAGAGCTTCTAATGATCCCAAGGTTTTCCCTAAAACAAAATTATATCTTTGCTCTGATGATTCTATTTAGCTATGGGTCTTGGAATACTACAGTACCTGAAGGATAAAAGTTGAGTGTCACCCAAAGGGCAATGGAGAGGCAAGGTAAATGTAAATAGGTGGCAACATGTTACCAATGAAAAATTGTGAAAGGGTAGCAACATAAATGATGTCATCAGAGATATATAACTAAAAAGAAAAGTTACTAGCAGTACAAAGACCAAAAAAAAAAAAGCCTTTACCCTCAAACGGTTTACATTCTACTGAGTGATACAAATATGGAACTAGATAAATAAATATAAGACAATTTTCAGAGAGAGACACAGAGAGGGAGAGAGGGGTAAAGAGAGGGAGGGGGAGAGAGAGGGGGAAGGAGAAAGGAAGAGGGAGGGAGAGGAAGGAGAGTAAGTGGGGGAAAGGTAGGGGGGAAAAAAGAGAGAGAGAGAGACACACACACACACACACACACACACACACACACACACACACACACACACACACACAC
>NW_027187327.1:12117537-12241895 GCF_028583685.1 Petaurus breviceps papuanus
CACACACACACACACACACACACACACACACACACACACACACACACTTCATTACCAACTAGGGAGACCAAGAAAAGCTTTCCATAGGAGGTGGTGCATAAAGCCATTATTAAACATTTTCCATTAAGAAATTCCTTTCTAAAATTCCTTTCTAAAAGGGGATAAAGATGAAAGCAGAATATAAAGAAATAGAAGTAACAATGGAGAAACAGGTCTGAAATACCATGGATTAAACCTCACAACCCCACCACACAGGTGAATCAATATATTCTGTTGTAGATTTTTGGTTGGTTTGCTTGATTGTTTTTAGTAAAAGCAATGCTACCTTCCATTTATTAAGCTTCTTTCTCTAACATTCATCTTTTTTATTTCAATTTGTAACCAAATCCTTCTAGCCCCTCCCTCACCTACTGAGAAGGCAAGCAGATTGATCAAACCCAAGATCTTTAAACACAAGTTATACCATTATAACTGTCCCTTCAAATTTAGCATTTGCCTTATTTGTTTAAAAAAATTCCCTTAACTGAAGTAAAATGAAATTTTTCAGAGGACTCTAGTTGGTCAGACTTTTTTTTTAAGCTCAGCCCATTAGTGTATTCAATAATGACTATCAGCAACATAGAGAAAATCTTGAAAATACAGCTAGACTACTGAAGAAAGGCCAACTTCTGAGGTAACTACCAAAGACATTTTGCTTTGTTCACTTGGGGTAAGTATTTTTTAAGTTCTTTATCATTTGCCAGCCATAAAGGGAATGATCCCATCCATTAGAGGCCATGGAATTATGTTAGATCTGTCAGTGATCCATAATCCATCACTTAGGAAACTACTTTGAAGTCAGAAAGGTCCAAGGGACTTCATCCAAATATTGCTTTATCCTTCACACCAAAATTCCATTCTAATATCAGGAGAATAAGAAAAATGCCCTGTGGTTCTGTTTAAAGTTGAACAGTTACACAACTAAAGAGACGGAATCCTCCAAAAAGTAATGAGACCAATTGGTGAAGGGCTTGGGAATTCAAACTCACTAGTTTATAGTCACATCATCTATGGTTATCAAAAATGACTGGATTACACAAAAATATTTATAGCAGCTCTTTTTGTGGAGGCAAAGAACTGGAAATCAAGGGGATGCCCATCAATTGGGGAATGGCTAAACAAGTTGTGGTATATGATTGTGATGGAATACTATTATGGTATAAGAAATGAGGAGAAGACAGACTTCATAATAACCTAGAGAGACTTATATAAACTGATTCTGAGTGAGGAGAGCAGAAGCAGGAGAAATTTGCATATAATTACAGACACAATATATGTGTGACGACTAACTTTGATGGACTGGGCTCCTCTCAGCAATGTAAGATTATATAAGACAGCTCCAAAGGACTCACGATGGAAAGAGATGTCCACATCCAGAGAAAGAGCTGCAGGGTCTGAATGCAGATTGAAGCAAACTACCTGCTCTCTTTCTTTTTCTTGTCTTGTTGTTTTTCCTCCTTCTCATTGTTCATTCCATTAGTTATAATCCTTCTTTACAACCTGACTAATGTTTAATATTAAGGTATTTGTAGATCCTATATTTGATTGAATGCCACCATGGGTGGGGGAGCAGGGAGAAGAGGGAGTGAGAGAAAATTTGAAACTCAAAGGATTGTGGAACTGGATGTTGTAAACTAAAAGTAAATAAATAAATTATTTTTTTAAATGACTGGATTATAAAATATAATCCAACTGTCTGAGATTGCTGGGGAACTGTCTATTTTTCCAGGCTACCTGGTTAAATCAAGACCAAAAGACCTCAGGAGCATCGACACCTAGTCAAGTGACCTTGGCTAATGAATTAACCTGTCTGAGCTTTGGTTTTCTCAGTTAAATTCAATTAAATAAATAAAAATGAAGCTCTTTTGCTCACAAAGCATTAGAAGCATAACCTCTAACAGAGAAGTAATGATATTTCATCTACCTAACACATTTTTCTATTTTGTATCTATTTATCTATGTACCTAGTTTCTCCTCCAATGATATGTAAGTTCTTGGAGGGTAGGGACTGTTTGTTTCATTTTTGTCTTGGTATTCACAGTACCTAGCACAATACCTCACACACGATGGAAACTTAATTAAGTTTTTGCTGATTGATTAATCTACTTCACAGCATTGTTTCAAAGATCAAATCTGATCATGGCACCTTATAGACATAAAGTACAACATGTAAATTCAATCCATTCAAATTTGCATTTGTGTGCTCACTGTGTTTATGCTCCTCTTCCTGAGTTCAAACCTGACCTCAGATGCTTACGAGCTGTGGGGCCCTAGGTAGGTCACTTAACCCTGTTTGCCTCAGTTTCCTCATCTGTAAAATGCGCTGGAGAAGGAAATGGCAAACCACTCCAGTATCTCTCCCAAGAAAACCCCAAATGAGGTCACAGAGAGTCAGACACAACTGAATAATGACTGAACCTAAACCTATGTGCCATATACTATACCAGGCACCAGAGATACAAAGACAAAAACAAAATTGGTTTGCCTTCAAGGAGCTAACATTTCTACTCTTTTAAAACCTATTAGTGTAGGGGTGGCTAGGTGGCTCAGTGAATAGAGCACCAGCCCTGGAGTCAGGAGGACCTGAATTCAAATCCGGCCTCAGACACTTAACACAAAAACTAGCCATGTGACCTTGGGCAAGTCACTTAACCCCAATTGCCCTACCTTCCCCCCTCCAAAAAGCAAAATAAACAAAAAAAGAAACCCTATTTGTGAACATTTAAATAAATGCAAAATGTTTACAAATTAAATAAAAAGTAATTTGTAGTGGGCCTTAGTCACAGCAGAGAAAAGGAAATGTTGCATGTGAGAAGTAGCAATTGAACTGAATGCCGGAGAAAGCTAGGAATTCTAAAAGACAGAGGGCAAGAGGGAGTGTATTCCAAGCATGGAAGGGGAAATGGATTGTCTTATGAAGAAGAGCCAATAGGACAGTTTGGATAGAACACAGAGTACATGAAGAGGAGAAACACATAATAAATCTGGAAAGATAGGCTGAAGCCAGACTATCAGAGACTTTGAAAGCAAAACAGTGGTTTCGTATTTTATCCTGGAGGCAACAGGGAAATACTGGAACTCTTTGAACAGAGGAGAGACTTGGTTAGATTTGTGCTTTAGAAATATCACTTGAGCAGATAGGTAGAGTATAAACTGGAAAGAAACTAGTATTACTATTATCAGCGAATGTATATTCAGGAAATCTGGAATCTTTTTAATATGCAAGACAAAACCTTGTGTTTTATTTCACGAAGTAAGACATTCCAAAACTAGGCAGATAATATTTTTAGATTGTGTGCTAGCATTTCCATCTATTAGGTCTATCATATCAAATGAGAAAACATAAGATCATAGATTTGGAGCTGAAAAAGGACTTCAGAGATGATTTAGTATAAAATAAATACCTTAGAGATCATTTTGTCCAGACTAAGAAACTGAGGCCCAGAGAGCGAGAGAGAGAAACTTGTTCAAGACAAGAAGAGGAAGGAAAAAAGGAGGAGGAGGAGAAAAAGGAGGAAAATCGGTTATATTTATATAATGCTCTAAGTTAATGTTTTGGTTTGGGTTTTGGTTTTTGTGGTTTGGTTGGTTTTTCGGGGGGGGGGGGTGAATATTGAGATTGTGTCTCTTTATTTTGCCCAGGTTAGAAGAGTAGTAGACTTTCATAGGACTGAGTGTATCACTAATGGGCACAGGAGCTTCGATTTGGTTAGTTTCCAACCTCCTAGTGCCCCCTGCACACACCTGGTAGCACATCATACTGGAGCCATATTGATTTCTTATTCAGTGTGGACATACAATTGTCTTTAGCCCTTGTTGTTGTTGCTCATCCTTTGTTTTTGAAGAGAACCAATGACATCACACAGGATGACACCTTGACTTGCATGTGAATTAGACTTAAGTGAGGCAGAACTGAAGAAAGTTGTTAGCCTCACTCTCTCTTCATAAGTCATCAAAGTCCAGTAGCAAGACAAAGTCAAGATGACCTGCTATGTCCAGGGATACAGTGGATGACCTTGGCCTCTCTGATGTCTGACCAGGCTCTTAGCATTCTACAGAGCCTACTTCAGCTTCCTTCATGGAACCTGTTGAAACAAAGTGTTCTCATCTGCTGGGGAAAGTCTTCACATGCTTAGGGTAGACATCCCCCAACTCACCAAACAGGTTTTAGGTCTGTAGGTTACCCTTAATTTGCTTTAGTCTGTCTGCTTTAGTACAGCTCAAGAGATCTACCAGCATCCACTTCCCTGGTAGCCAGATTACAGGCATGCACCAACATACCTTGGCTTGTTTTAAGACCTTATAAGACCTATTTTATATAGAGTAAGTCATTTGATCCTCACAAGAAGTGAGATAAGTGATATTATCACCTTTTTACAAAGGACCAAACTCAGGCAGAGAGGTTAAGTATCTTACCCAGGCTCACAATGCTAGTAAATTTCTGAACAGGGGTTCACAGATTTTTTTTTTATTCCAAGTCTCATACTTTATTTACTATGCTATTCTACCTTTCCTGGGCAGCTAAATGGCACAATGAATAGAGTTCAGTCCCAGAGTCAAGAAGACTCATTTTCCTAAATTCAAATTCGACCTCAGACACATACAAACTGTGACCCTGGGCAAGTCACTTAACCTTGTTGTTCTCAGTTTCCTCATCTTTTTGACTCATGGGTGAATTGGATTTAAGTGAGGTAGAATTGCCCAAAGTCTTCATCCTCACTCTCTCTTCCTGAGTCATCAAAGTCCAGTGGCAGGACAAAAGTCAAGACAACTGGCCATAGCCCAGAGTGCATGAGCTGGAGAAGGAAATAGCAAACCATTCTAGTATCTTTGCCAAGAAAATCCCAAATGGGATCAGAAGAGTCAGACACTTTGGAACAAGAACCAGGAGCTGTCTCTCTTACATAAAACATGCAAAACACTATGTAAATGACATATATCTATAAATACACACACCTATACCTTTAATAGTGGACAACTGAACTAGCCACATAGCTTAAAAGCAAAATAGCAGTGTCAGCACTGGATGAATAAATTGTACCCACTCCCTATGTCCATTTTCTGGATGACCTGCTTTTCATTAATGTAGATCTGCTATTCATTTTTCCAAAACACATCTATTGATTTCCATCATCATTTCTCCCCCACCCTCCTCATTATTTAATTGAATCACACAATGCTAGAACTGGGTCTCACTTCAAAGATAACGAAAGTAACTAACTTGAGATCCAGCATCTAGGTAGTGGCAGAGCCTGGATTTCAACTCTTATCTGCTGAATTCCAGGGGGCATAATATCAATATTATCAGCACTACCCTGCCTTATATACCCCTCAGGATTCTATAGTAACGGCCAATTGCAAGAAGGTTAAATTCCGTATGATATTAATTATCATCAGCTTGAGTTTAGATCAGGCTAAATGATAACAATAACCCACATTTGTACAACAATTTTGTGGTATACAGAATTTAAATATTTCCTTCTCATTAGCTTTGGGGAAATAAGTAGTTTCCAAGGCATGGTATTCAAAGACTAAAGTCAGAATGGCTTATAATTGTACTGCCCTCAATTAATTTAACACCAAATATTTCAAGTTAATTGCCTCCTCTTGGAAGGGATAGAACAAGTCAGGACATAGAGGTTGCACCATTCCCTCCCCTCGTCCCCCCAGAGGTCTCAGAAGAAATATAGTCATGGCTGATCTGGGATGACTGCTGCAACACAAAGTGTTAACTTACACTTGTGTGGAAACTTGAAATCCTGTCCCTATGACCCTAGCTAACTTCTAACAGAGAATGGTTTATAGTGTCAAATAAAAACATTCAGTCTGTCAAAACGAAAACATGCAAAGGACAAGGTTTAGGATCTGTGCTATGTAGGGTGAAATGCCCTCCTCCAAACACACTGGGGAAAGGGTTTTAAAGTGTAAGAACTAGGGGGAAAGATAAAGATAATTCTAACAATAGCTTATGCTTACATAGTGCTTACTATGTTCCAGGAACTATGCTAAATGCTTTACAAAGATTATCTCATTTCAGATTCACAACAACCATTGGAGGTAGGTGCTATTATTATCCCCATTTCACAGATGAGGAAACTGAGGCAAATAGCGGTTGACTGATTTGCCCAAGATAACATAGTTAGTGTCTGAAACCAGATTTGAACTCAGATCTTCCTGACTCCAGGCCCAGCTACCTACCTGCTAAAAGAGGTTAAAAGGTTAATATTCAAGGGGGACTTAAAGGATCTGAGGGTATTCCCACTTTTGTTTGTTCTACAAAGCCTAGAGAAGCTGACACTCTCCCTTCATGTTTTTTATTCTCCAAGGCAGAGTATGAACTCATCATTCCCTATTTTTTTAAATCCTCTACTTTTATGTCTTTGCTTACATCATTCCTTATTCCTGGAATGTCCTCCTTCACATTTTTACTCTTAAGTCTACCCATCCTGTCTCAAATACATCTTGTAATGAGATTTCTTTGATCTCCCTAGGAGGTTATAGGATTTCCTTCTTCAAAACTCACTTGGCACTTGTTTATACATCTCTTTTTTCAGTCATCATAAATTCTTATATTATCTTTGTATATGTCTGCATCATATTTCCCTTGTAGACCAAAAGTTTCACAAGGGAAGAACCATTTCATATATAAACTTTGTATTCTGCTACTCACCCTCCACCTCCAGTATGTACCACAGTGCTTATATAAGCACATAATTAGCTATTGGATTTAATTGCATTGACTTAAAGAGTTGAGTCATTTGCCAAAGAAGTGGGAATTTTTATGGAGAGTGATAGGCTTTCTCTACCATACCACAGAAAATTCTTCACTCTGGAAATTCCCTGTTCCCCTGAACTTCTCATATTGAATACCAGCTTCCCCTGTGGCCTCCTTCTCTGATTTGCTCTTTCCTACAACTTCCATTTTTAAGGATGACAGCCAAGCCATCAAAGTATTCATTTCTCTCCAGGTTTTTTAACTTCCTTTTGTATGTTGTCTTTTCCCATTAGAATGTAAGCTCCCTGAGTGTAGGGACTACTTGTCTTTCTGCTTTCATTTATATGGGCCAGTAAGCACTTACTAAATGCTTTTTGGTATTGTGGATAGAGGGGCCTAGAGTCAGGAAGACCTAGTTCAAATCCAGTCTCAGATAAGCATTACCTGTGTGACCCTGGGCAACTCACTTAACCCTGTTTGCCTCAGTTTCCTCATCTATAAAATGAACTGGAGAAGGAAATCACAAAACCACTCTAGCCAAGAAAACCCCAAATGAGGTCACAAAGAGTCAGATGAAATTGAATAAACAACAACAAAAACAAGGAAAATGCTTGTTGACTTGATTTGAATAGTGAGTACTCCAGTAGAACTATAGAGTAAAGGAAATAGGAAGAAGGCTATGATGTAAGCCTTTCTAGGCTTTCTAGGCTTCAAAGAGTGAATAACCTCAGATCCCACAAATCTAAATTGTATACTAGGTTTTTTCACTTTCATATCTTTTTTTTTTCATTTCTATTTATCTCAAGGAAAGAGAGACCCTTTTTCTAATGACACAATGAGAGGTAAAGATTGGGATGTTAAAAACTAAAAGTAAATAAATAAATTAACTTAATTTTTAAAAAAGATTGGGATATTAGCAGGTCACTCCTTAGGACAATCTTAGCAAAGAACTTAATAATATAATTCCAAGCTAATAAAGCAGAACCCAGAAAACAGTCCATCACAGAGCTCTAACCTTATAAGAAGAAAAAATAAATGGGCACAGTAATTGTAATAATGCAAGTTAAAAGATCACTAAAAGAAGCTAAATTCAGTGTAAGTAAATAACCAGTAATGGTCCTAGATGGTCCTAGAGAAGGGCCAGTAAAGCATACCTCCTTCTCTTGGACAGAGGGATGAGGGCCTACTCTTACAGAAGTCAGACTGCATTGTTAGGCAGAATAGTCACATAAGGTATTTTTACCTAAAAGACCAGGGTTCCAATTGCTGATGGGGGAAGAGGGTACAATATATCCAGAAGCGACTGTAATGGGGATGGGATCTGAACCCCTAATTGGAAAAGCCCCTTGACTTTCCCACATGGCCCAGGTTCCTGGCATGCACCTGGGGCACCCAGCCCTTCCGAGCTAATCCTTTTTCATCCTGGCTCTCATTGTCTGCACCTGGCCCCACCATAGACAGCTCTTGTGTTCCAAGACTACTTACCCATTCCTAGATCACATCCACATCTTCCGCACATCTTGACTCCTTTAAAGTGCTAAGATTCCTTAAGAATCTGGCCTGCCTGTATTAGCAACACAAATGCTCAGATTCTTAAAATCTGGCCAAAAGCACAAATTCTTAAATCTCACCCACCCCAATTGGTGTTCTAACAAACTTTGTCTCTAGTTGAAAGAAGGCATGGGTCAAATTCATTTGAGGCAGGACCCACATCGTTTGCCCTTGAATTTCAGGGTCCCAGCACCCCTAGACTCGACAACTGTACTTTATGAACAAAACATACCAATAAAATGTATTTTTACAATGTCTAGGCCTACTCCAAGCTTCATGTGGGGATTACATCAGCTGAGCATTCCATGCATATTCACAAAGACTGTGCTCATTGGCCAGTCCTCTGCAACATAAAAAATAATAACAGGAATGAATAACAAAAATCCTTATGGAAACTCAAAAATGGTGACTGAAAAGTTCTTATGCCATTTTATGTATTGATCTTCATTTATTTTAAAGTAAATAGTTGCATAAGAAGCTAATAAAGATGAATCTTAAAATTATTGATTAGTTGGAGGGAACCTCTGAAATCATCTGGTCCAAACTTCTCACTTCACAGATCAAAAGACTAAGGCCCAGAGAAAGGAAGTGATTTGCTTAGGATCCCATAAATGAGTTAGTGGCAGAGCCAAAACTAGAAACCTGTTCTCTTAATTCTCAATCCAATATAAAAACCTATTGATACTTTTCTGTTTTTCTTGCTATAGTTACTTCCCTATATACCATCCCAGATTCCATTAACATTTTCCCTAGAAATCCCCCATTAACAAAGAAAAACAGTAAAGTAAAAAGTTGGGGGTTTTTTTGGTTATTTTTCCGGAGTACCTCTACAGAGTCCAGTTTCTTTGCCTGAGTCTCTAGGGAGAGAATGAACTCTGATATCTTCCCAGGGGCTCAGAAAGGTCAGGAGAGGGATATTAGTATGAATTTCCACAAAGACACTACCCAGGCAAATATCTAGGCTGGGGAAAAACTGGAGCCTCCAGGGGCAGCTCATTCCCACTCACTACCACCACCACTGAAAATCAAAGAAAGAGGGAAAAGACCAGATTTGGTTCTTGGCATAATAACCCTATCAATCTCCATAGAAGAAAAGAAGAGTTAGCTCTTGCCCTTGTCGGACATTTTAAAATGATACAAGCTTTTTAAAAGCCGCTTGTAAATACCCTAAGAGGCAAAGAAGTAATATAATCTGTAAAAAAAAAAAATATTATTTCTTTCACTTATTCTCATTGGACATGACAGAAAACAAGCAGCCAGTCAAAATGGGAATGGAAAAATGGATGAAGAAACACAGAAAATTGATATAAAATATGGAATCAAAGAGAGGAAAGAATGGAAGGCAAAGGAGGAAAAATAAAAGTAGAAAAATTCAAGCTCCAGGTATGGTTCATGTTGATGATGAATATGCAGCAGAATAATGAAAAGTTTATTGCAAGGTCAAATTCTGTGTTTATTCTCTATATTTATGGCCCTTCAATAAACTAATCTAACTTAAAAACAAAAAAGTTTAATCTAAAAATATTAGGAAAAAATACTTTTTTTTGCTTTGGAATAGACCACCATAAAACCTGTACTGAATATCATAACTATTCATTGATTTGGTCCTTTTCTGTGAATTCACACATTCAAGTAATTAGTTTCCATGATGTCCCAATAGAATCCTTAGAAAATTTCCTCTGGTTTAGATGCCACACATTGTTAAATCTTTGGGTCACAGGTCCAGCTCCTGACCTGGTGTCAATGTTATTTGGACACATGGGATACCATGTCTGAATCCTTTGACTCAAATTGATTCTTCAAATCAATCTAATTAAATAGGAAGAAAAATGAATCCTTTGGGGATATTGTGCTAGGTAATGGGGAGCAATCTAACATTTATATATGAGGAAACCCTTCCCCTAGAAAGCTAATGATAAAGAAAGGAAATGTATACCCATATACATACAAATACAAAATAAGAAATTATAAGTGAGCAAGAGGGGTTTAAGCAAGTACCAAGTGAATTCTGAGGAAAGAAAATCCCATTGATTGCTCAGGAGGACAAAGTAATATAAATGGAAGCATTTGAGCTAAATCTTGACAGATGGATAGACTTTATGAATCAGAAATATGGAGGGGAGAAAATTCCAAGTACAATATGAGCAAAGGCACAAAAGCATCAAATTTTTCTAGAGAAAGGTGAGTACTCAAGTTGTCCTGGAAAGCAGGTTACATTGAGGTCAGGCTTCAGGATAAGCCTTGAAAGATAGGATGACACCAGAATTTGGAGGACCCTCAATGTTAATTAAAAGATTCTAACATTTTTTGTTTTTACCAAAAAGTAGGGTTGCAAACATTGTACTAATTAAAAAAAAAGTGTCAGTGACAGAAATAAAGAAGTCAGAAGGGGAATCAGGATATAGGGAAAAGATGGTGGACATTTAAAAGAGATGCAATCCATACAATTTCTTGAACTTCTCCAACAATATTCATCAGCCCTGAAGCTAGACAGAACAACCAAATGGCAGAAATTTTCCAGGCTTATCTTTGAAAAGTATGGTGTAGAGGCGGCTAGGTGGCAGTCAGGAGGACCTGAGTTCAAATCCGGCCTCAGACACTTAACACAAAAAACTAGCCATGTGACCTTGGGCAAGTCACTTAACCCCAATTGCCCTCCAAAAAGCAAACAAAAAAAACCTGAAAAGTATGGTGTAATGGGTAGAGAATTGTCATTTAATCCACTTTTAAGACATTATAAAGATAAGAAGAATGATGACCCTACTATGGAAGATTTACAAAGGGACAATAAAGAGGATACTAGCACAATTTAGAAAGGCTTAAAGGGTAGAAAAAATATCCACACCGATGAAATTACAGGCCTAGCCAAACAAATATACAGGTAATGATATAAGTGTCTCTGCAACTATTTTCTTGACCCAAGATGTATCTGTATCACTTCCTGGAGATATGTAATTTTGTGCTTATGCTTATAAACTTATTAGGAGGAGGAACATTATAGTTGAATTCTGATGACCATTCATCATCTCTAAAACAAGTAGTTGATAACCAAGGTGTATGAACACAGATGTGGTACAAGTTGTCTTTTCTCCCACTTAAACCAATTTGTTTCTGTAAATGCAGCCCTAAAATAATTTTTTTTATTTAATGCTACATCTATATGACAAACCAAAATTCATTCAATCAATCATTTACTGAGACTACTCTGTGTAGGAGTGCACAAAGATAATATATTCATAATTGAGGTCTTTGTATGGACTCACTCAGCATTCTGAATATATGACTCTCCATTTCTCATCTCCTTACCTTTACTTTTGCCTGTCCCCTATCCTTAAATGGTCTCCATCTTTATTTCTGTCTCTCAGATTTACTGTTTTCTTTCAAGACACAATTTAACAGTCATTTTCTGCTTGAAGATTTTCCTGATCCCATTACTCCAGCAGCCATCACACTCTCTCCCAAAACTATCTTGCATTTATTTGTGTACATATTCTGTACATATATATATAACAACAGGATCTTCCCCATTAGAATATAAACCATTTCAAAGAAAGTGACCCTTTGATTTTTGTCGTTTTATTCTCAGCATTTAAGACGGTGGGCAGTAAGCACTTAATAAATGCTTAGTGATTGACTGATTGATTGATTGATTGATTGATTAGACTTGTCCTTGCACTTGGGGCTTGAAATCTAGTTGGGTAGATACTACATACACATTTTTTTTTAATTCAAAGGCATTAGTTAGTCCAAATTGAGTGGCCCAGACATGAGACTGATAAGCATTCAAAGGAGGGGAAAAACACTTTTAATTCTGGACTGTTTCAAGAAGGGTCTAAAAATCATCCATTAAGGAGGTAGGACCTGAGCTGAACTTTAGACAATGGGCAGGTAAAAAGAAGTGCATCAAAAAATCTCATATTTGGAAGGAAACTACGCCTAAAAAGTATCCCTCCTTTAAATATCCCTATAGAAATTGGTCATGCAGACTCTACTGGAAACCTCTAGTAAAAAAACTGATTTCCTCCCAAATGCCAACCTTTCTACTTTTGGACTGCTCTGTTCAGAAGTCAACGTTTTCCTCTCTATGATTTACACCCATTGTTCTTCATTCTGGCCTCCAGAGCCAAGCAAAGTAAGCCTAATACCTCTCCTATGTGAAAGCCTTTCAAAAAGTTTGATGGCTAGCCTATCACTCCTAAGTGGGTTTCTTCTATGGTATAGAAGCTCCTTCAAACAAATAATTATTGGTCATTATCTCCAATACCTTCACCATCATGGTCACCTTCCTTGAGATGCACTCTGGCTTATCAAAGTACTTCTTAAAACATTGCACTGAGAACTGAAAAGCTCCCGGAAAGGAGAAAGGTTGTTAACAAAGACCAAAACCCATTTAAGGACAGCAAGTACACTAGTCTGACTAAAACCAAAGGATTCCATAATGAAGTAGGAGAAAGTAACACACTGAAACAATATTGACCATATTGTTCAAAGCTTTGTATAAAATGTGTAGGAGTTTGATCTTTATTCTGCAATAAAGATCATTAAATGTTTTTGAAAAAGATTAATCTTGCAATAGAATGTGAGATAGATTGAAAGGGGAAAGGCTGGAGGCACAGAAAATAATAAGGCTGCAGCAATATTCCAGGGCCAAGTTGATAAGGATCATTTTTTTTCACAGAAGTATGATTTTATCTGAGAATGTTGACAAGCCAAGAAAACATCTTCCTCTGCATATAGCCTCAAGCAGGTTTGTTGTGATCAAATCTTCTTATGCAATTTCTATTCCTTTTCTCAGTCTGATTAAACATTTTATGTCTGTGGCTCTGTCTACATTTGCAACTGATTCAGCCATTATGCAGGTTAATAATCCAAATTTTTTTCAAATTAAACAATTAACTGTTAGTCGAAATGGTTGGTTGGCACAGTTCCTGCTCATTTAGATGTCCTTAAGCAAAGACCATTGGTCAAGTGAGGTAGGACTAAATGACCTCTGAGATCCCTCCCCACTCTTATATTTTGTGATACTATCACTGATTTTTTTTAACTGGACCTATATTTCAATAATTAAATTGGTGATAATATAGGTAAAGCTCTTTGCAAATTTTAAAAGGCCACATATATGTTAGCTGTGATATGATTAAAAAAATTGCTACAAAATAGTGACCACAGCTGCCACCCACTGGGCCACCAACATTTTTTCTCCTGATTTGGTTGGGGTACTGAAACCCTACAAGTCTAGAATCCTGACAGACATTTTACCTTTCTCTCTTTTCTTCCCTGACCATCTTCTTAGTATCTTAGGTAAACTATATTCCTTTCTCCTCTCTCTTTTCCTCCATTGTTTCTATATTCTCTGCATTCTTCGAAGTTTCCATTAAAGTCCCCAAATGAATGGAAATACTATACTAAAGATACTGGAGTGGACAATCAATTAATCAACAAACACTTATTAAACATGTGATAATCAGTGCACTGGGAACTGGGGAATACAAAGACAAAAATGAAAAAAAGTCCTTTCCCTCAATGAGCTTAAATTCTATCAGCATGCCTATGTATAAGTAAATGTAAAATACTAAATGAATACAAGGTTATTTGGTGGGAGGCATTTACAGAGAGCTAGGTGGTGCATGGGCTGAATTTTGAAAAGAAACTAGGGTAAGGGTGGGGACTCAAAAATATAGAGGTGAAGAGAGAGGACATTCTAGCCATTCAGAGCAGTCTGTACAAAGAAGGAGAGGTAAGAGATGCAACATTGTGTGAGAGGAACAATAAGTAGATCTGTTTGGCTGGAAGGTAGAGTGAGTCATGTCTTTAAAAACAAAAGTCAAAAAAAGTCCCTACCTTTGTGAAGTCAAGCACAAACAGATCCACTTTTGTCATTCATTTTAATGTTCCTGGCAAAATAGCTCCCGATGGGGCTCAAGTCCACTCTTGAGCTATGACTAATTAGAAAGGACAAAAAAAAATTTCCAGATAGCATTACCTTATTCCAAATGTAAACATGGGCTTACATGTTAACTATTGGTCATTCAGTTGTTTTACGATCATGTCTAAGTCTTCCTGACCTCATTTGGGATTTTCATAGCAAAGATACAGAGTGGTTTACCATTTCCTTCTCCATCTCATTTTACAGATAGGAAACTGAGGCAAACAGGGTTAAGTGACCTGACCAGGCTCATATGCTAGAAAGTGTGGGAGCTCAGATTTGAACTCACAAAGATGAGTCTTCCTGATTCCAGGTCCAGCATTTTATCCACTGTGCTACCGGGTGACCAAATATTGATCAGACCAGATGAATTACTGAGAGCAGACAAATTTGTATTGGCAGGCCTTAAAGAGATGAATCAGATAATTTTTTTCAGTAAGTTGAGCCTTCAAATCCATATGAAAACACACAGCCAAGAGGATGCAGTCCTAAGGTCTACAAGTCAGGAATGTTTAAATTCAAATCCTATCTCATACAGTAACTGTGTGACCCTGGGAAAGTCATTCTACCTATCTATAGCTCAGTTTCCTTATCTATAAAATGAGAGGGTTAGACTTTATGACCTCTACAGTCACTCCTAAATCTATTTTTCTGTTTTTAATGAAACTAGCAAATTGTTCGCAAAGTTTCCTAATGGATTCTGATTGCTATATGTGGTTGGTAAACCCACTTCCTATTCTGCTAAATATGTCCACACATACAAAGTATCATCTAGAAATGAATTTGAAAGATCTCTTTATTTCTCTGGAATGGATGTTCAACCTTTTCTTTATCTGCCATCTTTCTATGTTTGATAACCTCTACAAGCATTTATTTCTGGAAGCCATTGCCCAGACCAGTTTAAAGCTTTAATTGGGATTTTTTAATCCTTTGGGGTCTACAATAACTTAACAACAACATTTTCATAGCTGTGATGCAGAGTCCAAATATAATAAGGTTGATTCCTAACATAGGTACACATTATATAAATAGCGATATATAATGAACCAGATCACATCAGAAATTGAGAGTTATGCTCTGCCTGCTGCTCCCTCGTGGGGAGCAGGCGAGCGGGGCGGAGCCGACGCCACCGCGACCATGAGGCTGCCCAACATCCTGCTCACTAGTACACCAGGGGTTGGAAAGACCACACTAGGTAAAGAACTTGCAACAAGAACAGGACTGACATACGTTAATGTGGGCGAGTTAGCACAAGAAGGACAGTTATATGATGGCTTTGATGAAGAATATGAATGTCCCATTTTGGATGAAGATAGAGTAGTTGATGAGTTAGAAAATAAAATGAAAGAAGGGGGAGTTATTGTTGATTACCATGGCTGTGACTTCTTCCCTGAACGATGGTTTCATATCATTTTTGTACTTCAACCAGATAATTCTGTATTATATACAAGACTTGAAAAGAGGGGATACAGTATAAAGAAACTACAGGACAATGCTCAGTGTGAAATTTTCCAAATTCTTTATGAAGAAGCCATGGCCTCCTACAACCATGAAATAGCACACTGCTGCCCAGCAATGTACCAGAAGAATTAGAGAATAATTTAGATCAGATAATGAAATGGATTGAGCAATGGATAAAAGATAATAATTGAACTTTGAGGCAAAAGCATGGACTTTCAAGGTTTTCCACATGGTGGTTAAAGCTTTTCTTGATGAATTCTCCTTCCCCATGCAGTAGAAATTAAGACAACATGCACAAAATTTTATTATCCAGGATTGTGTTGTAGAAGTAGCAGGTGGACAATATATAAAGTTGAGATATGACTAAAAAAAAAAAAAGAAATTGAGAGTTATCCAGATGGCAATTCTACCTTAAGAATGAAGGTAGAGCTTATAGACTTTGGAACCACCTGTTGCATTTTCCTAAGTAAAATTCATTGGGCAAAAAAATGAAGATGATGACATATATTTTCAATGTCTGGTCTTCTGCCAGAAAGATTTTTGGAATGAATTTATCTATTTATTTTTTTAATGATTATAAGGATTTTTTATAAATCTTTTATTTGTGATTTTCTTAGGAAACTGTTTAAAATAAAAAGTCACTGAAAATGTAGTTTAAAGTCAAAAGCAAAATTTGATGAACTGATGAAGATATCAAGATGAAACACTTCATAAAATCAAGTTAATAAGCATTTATTAAACACCTACTATGTACTGGGCCCATGGCTAACCACTAGGTCCCTATCCTTAAGGAGTTCAGTCTAAAGGGAGACACATGCAAACAACTATGTGTCAAACAAAATATACACAAGATGAATTAGAAATATTCCCAGAGAGAAACCATTTAGGAAGACTGGGAAAGGCTTCTCACAAAAGGTGGGATTTTAACTGAGACAAATAAAATCAGGAAAGCTAGGAGGTGGATGTGAGGGAGAGGAGAATTCGCAACATGGAGAGTAGCCAGTTAAAATGTACAAAGGAACAGCAAGGAGTCCCTTGTTATTAGATCATAGGATATGTGGAGATTAGTATAACATAAGAAGACTGGAAAAGTAGAAAGGGGACAGATTA
The DNA here is from genome assembly GCF_028583685.1 of Petaurus breviceps papuanus. Lineage (NCBI taxonomy): Eukaryota > Metazoa > Chordata > Mammalia > Diprotodontia > Petauridae > Petaurus > Petaurus breviceps. Next base: position 12,134,340 of record NW_027187327.1, read on the forward strand.
AGAAAGACTTTAAAACCCAGTGGATTTCAGGGGCGGCCAGGTGGCTCAGCGAGTAAAAGCACCGGCTCCAGTGTCGGGATGATCTGGAGATCAAATCCGGGGCTCAGACACTCAGCACCATACCCAGAAATAACCGGCCATGTAACCTTGAGCAAGTTACTTAACCCTGATTGCTTAAAAAAAAAATGGCAGTGGATTTTACATTCTGTCCTGGAGGATATGCAGAACCACTGAAGTTTATTGAAATCAGAAGTGACATAGTCAGATCTGTACTTTAAGATCACTTTGAAAATTCCATGGATGTTAGAGTGGGATAGGGGGAAACTCAGGGCAGAGAGTTATTGCAATAGTCTAGGTATGAGGTGATGAGGGCCTGAACCAGGGTGGTGGCTTATCAGAGAAGAGATTTCCAGTCAAATCAAGCTAAGCAATTAGAATGTTTATCATGGATTCAAATCCTGGCTTTGCCACCTAATAACTGTATGACCTCACATAAACTATTGAATCTCAGTTTCAACATCTGTAAAATCAGCAGCAGCAGTGTAGTTAGTACTTATATAATGCCTACTATGTGCCAGGCACTATTCTAAGGGATTTACAAACATTATCTCATTTTAATTTCACAACTGCCTTTGGAGGTAGGTGCTATTATTATCCCCATTTTACAGTTGAGGAAATTAAGGCAAAAAAAACTATTTCTGTGACCTCGTAAGTAATGTTTATTAAGTGCTTACTGTTAAGACACACTATAAATGGGAATTATTATCACTGGATTGTAGAACCATTTTGCTAAAAATGTTGCATTGACATTGAAAGAACCCCACATCTGCCACCTGAGCCCAGTTAGATCCTACCACATCTCTAAAAGTCTGAAGCAGTCCAAGAGTTTCCCAGACACTAGGCCTCTCAGATAGAATTGCAATGGCACTGAGACAAATGTTGATGGTAGGAATGCAGATCCAAATGGTCATAATGGGATCCAGCGAATGTTAGAAGAGGAAGGTGCTTCTTCTGGTAATGCCACCATACATGGTATTACTAAAGTTGCATTGTTTGAAAATTATTATGTAACATAAAAACTTTACTAGGAGTGCCAGGAGTCTCCAGATTCTTTTGGTATCACATGTGAATTTTAAAAGGAAGAAATAACGCCTCCTTTGTGAAGGTTCTGGATACCCAGGTATGAGTCTTTTGAATGAAGTATTCATGAGGTAACCAAAGATTAGGTAGAGGCACAGTTGTTTCTGGGCAATTAAGTGGCACAGTAGAAAAAGTGCAGGCCTGGAGTCAGGAAGGCTCATTTTGTGAGTTCAAATCTGGCCTCAGACACTTACTAGCTATGTGACCCTGGGCCAGTCACTTGACCCTGTTTGTCTCAGTTTTCTCAACTGTAAAATGAGCTGGAGAAGGAAATGGTAAAGCACGCCAGAGTCTTTGCGGAGAAAACTCCAAATGACATCACAAAGAGTTGAACACAACTGAGATGACTAAATAAGTCATTCCCTCTTTTGTTGTATTCTCCACTTGAAGTTCAATTTTTAAGAACACCAGCTCCTGAGATGTGCACTCAAATTGCTTAGAAGAGCATCAGAGCCATAATTAACAATATTTGCACTTATGACATTTGTCATAAACCAAGTTCTTTTTGTGTGCCAGACTTGGCCCAGGCAAGTCCAATGGTTTAAGTTGAAGTACAATTAGACACTTGTAATTTAAGAACATTTCTTCATTTTTCACCTGGCTGCACTACTTTGGGACTTCTCTGACTTTTTCATCGTGCCCCCAGCGAGGTACCTTCCGTGGTTCACATCCTTCATTTAAAGTTCCTTTTGTATATTGTTTGACACCATTAGGTTGTATTCTCCCTGAGGACAGGATTGTCTCTTTTTTCCTCATTTGTATCTCCAGCACTCGGCATAGTTTAGCACATAGTAGGCAGCTAATAAATATTTATTGACTGACTGATACTAATAAACTAACATTTAATAGAAAGAAGTTTAATTAACAATAACATGAAAAGGACTTCCAATAAGGATACAGTTGGATAGAGTTTCCCTGCTTCTGCATTTGTCATGATGCCACACCTGGACAGAAACACATGTCAAGCCTGAGGTGTCCCTAAATCTTTGTGGCCTGGGCTTCTGTATGGGTGACCAAGAATATCATGTCACCAATCTGAGCCTTAGTTCTTTGGTCCAAGAAAGTCCTAAAGACAGTTTCATTGCCTTTTATGGGTAAAATAGCTTAGCGTATGTGGCATGGATCTTAGGAGATACTGCTCCAACCATAACACTCAAATAAAATGTTAATTAAATTATTTTGAGGAATGACAATGATCTGTGTAGGTCACAAGGCTATGTGGGGGGGGGGGGTAGAAAGGAGGGTAATGAAGCTGTTCTGAGTTCACCTGGGTTATGGAATTGGGGAGGAGAGTATCTGGTTACTCACTATTTAAGCTAATCTTCCTAAAAGGTTTTAAGCTAAGTTTTTATGCTTCTGAAGGACTGCAGGTGATAACAATGATAATAAATGGGCAGTTAGGGTCTGGAGTCAGGAAGATACAATAACAATACTAGCTGACACTGTGTGCTTGGCACTATGCTAAGTGCTTTTACAAATATTCCATGCATTCTTTACCCATTGATCCAGCAATACCACTACTAGGTCTGTATCTCAAACAGGTCATAAAAAAGGGAGAAGGACCCACATATACAAAAATATTCATAGTAGTTCTTTTCATGATGGCAAAGAATTGGAAATTGAAGGGATGCCCATCAATTGGGGAATGGCTGAACAAGTTGTGGTATGTGAATGTAGTGGAATACTATAAGAAATAAAGAACAGAAGGATTTCAGAAAGACTTATATGAACAGATTCAAAGTGAAATGAACAGAATCAGGAGAACATTGTACACATTAACAGCAACATTGTGTGATGATCAGCTGTGATAAACTTAGCTATTCTCAGCTATGCAATGATCCAATACAATTCCAAAAGACTAATGATGAAAATGCTACCCACATCCAGAAAAAGAACTTAAGAAGTTTGTATGCAGATCGAAGTGTACTATTTTCACTTTATTTTTCTCATATTTTTTTTCTTTTTGTTCTTCTTTCTGTTTCTTCTTTCACAACATGACAAATATGGAAATGTTTTACATGATCACACACAAATAACCTATATGAAATTGCTTACCATCTTAGGGAGGAGGGAGGAGAGTGAAAAAGGGAGAAAGAAAATTTGGAACTCAAAATTTTATCCAAAAATGAACATTAAAGATTGTCTTTGGGGAAGCTAGGAATAAAGCGCCGGTCCCAGAATCAGGAGGACCTGAGTTCGGTTCCATCCTCAGACACCTAACACCCACACAAAAGAAAACTAGCCGTGTAACCTTGGGCAAGTTACTTAACCCCAATTGCCCTCCAAAAAGCAAAAAAAAAAAAAGATTGTCTTTACATGTGATTGGAAAAATATTATGCAAAAGCATGTAAGTGGGAGACAGAACACAAAGTTCAAGGAAACGCAAATAGGATAGTTTGGTTGGAAAATAACATGTGAATGGGAATCATGTAAAATAAGTAGGGAGTTGTAGATAGGAACCATATCATAAAAGACTTTAAATGCCAAATTGAGGAGTTTGTACTTTATCCAAGAATCCGTAGGGAACCCCTGAAGAATCTTGAGGAGTGATATGGTCAGACCTATGCTTTAGGAAAATTATCTGCATAGCTGCATGGGGGGGAAAATTGGAAAGGGAGGAAGTAGAAAAAAAAAGACCAATTAGGAGGCAATGGCAACAGGACAGGCAAGAGGTGCTAAGGGTCTATACCAGGGTAGTTGCATTATGAGTGAAGAAAAGTGGATGTGATATGAGAAAATCTGAGAAAGCAGTCAGCAAGTCTGGACAACTGATGAGCTATAAGGGGAGAGGGGCAGGGAAGAATTGAAAATAAACTCAAGACTCCATGAGCACTATTTGGTTGGCTAAAAGAAAATAGAGGCCAAAACTAGGATTGTCATCTAAACGTACCAACATGGAAAAAAAAGAACTGATGTGGAAGAACATCAGGCAGTGTCCTCTATTTGGCCATTAGAAGATAAGGAAAGTTGCCATTTCAGTTAATATTGCCGTCCAATGTTCCTGTGCCTATTTCTTCTCTCCTTTAAAACTACTTCATGCCCATGTCTCTAATTCTCCATGAGACTCCAGGGAATGGTTCACAGTCACTTCCTAATTGCTTTGCCCCAGTCCATCTCTTGGAGGCCCATACAGAGTATAATTAAAGGCATACATGAACAAGACAAAAACAGAAAAAGAACATTTTCTTAGCATGTGAGAACATTTTCCCTCACCACTAAGAAAGTTTGTCCAAGCCATTAAAACACATTTATGATGCCTCCAGAGAGGCATCGTTCCATACAATGCCAACTGCCAACCAAGTGCCACACACAGAGCAGGAAAGCTAGCCTAGCTGAAGCAGCAGGGCACCCTAAGGGAGAAACAGGATGTAGCATGTGCCAGGCAAATCAAACCACCATTACCACCTGACTACCGTCCAAATCCACCCAGACCCTGATGGAAAAAAGCCCAGCACCCTGGACCTTTCAAAGAGCAGTGCTTCCAGCCTGGTTCATTAGCCGTCATCCTGGGAAGCAATCCCTGTGGGTATCCAGCCCAGCAACTGCTCCTGCAGGGGTATGGCCATGGCTGCTGAAGATCTAGAAAGGAGAGGTCTTGCCACCAAAGTCCTTGGTAATGTCAAATGCCTCATTATAAGAACTGATATGATATTATCAATAGAAATGACTTTAAAGAAGAAGCATTGCCATCCATTTTGCTGTTCTACCCTAAGGACCACAGAACCTTTCCATCTGACTTATGGCTGAAATCTTCCATGTACATTGTCTCCTCCATTAGAATGTGAGCTCAGGGACAATATTATGTTACTTTTCTATTTGTGCCCACAGACTTTAGTGACGAGGTAGAAAAGAGTGCTTGAGGCCGATGGAGCGAGCAGAGAGTGAAATAGGAGAAAAGACGCAGGATATGACCAAGCAGAAAAGTGATCCAAGAAGACTAGGCCCTGAAGCACCCATTGTGGACTTACCTGTGTGCTTTCACAAAACACCCTCAATTCCAGAACAACTCTTCTCCTCCCCTTTGCTCTTCCCTTTGCTTATCGCCTCAGGACTACCTGATATCGCAGGCATTTTAGAGCCATACCTGCTCCTCCCATTCTCTTGCCCCCTTCCCCCATTCCATAAAATTGTATTGAAACCATCCCCTTAACCTGGCTAACCACCTCTTGCCTTCTATGGGAAGCAGGGGCCGCTCTGTTCCCTTAGGATGCCTATACTCTGCCTCCCACAAGGAGTAAAGCCCACTGGGGCTCTAAGTAGGCCCACTTGGGTGCATCAACCCAATAAATGCCTTTCTTTAACTTGAAAACTGTCCAAGTGAATTCTTTCAGGACACTAGGCATTTCAGTTAGTACCCCAACATTCTTGGGGTGATCTCATCACCAATGGCTACAGAGAAGGTCTAAGTGAATTCTTTCACACTTGAACTGCTTTCCCAAACTCTGACCTCAACATTAGCACCATGTTTTATACTGAGTTAGTGGTTAATAAATGATTCATTCATTCATTCATTCATTCATTCATTCATATGTGGCAGCCCTGGAGTCAGGAAGGCTTGAATTCAAGTTCTGACCCTGAAACATGCTGGCTGTGGGACTACAGCAAGTTTCTTAACCTTTATTTCAGTGACCACAGCTCATTCATTCAACAAGAATGTATCAAATGCAACTACATACCCAGCACTGTTGGTGCCAGACATGAAAAAAAGGCAAAACAGTCTCTAAGACTAATAGTTAAGGATGAATTACTGACCTGCTTTAGTAGAAGGAGTTTCCATATTTAGAATTACTTAGACTAATAAAATCCCAAGTCCAAACCTAAAAAACTAAACTAAACATCTTGCCTTTAACCTAGTAACTAACTAAAAAGAAAAATACAAAACTCCTAAATCTAAAGGAATTCCATCATCTTCTTATTGATTATTCATTTTTTTAAAAAGCATTGTTAGACACATAAAGAACAAAAATGCAAACACATGTAAAAGGCTGTTGATTAAAAACATATTTTGTGTGTCTTTGAGCACAGTTTATAACCAGGAGCCTATAAAAGAATGATAAAGACAAATCTTGGTTCTTTATTGTTGTTAACAAGTCTTTCTATTTCCATTCAATCACAAAACAGGACTGATTCTGCAGAGCCAAGGCTTAATGGAAAGTGTCCCCAAGGCTGGGGTGGGGTGTCTAGAGACCTGAGTTCTAATTCTGACTTTGTCACCAACCATCTGTATGACCCCTTTTAAATGCCTTCAACATTCTGGATTTCACTTTTCTTACCTGTCAAATGCTAGCATCTCTTCAATTTTTTCTAGCTTTGATACCATCTAACTCCTTGGAATCACTGCTACAGAAAAGTTCCCCTAGAGGAAGCAAGCAACTATAATGGAAAGAGCAGTGAATTTGGAATTGGGTCTGTACCCCCCAAAAAAAATAAAAGAAAGAAGATAAAGACACATATGTATAAAAATATGTGTGTTAGTTCTGTTTCATGGTGGAAAAAACTAGAGACTAAGGAAGTGCCCATCAACTGGGAAAGGTTAGACCAATTATGATATATGAATGCAATGGAATACTATTGTACCATAAGAAATGCCAAAAAGAGATGGTTCCAGAAAAAGTGGAACTAGGAGAGATGGTTAGAAAAGTTTTGTAGGTATAGCAGACTCAAGGAAAAGTTTCATTTTTGTTGTTTGATTTATTTACAATAAGGAAGAATCCATCATGTTTATAAGCTAAGGACAAGGCCCAAATAAAGGGATTGAAGATGTATGAAAAGAGATGTGTAGCATCAAAAAGAGGGCACAGCAGTTAAGTCATAGAGGAAACAGGAAGAGATAAGATTAACAATATGATTCCCCCATTTTTCACAGTTAAGGAAACGAAGGTCTGGGGAGGTTAAAGGACTTTCCCAAAGTGATTCAGATAGTGAGCATCAGAGGCTCTTGAGAAGATAAAATGACAAAATGGCTATAAATCTGGGAAGAAATCCAACGAGACTCCATGATAGCTTTCTATCTGGTTTTGGCCTTCAGAGCCTGGAAGTCAGGTCAAGTCAATAAGCATTTATTAACTGCTTACTATGTGCCAGTTACCATAGTTAAGTGTGAAGTTGAAGACAGTTCTTGCCCTCATGGAGCTTCTGTTCTATCAAGAGAGATGACATGTAAACAGCTAGGTAGTTACAAAATATAGAGAGTACATAGAAGATACTCTGAGATGGGACAAGAGAACTTCAGAAGTCTAGAAGCCAGGAAATTACATGCAGTTGGTATTAAAAGCTCCAAGCAACACAGATATGTATGAGATGAAATACTGCCAGTGGCATCCTGACAGCATGCCTGGTAGCTGAAGTGTACCATCTGAGCAATATTCATCCAGACAAATTTTCATATAGTAATAATAAAAGTTCTTTTAGAACATGCTAAAGTTTTTGTAATTCCCAAGTGAAATGCCAAGCCTTTAAAAAATGATTTAAATGTTAGCAACACATTTTTAGCTTTTGTATGAACCCAGAGTATTCATGTCAAGAAAATAAGATCCCAGATGATTCCTCACACGAAGCCCAAAATTAGTGGCTGGATGAAGGAAAACTTGTTTTCCAGATGTAAAGTTAACTTTGGAAGCCAGAATTGCTATATGTCCCGGCTCCATGTAGCAAGGTCCCTTAGGTAGAATCTACAAGATTCCTGTTTCTCCTTCCCTTTCCAAGTCACTGCATGCACATTGATATATACCCTGGGTAGGTACCTAAGCTTGGTCTAGTGTATTCTGTATTGACTACTAAAATTTTTCTAAAGCTAAACCTCAACAACCATGTGAAATTATGTGTGTATACACACACACACACACACACACACACACACACACACACGTGCATACAGCAAAAGTTAATTGAATGTTCTTGGCAAAAAGAAACATTGAGTCTCTCCCCCAGGTTTATTATAACCCAAATACTCTACAGTAATTATGAAAAAGCAGCATCTAAAGAGCATGGACTATTTGAAGTAGATGTTAGTTTGAAGTCCTTAAAATGAAATTTTTGTTTAAAAGGTCCATCTTCCTTTAAAAAGGTTCCCCTTCCCTATAAATAGCCAGACCAGACTGGAGGCACAGTTCTCAGTTGATGCTGAACACTGGTCAATTCTCCATCAGCAGCTTCATGCAATTCCTTTTGATCTCTGTTCTCTGGAGCCCTGGACACCTGTGAGGCAGACCCACAGACCAAAGCAAACCTCATAAATGAAAGGCAAATGTGGCTGGAATCAGTGCTCACAAGTTACAACACATGTGGAGTAAGTGCTTTCTGGTTAACTGTGCCTGGACCTCTTTTTATACTCTATCTTTAAAGAGCACTGTGCTGGATGGAGCCCACTTGTAATTCTGCTAAGAGGTTTTGTGTGTGTGAGTGAGTGAGTGTGTTTTTAGGGTTTGGTTTTTGGTTTTTTTGTGTTTTTTTTTCCTGGCAGTCTACTACAGGAAGGATAGAAGAACACTAATTTATTCTCTAGTTCAGAGATTGTAATCTGTCTCTTTACGCTTCACTCCTACTTTTCTGCCAAATCTTCTGGCAATAGAAACATTACTATAATGGGCACATGGAAACTTGCTAGGGAAGGTGGGGTTTTACTGCTATTTATTTTAATGCATTTCCTCTTATCAAAGTCCTCAGTAACTGAAAATGAGCAACTATTCTCTCTATCTCATTTTTTGGGTCTTGCTCCATGCCAAAGAATTCATGTGAAAAAAAAAAATAAAAATGAGATGTCTAACAAGGCCACATAACAGATGAATCATAGAATTAATCACAGAGGCCCAAAGTTGGAAAGAATCTGAGAGGTTGTTTAGCCCTGCCAGTACATGAACAGGAATCCCCTCTACAAAATAACCCACCAAGTGGTCATACAATCTCAAGGGATCGTAGATTTAGGGCTGAAGGGATTTTGGAGGTCATCTGGTCCACGTCCCTCATTTTCCCCAGAGACAGAAGTTGTTAAGGGATCCTAGCTCTGCAGCTAGAAGAGACCTCAAAGAACAATCATTTTATAGGTCAGTCCATTTTAAAGATGAGAAAACCAAGGTACAGAGAATTTATGTGACTTGACCAAGGTCACATCCATAGTAAATAAAATCATAGGGTCATAGATGAAGACCAAGAAATCTTGAACCTTGGAGATCATCTAGTCCAACCCCATCATTTTGCAAATGAAGATATTGCCCAGGGTTAGGTGACACAGGTAATATTTAGCAGAGTTAAGAGACCTCTAAATCCTCAATGATTTTTCCGTTTTGCTCCAGTGGCATTCTCGCTTGAAGATCTCTCTCCATGGAGAACTCACTACTTGCCATGGTTCTTGAGGTAGCCCAATGACTTGGATAGTTGGAAGACTTTCCTCTTTCTTCCACCATACTTCTTCACAGCTCCCACTCCGAGCATCTAGTTTGCCTTCTGGGTCAAGAAGAACAAGCCTAATCTTTTTTATACCTTTCACTTCTTCAAATACTTGACAACAACTTCCATATCCCCAAAATAGTCTTATCTTCTCCCAGTCAAACCCCACCAATCACTTCAATCAATCCTAGAATTAATTAAGCATAAGACCTCAAGGCAGTAAGCTGTTTTTCAGTCCTGTCTGACTCTTCACGACCCCATTTGGGGGTTTTCTTGGCAAAGATATTGCAGTGGTTTGCCATTTCCTTTTCCAGCTCATTTTATAGATGAGAAAACTGAGGCAAATAGGGTTAAGTGATTTGCCCAGGGTCACACAACTAGCTACTAAGTATCTGAGGGTAGATTTGAACTCAGGTTCTCCTGACTCCAGGGCCAGCACTCTATCCACTATCTGTCTAGTTAGCCTAGGGTCAAGAAGAGCTGAGTTCAAATTCAACCCCAGACACTAGGAATGTAATCCTGGGCAAGTCAACTAACTCTTTTTATCTCTTTCCTCTGCTGTAAGAAAGGGATAATTATAGCACTACCTCATAGAGTTGGTGTAAGGATCAAATGACAATATTTGTAAAGCACTTAGCACAGTGCCCAGCACATAGTAGGTCCCTAAAACTATTTGTTTCTTTCCTTCCTTACGGCATGGTCTCCCATCTCTCACTATCCCAGTAGAACTACCTTTCCCACCTCAATCTAATTTGACAAATCATGATCCTCAGAACTGAACATGCTATTCCAAATATTGTTAGACCAGGGCAAAGTACTGTTTCATCACCTCTCTTGTTCTGTATACTATTTATTTTACTAGACCTGTGATTTCATCAGTATAGAGAATTACTTCTGAGAAACTTTACAGATGAGGAAACTGAGGTTAAGTGACTTGTTTGGAGTCATACAGCTAGTTACCTGTTTGAGGACAGATTTGAACTCAGGTCTTCCTGACTCCAGACCCAGTACACAATCCACTGTGCCATCTAGCTGCCCCTCTAGTGAGAGAGAACTCTCTGTCTCCTCAGGCAGATAAATTCTAAGGTATTTAAGGTCTGAATACATATGCCTCAGTCCCTTCGTGGATAGTTTTAACTGATAGAGTTTTCCCTTATAATTTTCCTCTTTGCCAGTAGAAAGTTAACAATTTCTTCCTAAAAAGAATGTAGCACCCTTCTGGGTTCACTCTCCCAATTCCCATTCATATTGGTGAGTTCCCAGAATATAGCTGACTACTTCTCTCTTCAGTTTCTAGAGGTAATACTGAAAGAGTGGGATTTCTAGTATTGTTGATGATGAGCCCCCCACCTGGTATGCTCCCCTATGTCAATCAATCAGTGGAAATCTATTAACTTTTAGAAAAGGTATGACTACAGATACAACCCCCCTAGTACCAGGGATCATTTTATCCTTGTACAGAAACAGTCCCTACAGATAAGAGGGCTAAAATTTAAGGCACAAAGTCAGTTAGGCACCATAGAGAATGTGTGGCCAAGGGGTATCTCTGAACTCCTGGCCCCAGAAGATTTTTTTTCTCCCTTTATAAAGTTCTTCTAAGGTTCCCCTTTGATGTAGCTCTCTGCTGGGATTCAATAAATGGTGTCTATCTAGAGTCCTTACAAGTATTTCTCTCTGTCATGAGAGGTCATAATCTCTAAAGTGACTGCCATCTTTAGGGAATTGTCTTTCCACCCCTATCATGATAAATCTATGAGAAATCCAAAAGAAAACAGAGGCAACATGTGACATGTACATAGTATGGCCTGGCAGAGGAATATGTCTTGCCAGTAATTCCACCTCCCTCAATGCCAAAAGGTAGAAAATAAAAGGAAAAAGGAGGTGTAAAGGGATTGACAAGTGTCTTTTTTCTAGGTGAATTCAATTCCAGCTCAGCACCTTCTAAATCATCAGTGCTTTGGGGTCCTCAATCAATTAGAAGATTCTTCATCATGCCAGAGTACCAACCCTGCAGTAACTTGTAATTGAAAGTAGACTCACCAAACTTCCATGAATTACATTATAAAAGGCAAGGATTATGGTTCATATTCTGTATAAAAAACCAAGAAAGACAAATCTCAATATGCCCTCATTGGCCAGTCTCCCCATTAAACTTTGCTATCAAATTCAATGTCAAGCTGAAAGTTACTTAAAATGTTAAACCAAAAGAAATTTAGGTATTGCTCCAATAGAACAACCAGTCAGGCCTATCAGTCAAATAAAAAGTCAATTGCTAGAGTGATTAAACACAAGTTTAAGAAAAATCAGCGATTCCATCAGTTTACTTCTTCCATCAAGCATATCACATCCCATATAGAATTTATCTACATAGGTTCTAGGGAGCTGCCTAAAGCATATAGAGGTTAAGTGATTTGCCCAAGGTCATGTACCTAGTGAGTGTCATAGACACAGTCTGAACGTGGTGGGTCTTCCTAACTCTAAGTCTAGCACTCTCTCCATTACACCACATTGTTCCTCATTCAAAAGCAATCAAAAAAGATTCTTTGGAAAAGAATCCTGTACCTAGAGCCAAAAGGGGAGGGTTCAGGGAAGATGGCAGAATAGATCAGAAATTTCGAGGCTTTCCAGATTTCCTCCGCAAAGAGACAGAAAATCCCCACAAAATGAATGTAGAGCAGCAAAAATAAAGGGGGTAAAGCGTTGTCTTCCTAAGATAACTTGAGAGGACCTCAGAAAAGACAGGGCCTCCAGGGGCTGAGGTCTGGCCTGAGTAAAGCCTAGACACCTGCAGGCTTTCTCCACTGAATCAACAACTTAGTCTGTCAGGAAGCAGACTAAGGAAATTTTACCTCAATTTTCACCTCACTCACAGCCTCGAGAAATTTCACCTCATGAACTTTTACCTCACAAACTTTCATCTAAGGAACAAGTAGGGGAAGATTGAAGGACCCCCTGCTGTTTCTGAAGTACAGGCCTAGTGCGGCTGACCAGACATGACCAGATGTGATCCTGGGCTGTGGCTGTGGGTGAAGAGAAGCAAATGCACACCCATGAGTTTGGTACCACAGGGAGGGAGAACATTTTGGGGACAGCAAAGCTGATGGACCTAATTGTGACTTAGGGAAGGAGAGGAGTCCCTAAGGTTGAGCCCCCAGAAAGAATTCAGAAAATAAGAGTGAGGAGGACCTAAAGTCTAGGGCAACATTAGCCACTACTCAGGATTAAAACTTGACTAATAATAAGCTGCTAAAAATAAAATAAAACAAAATAAAAATTAGTAAATGAAGAAAAAAGGACCCCACCACTGACAACTACTTTGATGTTAAACAAGATCTGGGTTCATTTTCAGAGGAAGATAGTGAGGCAAAAAAGAAAAAAAAAAGCCACTCCTACTCTAATGTGTAATGTCAAATGGTCATAAGACCAAAAGGAATTCTTGGAAGAACTTAAAAAAAATTGAAAAATCAAATAGTAAAAGTTGAGGAAAAGTTAGGAAAAAGAAAAAGAAAAACAATCCAAGAAAATTATGAAAAGAAAGTTAACCAATTGGAAAAAGAGGTCCAAAATCTTAAGGAAGTAATCAAAATATCACTTGAATTCAAAACAATGAGGCAAACAAGCAAATATTTTTTAAAAAGGGGGAAAGGTCATTTTGTTGACTAATATTCTGTTTCATATTTGGATTCCAAGTTTTATAGAAGAAATCCTTTTATTAAGGGGTTTGGATTAATGCAGTTTTGATTCAATCAAGGGCCTCATTTGAGGACCTAGAAGTCCACATGTGACCTCAAGGCCATGGGCTCCCCACTCCGAGACCATAGTAGGTGCTTAATAAATTCCTCTAAATTTGAATGGGCATGATTATATAGTAGGGGCAGTCACCTTAGAAAAAACCCTTATTAATCAAAAACATACTGAAAACAGAAAAGGTTTCTGGTAAAAAATCATTTCTGATTTGGTAAAAAGAGATAGACAAAAATTTCTTACAAAAAATGTGGAAGGATTATACTTTTTCTTCCTTTCTCTTTCTTTCCTTTTTTCCTTCTTCTTTTCTTTCTTTTTTCTGGGTTCTCCTAACTCATCCAGACTGGAAGTGCAGGGGCCACACAGAGGCCTGATTCCACCCCAATTTGGGGTGTCTTAAGGCCCTGGTTACCTGAGACCAGACAGTGCAGTAACCGCACTGCTGCTTAGAACTCACAAATTTGAGCAGTCCACCAGCCTCAGCCTTCCCACTAGTATGGACTACAGGCAAGGGCTACCAGGCCTGGTAATATTTTATTTCTTACATGTACTGCTCTTACTTTGTTCATTTTCTCTTCCCATCTTCTTTAATTAGGGTCACATCTGCTCCTGTTAGATTTATCTTCTGCAGTTCCACTATTGACTTTATCTTTCTCAGTCTCCTTGGACTTAAATATAAATGTAGTTTGAGTTAGTACTAGCTCATTTCATTCTACTGGATTTCACATGCCAAAGTTTGATTTTTTTTCCAATTTTAATCTATTGCATTCAATGGGCATTTATTGAGTGCCTACTAATATAATAGTGAAATTACATAAATTTGTACTTGCACTTATAAGATGTATTCAAATAGTACCTAGAGTTTTTTTTTTAAGAATATACCAGATAGGGACGGCCAGGTAGCACAGTGAGTAAAAGCACCAGCCCCAGAGTCGGGATGACCTGGGATCGAATCCGGGGTCTGATACTTAGCACCACACCCAGAAATAATGGGCCGTGTAACCTTGAGCAAGTTACTTAACCCCATTTGCTTTAAAAAAAAAAAAAAAAAAGAATATACCAGATACCTTCAATCCAATCTTTTTTTTGCTCCTATTCTTTTAAACTCATTAAAAAATGCTATATGGTTTGCTCCAATAATATAGTTGCTCTTCTTTGGCAAACATCAAATTTTAACAGATACTTCACACCTTAGTTATTGTGCCAAGCTCTGCCAGGAAGTCACCTTAGAAGAAAAAAGTTTGAGAAACATAGGTAGATAATTTCTTCCCTCACTAAATTTAGAACTTATCTGGTCCAAAATATCCCAGATAGAAGGAACCTAGAAGATCTCTAGTCCAGCGTTCCTTAATCTTTTTTGTTTCTTTGACCCTCTGGTGAAGCCTATAGATGCCATCTCAGAATTGTTTTTAATAAAATGTATAAGATTGCAAAAGAAATCAATCATAGTAAAGTAGAGTTATAAAGAAAAATCTCAAACAATTTCAAGGACCCCAAGATAAAAATCCCTGATCTAGTCCAACCTCACTATTTTACAGGAGAGGAAACTGAGGCACAGAGAAGTTACATGATTTGCTTAGGGTGAGTTTAGTTAAGAGCAGAGTCTAGACTTGAGTGAGAGTCTCCTTAGAATCAATCAGTTTTGCTTTCCCCACCACTAAATTGGAGAGAAGATATTGAGATAATATGGAATAGTATGAAGAGCTTTGGATTTGTATTTAAAACCATAACTTTAGAGTGAGAAGGGATCTCAGAAGTCATTGAGTCCAGACGTCTTATGTGTTCACAGAGGTAATAAGCACTAAAACTGAGATCTGAAATTACTCTAAGTCCATTATGTCTTATGCTGTACCAATGCATAGGTTCAAATCCTGACTTTTTGTTTTTGTTTTTTTGCTTTTTGGAGGGCGTAAGGCAGGGCAATTGGGGTTAAGTGACTTGCCCAAGGTCACACAGCTAGTTTTGTGTTAAGTGTCTGAGGCCAGATTTTA
Source organism: Petaurus breviceps papuanus (assembly GCF_028583685.1). Taxonomy (NCBI): domain Eukaryota; kingdom Metazoa; phylum Chordata; class Mammalia; order Diprotodontia; family Petauridae; genus Petaurus; species Petaurus breviceps. The sequence goes on from NW_027187327.1 coordinate 12,149,600, forward strand.
ACTCAGGTCCTCCTGACTCCAGGGCCAGTGCTCTATTCACTGTACCACCTAATCACTCCCTGACTCTATTTCTTACTATCTCAGTGACCCTGGCCAAGCAGCACTTCACCTTCTGTTTCTTTATCTGTAAACTGAAGGCGTAAAATTAGATGACCTCCAACGTTTCCTTCTAGCTCTGAGCCCTGAGAACCCAATTTTCTTGGTCATTTCTAAAGTAGAAATCCTTTCTAAAGGATATAATGAGATATAGGCTCCATTTTAACTAAACCACTACTGTTGGACACTGATGTTGATAGATGATGCCTAATAAAGTTTGTAGTCACTTAATATGAAACCAGAAACTGTTTGCTTTTTTTTTCATAAGTAAAGTACAGATGACTTCTAAGGTATTCAAGGTCTGAATACATGCAACTCATCATCCTTTAATGGGGGGAGATTCTATTCTTTCAGCTTCTTCTCCCAGCTCTTGTGTTGGAGAAGGAGGAGCAGGAGGAAGAGGAAGAGGAGGAGAAACTATTGGCAAATTAAAAAGCCACAGCATCCTCTGGCAAAATGTGATGCACAGACTTTAACATGTGTTTCTCACCTATTTGGGAGGTGGGAATAGAGGCAAAGCTGAGGTTTTCTATAATGGGCTTAGGTAATTGTCTCAAACTTCCACAGTATGAACTCACTAACAAAAGAGAACCAGTGCCAACTTTTCCCTCCCATAGGGATCGGTGTCATGGAGCACTGCAAATACTCCTAGGGAGATTTGGGTTTTGCTCTAATAGTTTTAAAAATAATCCTTGAACAAATTTTAAAGTAAACTACATGTGCTTCCTATAAATAAGAACTTATGTTACTTCCCTCTTTCTCTGAACAATGAGTTTCTATTAATTGAATTTATTTTCTTTCTCTTTTAGGTCAGGGCATAGTTTATGGTTTATGAAAATTGGATGGAGGGGGCGGGGGAAGGAGGGAATAAAAGGTCAGTCTAGGGTTAGATGTGGTAGTGGAAAAATATCTGGCCGGTATATTTCATGGAATGTGTTGCAATCACTTTTAAAACCTCTGGAAAGCTGAAGCTTAGGAATTTTATAGAAATTAAGGAGTTATTGGCAATGTCTGTGACTGAGGACAGCACAGTGGAAATATACCAATCCTGAAAACCTCCCTAATGATTATTCAGGTCCTTTTTATTCTTTCCATAGCTATTGACTGCCATCTAATGGCCATTGAGTTTGTGGGGAAATGATCCAACCTTACTTGATAACTTTACACTGTTTTTTAAATTTTTCTCATTAAACAAAGACAAGAGAAGTATTGCATTAAACTACACATGTTTATTAACTCAAGAATAAAATATGAAAAGATACAAGGAGCTTATTTTAACTATCCTTTGGCATAAGTTGTAGCAACATTTTACAAAGTGGCAAGTACTGAATATGCCCATGGGGCCATCCTTTCATAGGTAATACGTGATTGGCTGATTAACAAAATTAGTTTCCTAGTCTTATTAAAAATGATAAGCACCAAGACAGTCTGAAATCAGAGGGCCCCCCCTTGCATTTTATATTTATATGTCATTGTGACTTGCCCAAGATCCTACAACTAGTAAGTATCTTAGAGCAGTGCGGTCAGATTCAGATAGAAACAGGGGCCACTAAAACCTTCTTAGGGGTCTCTGTGGGTCATATATTTACTTAGAAAGCCACATATTAACATTATTATGTTCTATGTGTCTCTATTTTGTCAAATATTTCCCAATTACATCTGAATCTGGACATATTTGACACCTCTGTCTTACAAGACCACCCTAGGTACAGAAAAGATAAGTGACTTTTCAATGTGTGTCAGAAACAGAACTCAAACTCAGGTCTTCCTGACTCCAAGATTTGCCCTACTGTAGGGGAGAAGATAAAAGGGGTAGAGTTTGCTCATGAAAGAGAGGGCAGATTGGGGAAGGTGGTAGTGAGAAGTAAAACACTTTTGAGGTGGGACAGGGTGAAAGGAGAGAGAGAATAAAATAAAGGCAGGGGAATAGGATGAAGAGAAATACAGTTAGCAATCATAACTAGGAAAAATTTTGAAGCAAGTTTCTCTGAGAAAGGCCTCATCTCTCAAATATATAAAGAAAAGAATCAAATTCATAAAAAGAGCTATTCCCCAACTGAAAAATGATAAAAAAAAAAAATTGAACAGTTTTCAGATGAAGTAATCAAAGCTACCTATAGCCATATAAAAAATATTCTAACTCACTATTGATTAGAAAAAAAAGGCAAATTAAAACAATTCTGATGTACTACTACACACCTATTAGATTGGCTAATAGGTTAGAAAAGGAAAATGACAAATGTTGAAGGGGATATGGGAAAATTGAGACACTAATACACGGTTGGTGGAGTTGTGCAACCATCATATAGAACAATATGGAACTATGTCCAAAGATCTATAAAATCATGCATACCCTTAGACCTATTAATATCACTATTAGGTCTGTATCCCAAAAGAAATTTTTTTAATAGGAAAACAACCTATGTGTACAAAAATATTTATAGCAGCTATTTTCTGATGGCAAAGAATTGGAAATTGAGGGGATGCCCAATGGGTGAATGACTGAACAAGTTGTTATATATGGTTGTGATGGAATACTATTGTGCTACAAGAAACGGTGAGCAGTACACTCTAGGAAAAAACTTGGAAAGACTTACATTAACTGATACAAAGTAAAATGAGCAGAACCAGGAGAACATTGTATATAGTAACAGCAATGTTGTATGATAATCTATCATAAATAATTTAGCTATTCTCAGCAATATAATGATCCAAGACAATCCTGAAGGAGTTGTGATGAAAGGTGCTGTCTATTTACAGAGAAAAAAACAGGTGAACACTCAATGTAGATCAAAGCATACTTTTTTAAAACTTTATTTTTCTTGTTCTTTTTAGTTTGGTCTATGTTTTCTTTTGCAAAATAACTAATATATAAATATGTTTTGCATGACTATACATGTATAACCTATATTAAATTGTTTATCTTCTCAATTGCTTCTTCTCAATGTGGGGAGGGAGGGAGAGAATTTGGAACTCAATTTTTTAAAAGAATGCTTAAAATTGTTTTTACATGTGATTAGTGAAAAATTAAATGCTAATTTAGAAGAAATAAACATAGAAAAAAATTTTAAATTCAAGGGGTCTCTTAGTGCAAATATTATCCTTGTTTTCCAAAAGAGGAAACCGAGAGTCAGAGAGGCTCAATGATTTTCCCAATGTTACATGGCAAGAAAGTTGCAAAACTAAGACTTGAATCCAAATCTTATGACCCCATCTGATATTTTTTCCAATATAACAATTATGTACTGACCACATTCTATGTGCCAGTATGATGATGGGCACTGAAGAGGAATAGAGATGAAATCCCAGACATATTCCTTCCCTAAAAGAGCTTTTAGCCAAAACTTCCAAAGCTAAGAAAATTAGCAACAATATTATATCACACGTAAATTTTGTGGTAGGCTCCAAAAATACGTAGGACCTCAGAGAATATGAAGATCATTATAGGTTTCTTGGAAAAAAAAAAAAGTGAGGCATGAGGTAGGCCTTTGAAGAAATCAGTCTTGGCTAAAGACAGACATAGGAAGGAGGCAATAAGGGAGGGGAAAATGGCAGGAAGGACAGAGACAGGAGACAGAAATGCCCAGGTCCCCAATGGTGTAAAGTAGTGGTGTCAAATTCAAAGAGACACTGTATCCCTGTCAGTGACATATTGACTTAGAAAATCACAAATTAGCAATGTGCTGGGTCCAAAGTCAGGAATATTCACCTTCCTGGGTTTAAATCTGGCCTCAGACACTCACTAGCTGTGTGCCTAATGATGGAGGACCCCCTAGAGAATTTTAGTGTGCCCTGCATAGAAAGGGATACTTTGGGGGCAGCCTTAAGAGGCTTAAGAGGTTGGATGGCCTTATGCACTGACAGAATCATTGAGAGAGTTTCCTCTCAGTCTAGATATTCCCAGCCCCCTTAAGGCTATTGGAGAACATGGGGAAGGAGTGAAATCTAACCTACCTGGCCTTCTACTCAGTGAGGGCAGAGTGGTCTCTTTTGCATAAATATGAGCCATTAGCATATGGACACTAAAAGGAAACATTTTGTTAAATGTTTTCTTCTTCCTTCTTCCAGAAGCAGTGTGGTTTACCAGACAGGGTGATGGGATCAGTATTCAGGGCCCCAAGGTTCAAATTGCCACCCCACAGCTTTCTAGACCTCAGTTTCCTCATATGTAAAATGAGGGGTTGGACTAGATGACCTCTAAGGGCCATTATACTTCTAAACCCTTCCTCCTGTAGCTTCTGCCTCTCTTCACATTCCTCCATTATTGCTGAACCTTGACTTAATCAGAAGAAATAGATACGGAAACAGCCTTTAGGTCATCCAGGCCAACTTTCTGCCAAGAGCAGGCTTATTCCTTGTAACATCCTTTTTGCTCAGAACACACTTATAATGAAAATCACATTTTCTTTTTGAACACTTTTTTCTGAGATACAGATGGACCCACCACTATTGGTGATTAGGATATGAGTTTTACCACAGATTTTCTCACCATCTCCCAGCATCCTGTCTCCTTAAACTTACCCCTCTCACGGAGTGATTTTTACTTGTATCCCCAGCAAAATGTTTGACTCGCAAAGTATTTAACTTTAATAGCAACAACAGTCATTGAAACTAGCATTTATTTATTAACACTTTAAGGTTTGCAAGTAGCATTACATGGATTATTTCATTTGAATCTCACAACCAGGTGAAATAGGCAATATTATTATCCCCATCTTGGAGAACAAGAAACTGAGGCTGAGAAAGGTAAAGTGATTTCCCCATGATCACACAGCTAGAAAAGGTCTAACTCCAAGAGATTAGGGGACTTGCTTTGAGGGTTGCCCTTCAGTGTAACAGAAGGCAATAAAAGGTAATGTAGAAAAAGGGTTTCCCCTCTCTATAGATGAATTTAGAGAGAAAATTAGTCCCTTCCTCAGTCAACTCTCCACACACCAAATATACTGCCTTCTCCAGTTAGGTCCCAGAATCATAGCTCTTCCTCTAGTCAGATCAATTTCAGGACCTGCCTATCAGCTGTGCTCAGTGTTGGTCTCTCAGCCTTCTCAGTTTCATTGTCTTCTGTGTTCTCTTTGCTAGAAACAACTTCTCCACTGGCTTCTCAAGTCGTATCTTCTCTTTCCCCTGATAACAGATTTTTCATGGCTCTTCTGCCTAAAATCAGGATCTCTTCCCGTGTGGTGATTCACCTATATCTTACATTTCCGATATATTTGAAACAAATAGTTAAGATACAATTTCCTGTAATCCCCAATCAGTTCTTTATTTCCAGAGTTTCCCAACAATAAACTCCAAAGATCAAAATAAAAATATATTCAACTTAGCTGCTGGGAAACAATTCACTCAAACCATCGATCTCAGTCAGTACTTTTGCCCTTGAATTACTTTCATTCAGGTCTTCTCAGTCTGATCTCCTCAAGCAGTTTTTTTAAGGGTTACTATTCTCTGAATATCTTTATACAAATGTCTCTTTTCTGCCTTTTTCAGTAAATAAAATATTCACATATGAAAGGTACAGTACCTAACAATGCCATGATACTAGTAACATCGTTTATCAAGAGAAAGGAAACCTGGCACTTGGAATTTAAAGCAGATATGGCTGGAATTACATACACACACACACACACACACACACACACTTCATAAAGAACTGACTATTCTCTCAATTATTAGCACTGTTCCCATGGCAAAAATGATCATTGATATTTCATAGCACTAAACTTAGAAAAATTCACTGAAACTCTTAGTGACACACAGCTTTGGTCTGTTTTCCAGTTCATAAATTCATTCACCAGATTGCTGTTTTCATATACTTGCTCTTCAGTTTCACTAATGAAATTAATATGGAGTGTCCCAAAGGTCTTAGTGCAATAAATTGCACTAATATTTTGGGGATGCCCAGTATTCAGAGACAGTTGAATCTGAACCATTCTCTTATCTATCAGACTCACATATCAAAGTGCCTTTTTTTAATTTCAAATGTAACCTGCTTTACCAAGAAAAGATGAAAAGTTTTAAGACTGATAACGTATAGCCCTATGGTTACTTACGGAAAGATGAGAAGGCTAAAAGGCAGTTTTTCAAGTTCTCATTTTATGGGGAGGAAGAAAGTTGTAGCAGATCAGTGATTTTATTGTGTAAGGAGCTTCTAGTGTGGAAGTTCCTTCTACCAATAAATGCCAAGTGGAATCTCCACTATAGTTTACAGTCGCAGAGTTGCCCAGGGGCCCTGAGAGTTTAAGTGCTTTACCTGTGATCACAGAGCCAGTATGTGTCAGGGGTGAGATATAATTCCAGTTCTCTCTGAATCCAAGACCCCATCCTCTATCTACTCTGCCACACTGTCCCCAACAAGAATATAAAATAATATATTTTCAGAAAGAGGAAGAATGAATGATAAGAGTTCAAGATGAGGTCTGATTCTTGGATATGTAAATAAATGTGATTTGTTTTCAAACAAAACATTTTTTTACATTTTCATCCTTTTTCTGGATGAACTTGAAACTTGCATGGAAGTAATCTAGACAACCTATATGGCGACCTCTTACTGCAAATAAGAATGCATCCTAGACATTCTTGAAAGAAAACAAAAACACATTATGGACAGGAAGGAATCTAAATTGAAAACTGCACAGTTGTTAAAAAATTAAAAAAAAAGCAACATCTCTGTATCTGAGTGTCTGGAAGTCAAAGATTTTTATGGCTGGTAATTAAATCTCTTGGCATTTTTATGCAACAGATGGGAGCCTTATTGGGGTTTGGGGTTTCAGAGATAATATGAGACTAAAGTACAGAACTTAAGCACTCTGGAATCACCACCAAGAGCCCCATCACCCTCACCCGCCCCTCCCTGAAAAGGGAGCATTAAAACACCACTCTAAATTTAGGCCAGTTGCATTTCATATAAAGCTGGTCTAAATTCATTTTTCATGTTTCAACCATTAAAAGTATGAATCAAAATATTCCTATGATCTATCTATAGCTTGCTGTGTGAATGAGGCAAATTCTACTAAAAATTTATCCCATTAAATGTTTCAACAACTGGGTCCGGATAAAACCAGAAAATTTATTAAACTCTGGGATTTGACACTGCCAAGGAAGCACCCCAGGTTTTCTTGCAAGTTTGGTCACGCACAGAAGATAAGGAAAGCTCATTTATTTTGCCATGTCAGTTTTAACTCATCCTTTGGCTTCAGAACAAAGCAAAGACAGTAGTTAGATTCAGAATTGGATAGAACTTGAATTTAAATCCCATCAAGCATACTCACTTGCTGGACTTTTTCTTCCCCAGTCTTAGTTTCCCCCATCTGTAAAAAGGGGGTGATATCTATACCATTTACCTTATAGGATTATTGGAAGGAGTAAATGAAATGATATATGTAAGGTATTTTGCAAACATTAATAATCAGTATTATTACCCATATTACCTAGGGGTCTACACTCCAAAGGCACAGTTCTTTGCCCGACATTTCAATAACAATGTTAAACTTAATTTTTAAAGATTTAAATATGCATTTCAAGACATCCTACATGAGGGAGGGGTTTTACATGAAAATACAATTCAATTATTTATAGCAGCTTTGTCATGGCAAAGAATTAGAAGTCAAGGGGATGCCCATCAATTGAGGAATGACTGAACAAATTGTGGTATACGATTGTGATGAAATACCATAATATCAAGCACTGGAGGTGGCTAGGTGGCACAGTGAATAGAGCACTGGTCCTGGTGTCAGGAGGACCTGAGTTCAATTCCGGCCTGAGACACTTAACACTTACTAGCCATGTGACCTTGGGCAAGTCACTTAACCCCAATTGCCCTGCCTTCCCCCTTCCAAAAAAAAAAGCAAAAATAAATATTGAGCAGGACAATTTCAGAAAGACCTGAAAAGACTTTCATGAACTGATCCAAAATGAAGTGAACAGAACCAGGAGAACATTGTCCACCCTAACAGCAATATTGTGTGAATATCGATTGTGAATGACCCAGCTGTTTTCAGCAATACAATGATCCAAGACAATTCCAAAACATTCATGGTGAAAAATGTCATCCACCTCCAGAGAGAGAACTGATGGAGTCTAAATGCAGAGGGAAGCATACTATTTTTCATGGGGGTTTTTTGGTATGGAATATGGAAATATGAAAGAAAATACATTTACATGTAAATTTATTAGAACACCAGCTATAATGTGAAATATAAATTATGAATTGTGGTGTCTTGGGGCAAAAGGAGAAGAGAAGGTGGTGGTAAGGTAGGAAAAGAAGTGGAAGGAGAGTTTGTAAGGGGAGGACCTACTAGTTGTTTTCATCTAAACTAAACATCTAAAGTAGGCCCGGGTGAATTCTGGATTTTGAAAGAAGCTGATGATAACCAAGGACAAGATCCCCAGAACAACCCTCTAACAACCTCAGCCAATCCTTCTACATCCATCCTGTCTTCTTCAAACTTTCTACCATCATAGCTCCCCTTTTTGGAAGCTCTTTATCACTTTAGTTTATCACTCTTCTTCCTTAAAATGTGGTGCGACAGTAGCCAAATACAATTCATTTATACTTTTTATGCAACACAATTCTTCATTTCTAATGAATGGCAGTCTTCCCATGCCCATAATATGCTGCTCTGTTTTGTTTTGGGTGATCCTCAATTTTCCTTTTTCAGAGACTGATAATCTATCAATAAAATCCATGAAACAAAATTAGAAGACTATTAAGACTATTGGTATTTAAGGAGATTCCTTTTTCCACTTTGAATCTTCCTTCTTTGATTCCTGGGCACTTACTATACCTGAATAATTCTGCTTAAGATTGCATTGGATTCTTTGGCTACCATATCACACTGTTGGCTCCTATTGTGCTTGCCAGTCACCAAAACAATAGGTGGCACAATAGATAGAATGCTGGACCTGGAGTCAGGAAGACTTATCTTCCTGAGTTCAAATCCAATCTCGGACACTCAGACCTTGGGCAAGTCACTTAACCCTGTTTGCTCATCTGCAAAACGAGCTGGAGAAGGAACTAACAAACCACTCCACTACGTTTGCCAAAAAGAATCCAAATAGGGTCAGAAGGAGTCATGTATGACTGAAACAACTGAAGAACAACAAAATATGACACTTTAATATATACGAACACTTTTCATTTTATCTTCACTACAACCCTGGGAAGTAAGTGCTACTGTTATCCCCATTTCAAAGATGAAGAAATTAAGTGATTTTCCAAGGGTCATACAGCTAATAAGCGTCAGAGAACAGTTTTGAACTCAGATATTCCTGATTCTAGGTCCAGAGCTCTATCCCCTGTGCCACCTACCTATCTGCCAAAATCCTAGCTCTTTCTCAAACTATCTAGACACGGCTCTCCCATCTTCTTTATGTATTTTTTTGGAGGGGGGATGGCAAGGCAATTGGGGTTAAGTGACTTGCCCAAGGTCACACAGCTAGTGTGTCAAGTGTCTGAGGATGGATTTGAACTCAGGTCCTCCTGACTCCAGGTGCTCTATTCACCGCGCCACCTAGCTGCCCCAAAGGCTCTCCAATCTTGTACTTGTGAAGGTAATATTTAGAGCCCAAGGGTAAAATTTTATATTTTTTCTTAATAAAGTCATCATAATAAATTTGACCTAATGTTCTAGTCTGTTGGAATATTTTAGGAACCTGTCATCCAATATGTTAGCCACCTTCCTCATCTTATTTTGAAGTTCAATTGTTTAATTAAGGATTTTTAATACTTACATATCTGAAAATGAGTAGAATTATTAAATTACCTTATGAAATAATTCTTAGAAAGATTACACATATTATTCATGAAGTTATTTACCAACTAGGACTTTGTTTTCTTTTGGTTTTAGTGTATGTGTATGTGTATGTGTGTTTGTATACACATACATCTATAAATATGTATGTGTGCATATGGTATACATATACATGTACATACATGTGTGTACATCTACATGTATACATATAGTATTCTCATCTAACCCCAGTCAGTCTTCAAGAGGCAAAAACAGACAATTTTAAAGCTATTATTGCCTTCTGTCTGCAGGAATATTTAACATTCTGTGTTGCTAAATTTGCTCATTCCAAATAGTAGAGAAAAATCTGTCCTTTAAAGTCACCAAATATGTCTCCTACTGTTCCAAGCCTGGAGGAAAATCCAGATGATGATTCTCTGAGTGCTCATGGAATGTCTGGTATGGCAGGTGAGCAAAAAGCCTGACGAGGTTTCCAGAATTTCACAATCAGGTCAGCATGTACATTTTCTGTTTCCAGGATAAAACTTAATCTACTGCATTTCATACATTTTTCTGACCTGCTGTAGCTTTTTGGCCACCTACTATTAAACTTCTTTCCTTATCACTACAATAATCAGAAGCAGTTGGGTGGCATCAGAAGTAAAAAATTGGGGTTGATTTCAAATCCAGCCTCAGATATTTACTGTGTGGCCTGAGCAAGTTGTTAACCTCTGTCTGCCTCATTTTCCTAATCTGTAAAATGGGGATAATAATAGTACCAACACCCCCTCCCAGGGTTGTTGTGTGGATAAAATGAATTAAGATTTGTAAAGTGCTTTGTAAACCTTAAAGCACTAGATAAATTATATAATTATTAATTATCCAAACACATAAACCAGTCACATTATAGATGATTATGTAAAAATATTATTGAAGGACTGCATGTCCTTCTGGGAATATGCACTGGAAAGAATGGCTGTGCAAGGAGCTTGCTGACAATTAAGAGAAAAGCACTTGTGTGGGAGTCACAGATCCTGTGTTCAAATTCCAACTCTATCACTCACAACCTGTATAAACTTATAACCTGTATGACCTTGGGCAATTTACTTAATTTCTTTGGGATTCAGTTTCCTCGTCTGAAAAATGAAATTGGATTAGATGACTTCTAAGATCTTTTATAATTTGAAACCTATGCTATGTGTTGGAAGGAGAGAAAGTACATGACAAAAAGCTCTTGGGAGTGTCCACTTTAAAGGTAAAAGTCCTATATAATGCATAAAAGTGGTTATTCTTCTTCTTAATAGAAGAAGATAGGGTTAGGAACTGGACCTATTCCATTGGCATAAAAAAATATTTCCTCTACCAATAGGGGTCAGCACCTTCTCTCTGTAATGATAGTAATAGAATATTGCCTAGAGAATGGAGAGGTTAAATAGTTTGCCCAGTGTCAGACAGTATGTGTCAGAGACTGGATTTAAGCATAGTTCTCTAAGACCATTTCTATGACCACTATGCCATGCCACCTTTCACTTAATATAAGCTTATATGTGTGTATACATGTATGTGTGTATATAATTTCTACATATGCACATATACATGTACACATACATAAATATATAAGTATATTTACATTCATATAATAGGAATTATTTGCATATACATTATACATTGTGTGTATATATAAATTATGCACAACACATACACGGTTAGATCCGAAGGATGCTTCCTTCTGTGACGCCAAGTTTAGTTTATTCATCTGTAAAATGAGGGGGGCTGACTACCTGATCTTTGGGATTCTTATTTCCTTTAGATGTATGATTCCAAGATTCTGCCTGTAAACTTCTTGTCATCTTACACTCACATTTCCCTTACTGGGGTTGTTTGTTGTTTGTTTGTTTTTTGCTCTCATTTGGAGGTAAGTAAAAGGAATGGTTGTGTATGTAGGCACTAGGGTATGGAGATCCAACTTGACCTACTGGAAAATCAGAGGGGTAATGGGGGAGGATGTAGGAGAGAGAAAATTGAGGGAAGGGGTATTCAGTAGGATCGCTGTTTTGGGGTGGTGGGTAGGGGAAAGATGGAGAGAAAATTTGCAACTCAAAATCTTGTGGAAATGAATGTTGTAAACTAAAAATAAACAACCACCAAAAAAGGAATGGTTGTGACAGGTACTACTATCTCCTTCACTGTGTCCTTTGCTTCCCTCACCTGAAATTCAATCACTTGAAGAAGGTAGGATTTGAGTTAAATCTTTTTTTTTTTAAGCAATTGGGGTTAAGTAACTTGCTCAAGGTTACACGGCCAGGTGTTTCTGGGTGGGTGCTAAGTGTCTGAGCCCGGATTCAATCCTCAGGTCATCCCAACACTGGAGCTGGTGCTCTTACTTGCTGTGCTACCTGGCCTCCCCTGAGTTAAATCTTGAAGGAATCCAAGGATGCCCAAAGATGGAGGTAAGGAAAGAAAACATTCTAGGCATGGGAGACAGTACCCTGGTACATTTGGGAGATGAGGTTTCCTGTGCAAGGAATTAACAAGAAGGGTCAGTGTCACTCCATCACAAAGTATACAGAGGAAGAGAAAAATATAAGAAAACTAGAAAGGTAATAAAATCTCAGGTGGTGATAGGTTTGAAAAGCCAAATGGACTTGAGGTAATAGACAGCCACGTAGTTTATTAAGGAGGGGGTGACAGTGTCAGCACTTTCAGAAGATCACTTTGGTAGCTGAGTAGAGAATGAACTAAAATAAGGAAAAGACTTGAGATGAGATTAACCAATAGGCTTTTTAATTTTTTTAATTTTTGCTTTTTGGAGGGGAGAAGGTAGGGCAATTGGGGTTAAGTGACTTGCCCAAGGTCACACAGCTAATTTTTGTGTTGTGTCTGAGGTCATATTTAAACTCAGGTCCTCCTGTCTCCAGGGCTGGTGCTCTATTCACTGTGCTACCTAGCTGCCCCAAACAATAGGCTTTTGTGATTTATTGAACTGAATTGAATTGGAGGGCCTGTCAGGGTGTCAGCAGGTGTCACCAGGATGTAGAGAGAAGGGGACATACATGAGAGATATTTTGAAGTCAGAAACAACAATATTGAAGATGAAATATGAAGATATATAAATCTTGTGACTTCCATTCATGTACTCTCTATTCTAGTCAAGTGAACTAACTTGCTCTTCCCTTTTTAATGCATGAGTAGTGTGGCTGTTCACATCATAATGTCTTATATCTCTCACAGGGGCATATGGACATCTCTCCCTCTCTGGCCTGTTCATTCACTGCAGCCTGTAAAATCACCACAATGAGGCTGTACCCCAACTCTAAGAGTCTTCCTATTACCCAAGTTCAATAAGTTCTCAAGCCACCTCCAGTGTGCTTCCATTTACACAAACCCAGTAACTGACAGTGATGATACATTATTTCTTTAATGTAACCATTTGTTTAACAATAAGGCAAAAAATTCTAAAATCACAGGTACTTATATATTAAAACAAATGCTACATAAATTTGGGTAACACTATTCTACCATAAATATCTGTAATATAGAATAAGCACACACTTTGGGAACCTGGAGAAAAATATAAGTGAGGAAAACCTGTAAGTTCTAGGTTAACTCACTATCTAGAACTGCAGGCCTTGATGTCATTGTTCCATTTAGAAAGAACAGCACCTTACAAAACTGCTTCTCTTATAACTATTCTCCTTCTGTATGTCTCCATGCTCCAAAAAGAAAAATTCTCCACTCTTCTATTTTCAGGCCAATGGAGCATTTTAGAAGGCCTTTCAACTTAAAATTATTCTTTAAAAGGCATTAAGAAAGTGTTATGCTTTTAATTTAACTAGACATTCCTGAAACTGAGAACTACAAAGCTCAACAAGCTGTTCTCTCTGGGCAATGGAGATAAGCCCAGATTGAGCAGTCAGATTATAGCAAATAGAGCTCACAGCAAAACAGCACACTGACTCTCTGGGCAAAGCAAACAAGCCTAGGCAGTTCTTCATTACCAAGGTAGTGTTTTAGTCAATCATCTCATAGCAAACAGAGCTCTCAGAAAAGCAGCAACAATGGGCCTGTATTTCTCTTCTGCTTTCCCCTCTTCAACAAGGAAATAGCTGCAGAAAGGAACATGTATTGCAATATATGCTTTACCTTTCTTGAACTCTAGGTAGGGAAGAAGGGCAATAGCTGACAGTAAAGCCCTTGATCAATGAAGTTCAGTCTCTCTCCAACCAATCAGGAATCTTGTAAATGCAGACTTCTTTCTGCTAACTGCCTTCTTCACACACTTCCAATAGACCTGACCATTTTCCCCAGAGCTGTTTTATTCCACCTTCACTTATTAATAACCATCCAGAGTACTTTCAGTGGTTTAAATCAGAGCTTCCTGACATTTAACGACTCACTTCATTTATAAGGTTAAACAGTCACCAAGTCTCCCCTATAAAATCAAAAATTCTTATTTTTTCATCCCATTTTTCCCTCTTAATTTTTAAAAGTTACATGAAAATAAGCTGAGGGACTACATACAGTGTCCAAAATATTCGATCATCAATTCAGTTTCAACAAGATTCAATTTAAATCTGTGCCTCAGATGTGTCCCTTTGTGTTCTAATATTTTCAACTTTTAATTAACAAAAAAAAAAAGAATTCCCTCTGATCCTTTAAACCAAACTAGTCACATACAAAAGAGGCATCACCCTAAATCGTTGAGTAGAGATAAGTTAAACCTCTGTATTTGAACCACAAGACATTTTCTGTCTTTGCAACTAATCTGAAAATTGTGTTTCTTAACTCAGTTTTTAGTGAGTCAATAAACATTTATTAAGTACTTAATATGTCCCAGGCACTGTGCTAAACACTGGTGATACAAATACAGTCCCTGCCCTCAAAGATCTTACATTCAAATGGGGAAGACAGCACATAAAAGGATGCTGAAAATGAACATCTCCAGAAGCATGCAGCCTAGTAGGAAACAAAAAGGTGTCTGGTCTTGATGCCCTCCTTCAATGGAGGCTTTGAGGGGAAACCTCCACCCTCCAATTAGAGGGAAGGGCTGCAAGGGCAGAGGGTACTTAATCCATTTTTACTGAACCAACTCACTTTAAGTACCAAACTATTCGCCCTATTAAAAAGGCAATAACTCACAGCCTTTATCCATTGATTTTTATTATTTTTCCTTTATGCTAAAGTAATTTTCTGCCCCTTTCATTACCAAATTGCTCCATATGAAAGGGCAGTGCCTTAAAGACATACTACCTGTATCGTCAATGTAATATTTACAACACCTACAATCATGATAAAGGCCATGACTATAAGTATCGCGTGACTTTCGATCGCAAAATATACCAAACTTTCCAGATAGAGGATAGAACTGAAGCATTTATTGAGACACCAGAAAACCGAATCCCAAAACCAGTAAACCGATTCCATCGCAATCCCAAAGATATTCAGAAGCCATAATAATGCTGAGAGCCACCGCATCCTTCAGCCTTCCCACAAACCAATACAAGATCAATATTTACTCACAAACCTCTCTATTTCTTGCCTGAGTGTCCTCTCTCCCCCAATGTATGATTAGCCCTGACCAACTTCCTGTGAGCTCTGCTTCCCTTCAGCAAACTTGTCCCACCACAGGCTCCATGTGACTACATTCAGCCTATTAGGGGGCAGAGTTTACTTTCAAAGCAGGGGAGGTCTTCAAACTCCCACCTGGGTCTATAAAGGGGCAGAGAAGATTGTCAAATTCCCATTCTCATTATACTACCTTATACACCTGCCTACTACAAACTTGCTTCCACCTTTGTGGTTTTGCACAATCTGTACCCTATGCCTGGAATTTTCCATTCATATTTTGTAATACTTACCTCTCTTCAGGACTCAGGTCAAGTACCACCTCCTACATACAGCCCATCCTGGCACACACAGACTCCATTTGTTAGCATTCTCTCTCAGTTCCTGTCATAATTGTATATTTAGTTTGTATGATTGAATTGAATTATGTGCTTTTTATATGTGTATGTGTGTGTTCTGTTTCCCATGCAATTCAATTCAACAAGCATTTATTAAGCTCTTCCTATGTGCCTGACACTGGGGTAGTGTAGCAGCAGGCACCCCAAGCGTCCTCGGGGTTTGCTGCCAATACAGGTTCTTGGATCTGCTTTGATAAAGGAAAGCAACTCAAAATGGGTTAACAAGCTTACTTTAATCAGTCAAACATGTATCATTCACCTAGTTCAGGGGAAAAAGGTCAGCACCCCGAACTTCAAAGTATACAGGCAGAATTATCAAGACAGAAACAGATCAAGTAGACAGCTTTCCAAACTGTCCAACCATTACATCCATACCAAATCAACATCTGGGTTTTTCAAAGCCGAGGGGGGGCTTTCAACAAGGGCTTCCCAGAATCCAGGTCAAATCACAGAACACTTCTCAAAGTGAGCCCCAAAACAAAGCTACACATCAGGGCTTACATAGCCTTCTGGCTCAGAGAATGTAACAACCTTATTGACTCACTGGCCAATCAAGAAGTATCTACTGAAAAACAAGCCTCCCACCCCAGGCTCCAGGTGCTTTAGCTTAGGGGCAGGGAAGATCTTACAAATTTACATTCCCATTACAGGTAGGCACTGGAGATAGTAAGACAAACATGCAAATGGTCCCTGCCCCCAAGAGATTACATTCTACTGAGGGGAAAAGCACATTAAAAAAAAAAAGAAGAACTACAAAATAACATATGACAAAATATCCTATTTCTACACAGCCAATTAAAGCTTTAAATGAAGCCACAAAGGATCATGGATCTCTAGTGGGAAGAAGCCTTAGAGAAGAGTTCTAAGGGATTGCTGCGAGAGTTAGAAGGCCCTTAACCAGATGGCATTAGTTTGAAACAGTTTTATGAAGGTATGTTTGAAAGAGAACCAAGAGATTGTTTGCTGGAAAGAAGGAACATCTTCCAAACATGGGGAAAGTTACGTGCAAAAAACTCATAGGGAAGAGTAGCTGAGTAGTGTGGGGAAATAGTGTTCTTTTGACAGGAAATATAAAGCCAATATAACCAAGATATAAGCACTTTTACATGTAGAGGCTGGGACAGTTTAAGTGGAGGATCCTGAAATAGGCATACCTTATACTAAATTCAAAATATTACTTCTGAAAAGATGGACTATCAGATATTAAAGAATTAGCTACACAGCATCCCTCCAAATATGTGTATGTGTGTGTGAGTACATATATATGTCTACACACAATTCCAAGAAGAGAAGTTAGAAGTGGTATAGGAGTTAGAATAGAGAAAAGAAAGAAAAGGAGGGAGAAAGGAGAAAAGAGGGAAAGGAGAATAAGGGAAGACGGAGGGAGGGAGAGAGAGAATGAAATTAGACAAAAACACAGAACAAAAATGAAGATTTTCAGATTACTGATAACATTTTTTTTTGCTTTTTTGGAGGGCAATTGGGGGTAAGTGACTTGCCCAAAGTCACACAGCTAGTAAGTGTGTTAAGTGTCTGAGGCTGGATTTGAACTCAGGTCCTCCTGATTCCAGGTCCAGTGCTCTATTCACTGCACCACCTAGGTGCCCCTACTAACAACATCTTTAAAGAGAATCACAGAATCATAAAAATCATGTACAAACAAAAAGGAAACAACTTTAAAATGTGAGGAAGAGTTCATCAAGAGATTTCCGCCCTTACTACAGTAGTGCCTGGCACATAGTAGGTATTTGATAAATGTTGATTGATTGAGTTTTCGTTGATCGATTTAAAAAGTATATCACCATACCTGTAGAGAAATAGGAATTTTAAAAGAATAAAATGAAGATGAAATAAAAATAGTTTAAAATTTTTATCTTACTTGTTAATGATAAAAAAACCCTTTGTTCTTTTACTTAAATATTACTGTTAATTATTATAATAATTATATATAAGATAGTTATTGTGAATAGCATTTTAATAAGAACATGTGATTGAATAGGCTTCATTTTTTAAATCTCTAATATGTCCTGGGAAAATAAGATGGATTTGTCAATAATAATTTTGTTAATAATTAATTGCTCAGTTAATTTTCTTAAACATAGCTAGCCAAGCCAGCAAATTTTACATGTATACACACACACACACATATATAGTTGTTGTTGTTGAAAGAGACAATGCAACAATAGAATAATGTTATGTAAGGAATAGTACAGCTTTTCAACCAGAGTTGTGTTCCTATGTGACGATATTCACAATGTACAAACAAGCCAAAGTAAATTGTCTCTGATTTCAAGTCAGCAGAATGTTTTCAGTATAATTCTCTTCCTCTTTCTTTATAGCTTACTGATTAATGGTGTTATCATACCTTGATTCCTATTAATATTTTATTTGTTTTTGTATGAGTGTGAGGAACGGCAAGAAGAAAATCCCTTTGGGTATGCTATAGAACACATGAAGGAGAGTAAGTGTTAGTTAATAGGAACAATTAATAGACTGTCAAGTGCTTTAAATATCAAACAGAGGGTTTTATGTATGATCCAATAATCAATAAGGTGTCACTGGACATGGGGGGGGGGGGGGTGGTGGGGTGGGAAGGGATATAGGAATGAGGAGCAATTAGAAGGCCACTGCTGTAGCCACAAGGTGCTCTGGAATGGTGGGTTATGGAGACAAGGGGAGAGGTGGAGTTGAGGCCAGTGGCAAATTTTCCCAGTTGTGCCTGAATAGCTATTGCTGTGGGTGCCTGTCAAGTTTAGGTTATTGCTTTAAGGAGCACAAAGGAGGAGTTTGGGAGCTTGTATAGTAGTAGCAGGGAACAGGGTGGGAAAGTATTAGGAGATGGGTTAGGTAAAGAGTAGGTGTGGTTATACTGGAAACAAAACCCACAATTGGCTATCACTAAGACTTATAGAAAAACTTAAATGAAACAACCCAAAGCAAAAAAAAAAAAAAAGAAAAGGTATATATACATATAGCCAGAAGTGAAAATGGACATAGTAGGAATAAATTTAAAAGATATTGTGCATATATTGAATAAAAATTAATTTTAATATAGAGTTATAACATTTAATATACATAGTTATAAATAAATAGTGTAATATACATAATTATTTGGTTTTTTTTGTTTAAAGGTAAGTGTGTGATCAATTTAGGGCATAATTTTTTTTCTATAAGAAAAGTGCATAACAATTTCAACTAGAACTTAGTACTAAGCAGCAGAGCAAAAGACTCTTAAGGAAATAATCAAAGGTCATTTTTAATAGCACTAGAGTATTCCATTAATGTCATAGTAGATAAAAATCTACTTCATTGGGACAAAAAAGAGATTAGACTTGTTTGTTTGGGGAAGAAAAAGCTGGGGATTTTAGTGGATTGAAAGCTTAATTTGAACCAAAAGGCAACCAAATGATGATATGGCAACCAAAAAACCAACACAATCTTAGGTGGAATTAAGAGAGGCATCTTCAGCTTTATTATAACATGGTAATTCACACAGGGGAGAGCATCAGTAAGAGGGAGACCAGGAGGGTTAAGGACCCTTCTATATATCATTCTATATAGATATAGATCATTCTATAGAAGGCTCTTTGAAGGAACCAGGAACAATGATGTAGGTGGGGAGTTGCTAAGAAGCAATTTAGGTTAGATGTAAGGAAAACTTAACGATGTTAATTAACCAAAAGTGGATTGAGCTGCCTTGGGAAATGGTGGGTTTCCCCCTCATGACAGACACTCAAGCAAACACTGGATGAACATTTGTCAGGTATGTTTGTAGAGAGAATTTTTGTCCAGGTATAGGTTTCATCAGATCAACCTTTGAGGGTCACAAGAACATAGCATCATAGATTTGGTGCTAGAAGGAACTCCAGAGTTCAACACCTTTTATTTTACAGATGAGGAAATTGAAGCCCAAATGAGTTGACAGAGATTGCAAAGCTTATAAGTTATCTAAGGCAAGATTTAAACTAGGTCTTCTCAGACTCTTAAGTCCAGTGTTCTCCCATCCCATCCCAGTACCAGCTAGCTGCTGCTCCCTAAAAATTTTGTGAACTTTTAGAGCTCTCTAAAGCCTGATCTTACTCTTCCCCATTGACAATCTGCTTGAACCTGTTATATCACCAGTAAAATAGTAACAATATGACCCGATCCTCAGGATAGTATTACAGGCTAAAATAAGTTTAAACCCTTTTCAATGGTGACTTTTTTTTCAGTGTCAAGAATGCTGGGCTCACTTCTAAGAACACAAAGACATCTCAAATATATGAAGAAAAGATGTGCACCAGCATGAGAGAGATCGATGTGGCACATTTTTAACTTTATAAATATGAAGAATGCAAATGAAAGCTTTGGAATGATTCAGGAAGCAATTAAATGTTATCATCTAAGAAATAAAAGTACATGGGACAAGATGTGATGGGCTATGTGACCCTTACTCATTCAAGAAAAATGTCTTATGGCCTTAGTTTGAACAATATCATTATTAGGAATCACATTTATTTAAACCATCTTTAAAAGTATGAATAATTCTTTCAATGAAAAACTACTTATATTCTATTGGAAGGCTTTCTATTACTTCACCAACTATAAACGCTGTGTTAAAGTGGAGAAAGGGGAAGTCTGTATTCTGTAGAACTCTCAGAGGTTATACTATAACAAATTTTAAAACAAAGAGATGGTGCTATAAGAGATGAATGACAGCCCCCTGAATTCTGAGAATTGACAGCATTTCAAATATAGTAAAATGATCCCCTCTACCCCCACCTACCTATTAACAGAAAAGCTATTTGGTCATGAGAAGAAAGTCTACAACATCTTCTTATCTCACTCTGCTTTTCACTGTCTGCTCCTGGTTCACTGGTCCTGTAAGCATTTTTCTCAAGGAGGGGCAAGTGAATTCAAAAACTATTCATGATTCACCTCACATATGCAAATCATGCTATGGTAACTGGAGATGCAAAGAAGAAAAACTGACCCAATTCTTGTCCTCAGAACTTAAAAGCTCATAACCTGATGCCCCACAATACAAAGAAGCAACCAAGTGTAATCACCAGCCTCAAGCATTAGCATTGGTTGACTTTTAAAAGTTACAGTTTCAAGGTTGAAGAGAGTGTTTTCATCACATTCAAATTATTTTCATTGCTTCTGCAACCGAAGTCCACACTTGATCATTTATGTATTCTTTGTGGTGTTGCATGTGACAACTGGATTTCTTTTATGAGCTCACTTGATCATGTTCTGACAATTGGATTTGTGTCCACCATTGAGCAAGGGGCTCTACTTTCCCATCTGACTCCAGGTCAAGCACACTCCCGTTTGTGCCAACTAGCTGCCTCTATCACCTAACTTCTTCATGATCTTTTTTAGCTCATTTAAAATGGAGTGTTTAACTGTTTCCTGAACCATTCTGAAACTTTGATCCCATCATTAAATATATCCATGACTACACTTTAGACAATAGCAATCACATCTCATTGATGATTGGTGACAGAGCTGGGCTCAAAATGTAGGTGTCATAATGCCCCAGATTTTTTCTTATACTTCTCTAAAGTCTCTGAACAAGAACTGAGGATGAATGAAGATGTGGTGAAAGAACATCCAGAAGTTTTTTATGAGTTCAAGACCATGGACTTAGAGAAACAGCATCCCAGGGTACTGAAAGAACTGGCAGAGGGTAGCAATGACCTGTTAGCAATAAAATATTTGTAAAATCTTGAAAGAGAGGTAATACAGGACTAAAGATGGAAAACATAGCCTTTGCTTTTCAAAAAGGGAAAGACAGCAGTCTTTAGTCCTATAAACCAATGAGTCCATTTCAATTCCTGCTGAAATTCTATATTGCATTATCAAAGTGAGCACTTTGGAAGAAAAATCATGGTTTCAATCAGAAAGGGATTATGCCAAAACTAACCTAATCTAATTCTTTTGACAAGGTTATAAATGTAAAAATCAGAGAAATGCTCTAGTTGTTTTTTACCTGGATTTCATCAAAGCAAAACAAAGCTATTCACAATATCTTGATGAGAAAGCTTTCATCATATCCTAGTGTACAAAACAGAAAAATGTCTGTAATATGCCTTGCAAATCTTAAAGCACTATATACATGCTAGGTAGATAATTAGTGTAGTAGTAGTAGTAGTAATAGTAGCAATAGCAGCAGTAGTAGTAGTGATAGCGGTGGTAGAGGTGGTGGTGGAGGTGGTGGTGGTGGCGGCGGCAGCAGCTAGATAATAGTATAATTAGGAGAATTTGGAACTAATTGGGTATGTAAACAAAAAGCATTGATTAATCAATCAATATCTTGGAGGGAGGTCTCTAATATAGCACTACAGTAATCTGTCTGTGACCCTATTCCTTTCAATAATTTGGATAAAGGTATAATTAACATGTTTATCAAGTCTGCCAATGACACAAATTTAAAAGGGATAGCCAAAATATTAGAAGAAAGAATCCAGATTCAAAGATCTTTTATAGAATAGGATGGTGAGCTTAATCTGATAAAATGAAGTGTAATTATAAAATAAAATTCAATTGTAAAGACTTATGCTAGGTTTCAAAAAATCAACTCTACAAGTATGAGGGAGATATGACTAGACAGCAGCTCATATGGAAAAGACCTGGGGGGTTAGTGAATTGCATTCTCAAGATGAGTCAAGTGTATTGTGGCAGCCAAAAAAATACACTCAATCTTAAAATACATTAACAGAAACAGGATGTTGAAAACAGGAGAGGTTACAGTACCTCTTATACTCTTCCTCAGTCAGATTGCATCTGGGATATTGTGTTTGGTTCTAAGGACAACATTTTATGAAGAATAATAACAAACTGTAATACATACAGAGGAGAGTCACTTAAATCAAAGCCATATATAGATTAGTTAAAAGAACTGTAATAATTTAGCCTGAAGAAAAAAAAATACTTGGGAGAATATGACAGTTGCCTTTATATATCTGAAGGCTTGTCAAGTTGACAACAGATAGTTTTGTTTCACCCTAGAAAAGGCTAGGAGAAGTAAGTCAAAATTACAAAGGGGTAAATTTTTTTTCTGATATTTGGGCAACTTCCTCACAATTTGAGCAACCCAATGGTAGAATGGCTATCTCAGAAGGTAATGCATCACCTCTATCCTTGGAAATCTTCAAATGGAATTTGAATGACCATTTAACAGGGACATTGTAAAGGAGATTTCAAGTCAGGTATGGATGAAACTTGATGACTTTCTCTGATTCTATGACAGCGGAATCCCTGCTGAAACCCAGGAAAAATGTTATAAGCATGCATGATGTTCAGCCTTGGCCATGACCATTAATTAAAAGGATTGCATGTGCTATGAAGAGACCATGAACAAAGTAGCCACTCAAAGTAACTCTACTCATATGTCAGCAAAGGAATCGTTCATTCTACATCAGTATATCTGTCTGTCTTCTTGTCTTTCTCAAGAACAAACACGCAAATATACATGATAGCTTCTTTCTCCCATAGACTTATGCTTACTTACTATTGCATTTGATCATTTTTTTCAATCCTACTTGAAATTTATTCTTTTGCATAAACTGTTACAACTTCTATTCCTTAGGTAGTTCTTCTGACAACATGATCGCTAACAAAGATACTCTAACAATTAAGGCCAAGATGCACAATTCTAAAATGAGTAAGGGTCATTCTGTCCATTGCATCTCTTCTCACTAATCCGGCTTCTTAGATGAAAGCTCTTAATAGTATTCCAAAGTTTTCATCTGCATTTCTCTTAGCTATTAACTCATTTCTCAACATGATCGTTAAAATTGTATTTTGCTCATTGGCCTCATGTTGCTGTATAGTCTTTTTGTTTCATCATGAAATCTGTGATTAATAACCCCCTCTTCACTGATTTAAACTGGAGCTTTTAGCTCTGGTCAAAAGTTATCTTACATATGTTGACATCAGCATTAATGGGGGAATGTTACAATGATCCAGAAAACAGCTGAGAAGAATGAAAGCAATGAATCAGAGCACTTGGCCCTAAACACATCTTGGAGACAAGGAAGCGTGCACAAAGTCAGAAGATGATGGAGGGAATGGGATTGAAGTGTCTAGTGCTTGGGCTATAGGATGTGGGGGGAAAAGTGAAACTAAGAAGATATAAATGGTGTTCAAGAGCTTGGGGAACTACACCTGAGGTCAAAATCTTGGAAAAGATTAAGGGACTACTACTACATTAGAAAGAGTTTTAAATCTGGAGCTGGGTTTGAACCTCAGCTATGCTACTATTTATATGACCTTAAACAAGTCACTTTACCTATTTGGGTCTTGGTTTCTTCTTTAGGTCATCAGTTTCTGAGTGGAGAACAATGGCCTTGACTTTTTCCCTTGTCCAGTTGTTTTTTCTGTCCTGTTCAACTCTTCATGATCCCATTTGGAAATTCTTGGCAGAGATATTGGAGTGATTTGCCATTTCCTTCCTCAGGTCATTTTATAGATGAGGAAACTGAGGCAAACAGGGTTAAGTGACTTGTCTAGGGTGACACAGTAAGTGTCTAGGGAGAGATTTGAACTCAGGAAGACAAGTCTTCTTGACTTCTGGCCTGGCATTCTAACCACTGTACCACGTAGTCTTTTGTTCTTACCCAGCATTATTTGTTTGTCAATCAAAGATCTTGGGTGTGGAGTGGATTTCATAGCACCAGTTCATAGATCCTTTGAATTGTGTTTTTTGATTTTTTGGTTTTTTGCTGAAGTCTATGGAATGGGTTTGGTGGAGACAGGAATACCAATCAAGGATTCAACAGAATTCAAAATAAATGTCCTAAGGAATTATTAGATAGATGTATGGAGCCTTATTCAGATCAGCATCAAAGACAGGGAGGTTTTGTTTATTTGTCTGGTTGTATTTTTTTTTTAATAAGCAACCTTAAACTGGGCCCTTTTGCTATTTTAAATCGGTTGTTTCCTAAAATATAGTAGACCATATCCCTCAACCATACATTGTAAAAGATGTAGTTCCTTTCATTACAAAGAAGTTCCTTGTCACTATACCCCAGCCAATGACAGTTTAAAAAAAAATAAAAAAGAGCACCAGCCCTGAAGAGTCTAGCCAGGTGAAGTCCAGCAGATACTGAAAAAGTAGAGAGACACTGGGACCAGTAGTGATACCCAACATAGATGATGAGGTGGAAGGTAGAGATGTGATGCACAGAATAGAGAAGACATGTCTAGCAGTGATAACATATCCAACTGTGAGCAGTACCATGGCGTGACCAAATCAAGTCAGCAGTTCTACAGCATTAGAGGCATAACTTTCCCCAGGCATTTGTGCCTTGTCCACCTGAATCCCTGACATTTGTCCACATTCCTAATATTTATACCTTGACAATTTACTGGGACAGCTAGATGGCTCAGCGGTTGAAAAACTGGTCCTGGAGTTAGGAAGACCTGAGTTCAAATCTTGACTCAGACACTTTCTAGTTATGTGACCTTGAACAAGTCACTAAACTTCTGTTTGCCTCAGTTTCTTCAACTGCAAAATGAGGAAAATAATAGCACCTACCTCCCAAGGATGTTGTGAGATTCGAATGAGATAATATTTGTAAAGTGCTTAACACAGTGCCTGATACATAATAGGCATAATAGGTACCTAATAGACAGTATACAAATACTATCACTGTTGTTATTAGTAGTCTCTTGTCACATGCAATCTGCATGTATTTTTTCAGATTGGTGAGGTTTTGGTTTTGAATGAGAATTCACCACAGAACAGCTTTTCTAGGGGAATAAGGCCCCAGGTACTACATGTAAAATGAATGGGTCAGACTAGAACTACAAAGTCCCTTCAAATAGTAAATCTTTTGATCTAACAGCAATAATGAGAATGGATTAAACAACTAAACATTAGATTGTAAACTCCCTGAGGGAAAGGACTGTTTTTTCTCTCTTTTTGTATCCTCAGCACTCAGCACAGTGCTTAGCATATAATTTACACACAAAGATTCTGTAAACTGTAATGGAGTAGTTTATGTGACATAAATGGATTGTGAAATGCTAATTACCCACAGTGCCAGAGGGACATAGAAGATCACAATCAACAAAAGAACGCCAGATAATCAGACAAAGGGAGGTAGAAGGGTGTTTTAGAATAAATGTTGGTCAGAAGAGCTGGGTTCAAACATGTTCATAATAAATAATAAGCAATAATAACTAGCTTTCCTATAGCATTTTAAGCTTTGCAAAACATTTTACAAATATCTCATTTGATCCTCACAAGGATCCTGGGAGGGAGATGCTATTATCTCCATTTTGCAGATAAGAAAACTGAGAGGCAGAGGTTAAATTACTTGCCCAGGGTCATATTGAAGAGGTTAAGGCTCAGGGTTGCTCTGGAGACCCCAAAATACCAATACGCAGGTGCTGCAGAATGAATTCAACTCAAGCCTTCTTTTAGCCAAAGAAAAGTAAAGTTTATTAAAAGTTCGCCTGTATTGGACACAAAGTAAATCTGTGCTAGAAAATTCTATGGCGCTCTCACACCACATGGTGTGAGATGGGGTCTTATATATAGAAGGTTGTGGGAGGAAACTAGAGGTGGTCTAGAGGAGAAGTTTGGGAGGGTCTTCAAGGAGAAATGAGATGAGATCAATGAGTGATTAAGGGTGGGAAGTTGCTGGAGGCTACCTGGAGACTACAGACAATGATGGGTTAGGCCAGTTCAAGGGTGGATTAATATTTTGATAGGCTCAAGGGTGGGAAGTAGATGGACAATGGAGGGCTAAGGGCCCAGCCACAGTGTAGGCTTATGGCCTCATGCAAATGCCTTATCAAATGGGATGATTTAATCAGAGTTCAAGGGGGGTTCCCAGAGCCTGTACCTCAAAAGTTCAAGGAGAGCTCAAAGGGGTTCCCAGGGCCTGCACCTCATCAATATGATCAGTGTCTGAGGTCAAATTTGAATGCAGATCTTCCTGACATCAGGTTCAATGCTCTATCCACTGATAATCATTTAAATATCATATTTTGGCCAAAGTCTGAATTAATCAAACAAACTGCTCTGATTGATTTAAAAATGCCTTTCCCTGTGTTAGCAACTTCAAAGACCAGAGGTGAGATTTCCCTTATCTTGGGACTTACTCCACATGAAAGCAAAACAGACATCCTGAGACCGTAAAATGTAAATAGGCCCTGCTCTGATCGTTGTCAATTTGCATTTACAAGCAAGGAACTCTTTTTCACATATAGATGGTAACAAATGGAAGTCATAAAGTTTGTGGCATGTCATCGTCACTTGGGATGATTCTGAAATGTATAAAAGTCTTAAGATTCCTTTGTTCACCAGTCAGGAATTAACTCTTGACTCCTTGCGCAAGTTCTGCTAGCTTTGGGGAATAAACTGTGTTTCACTATTGGCTTGTCTCCTTTAACCTAACCTATTCAGAAGTCAACACCACCAACTACTCAGCTTCTGTATTTCTGCCACTTCTTATCTGTGTGACCTTGACATGGAAACAAGGTCATCAGAGCCTGCTTGCTAGTCTGCAAACTCGATGCCCTATCTCTTGCCTCTGTGCTTTTGCCCTGGCTCTCCCCCATGCTTGGAATCTGAATCATGATAGCTTGGATCTTCCTTTTCCACAATTAATGAACAATGATCAGGGGCTTAACTTAAACCTGAAAATCACATCCTATAGACTAACCAGATTTAAGGGAGCAGACAGATACAATCCTAGCCAAGTACTCCCTCTCTCTGAGGGAAATAGAGGCTAAACTTCTGGCCCTAGCCATCTACTTCCCCTCCTGTAAAGAATTAAAGTCTCCTTGAAGAAGGATGGGGTGAGAAGAGGTTAGAAATGACTACTCTACCTCCAAATCTAAACCTCAATGCTATATATGAGGGACAGCCCTCAGTATAGTAGGAGTAATAGAATAATCTCTCTCATGCACAGACATGGTCAAATCCCTCTTCAGTTCAATAATATCTATCACCTCCTTATTGTCTACCAAGTCAATTTCAATCTCCTCCACCTAACATTCAAGGCCCTCCACAATCTGGCACCACCCTGCCTTTTCAACCTTGTTTCACATCACTCTCCTTTATGCACTCAGGTCTTCAGACAAAAGGGACAGGTAGGTGGTACAGTGCATAGAATTCCAGACCTGGAGTCAGAAAGACTCATTTTAATCATCAGATAATTACTAACTGTGTGAACCTGGGCAAGTAACTCAGTTTCCTCATCTGTAAAGTGAGCTGGAGAAGGAAATGCCAAACCACAAACCGCTGCAGTATCTGTGCCTAGAAAACCCCAAATAGTGTCACGAAGAGTTGGACATGACAGAAAGGACTGAACCACAACCACAACAACAGAAATCATGTGGACAGAATTGTATAACAGATCCTGAAGAGGATACAGAGCAAAGATGAGATACAGTTCCTGTCTCTAAGCTTCTGGTGACCCATCTGGCGATACAATATTCCCACTTCAACTATTGAAAGAATAGTAATAGTGTAGAGCATAAAGGAGCAAGACAGAAGATCCCCGAGAATAAATTTGGAAGTGGATTATATTACCGCAGGACTGGCAGGGTCACATACCCAGATCAGACAGAGAATTGGCATGGACAATGTGCTGGCTTTTAAAGAGATTACAATAGTCAGGCTACATAAACTGAAACTACAATCAGTGATTGGTCAGTGTATATTTAAATTTTCCCATGCCAGAGAAGTTTTTCCCTAGGCTGAGGGGCAGGGAACCCAGAATGGGTGGAGATGGGGAACACCCGGTAGCAGGGTGAGGTGGGGGGAAAAGCAGAGGACAGGAAAGAATGGAGCAGGGATTTTACCCTAGGCTGAGACTCTGTAAGGGTTATGGGATTTAAAGATCTTCCATGCCCCATTGGACTTGCTGACGTAGCAGGAAGGGGCGGAGCAAGAGGAAGCGGAAAAACTAGAGTTCCTGTGGTGGCTGGCGGTGGTGGTGGCGACAGCAGCAGCAGCAGCAGCAGAGGCAGCGGCAGCGCGAAGCCCTTTTTGAGTCAGCCAGAATTTCTGTTAAGGACTCCTGCTGAGGACTGCCAGGGGCCGGAGCTGCTGGGAGCGCGCTTCCCGGACGCTGGGTGGTTGCTGTGAGTGGGGAGAGGAGGACCTTTGCCTGAGGTAGCCTGTTCTGTTTTAAAGGCTTGAAAATGTGGGTGCTTTCTACTTTATCTACCTGTGCCAATGTCATAACTACTCTGATGGCTTTCACTTTCTGGTTTTGGGACTCAGTCTTTTGGTATCTTAATAAATTTTCTAGTTTATTCCCCCATATGGCAAGCATGATGTATTTTGTGATGGATAATTATATCAGCATATCTGTAATCTCCATAGGCATTGTGAATATGGCATTGCTGATACAGACTCCCACCCACAGATCAATTAGGGGAAGGGAAAGGTGGAATTGTGCTCAACAATAGACACATGACAGAGTCAATTTTCAGAATTATTGATAACACAGCAAGAGTCCAGAGAAAGGAGTGTCTCAGGTAGACTAGGGAGGCTAGAGAAGACTTCACTAAGGATGTAGGACTTGAGCTAAATCTTAAAAGATGCAAAGCGTTGGGTTCATTTTAGAAGGCCAATGAGCCAAAGAAGAGCTGGAGATATTGATGCTATCTCAAAGCCTTCAATATTATTTTAGAAAAAATATCTTTCACACAAATACTCAAAGCACATTTGAGAAAGTGTCAGATACATATGGCATTCTATAGGACTTTATTGTTATGGGGTTAAATTTAAAAAGCAAATGAAAAGAAAAATCTACACAGTTTTACACAAAGGGGAAAAAGTTATGCCTTGAGAGAATAATAGAAGATAATTTTCTAAATGTAGTGCCCTGAAATATTAGAATTTTAAAAATAGGAACCAAGTCAAAATATTAGTCATGTGTGTCTATTCTTAAAGGATGGCGTGGGAGGAAAGGATGAGGATTAAATGTATCTATAGAGGAGGAAAAAGTTCCTGAGTTCTATTAAACTGCGAAGCAAGTTCCCAAAGGAAGTGGTGAAAACCCTAAAGCTTGAATCTTTTTGAAATGAGACTGGGTTAAGCCCTGGGTAATGAGCCCCAGGGAATACTCTGGCCAGCACTTAAGAGAATAAAACCAGAAGATCTAATGATGGGCCCTTTTCTTTTCCAGCAATGATGATACTCAAGATCAATCTGCTGAGTTTTTGTCCTGATTTTTTTTTAAACAAGCTAAAGGTAGAGAACAGAGAGATGAAAATAGTTGCCACATTATGGGAATTCAACTAAATCTTAATTGAGGAAGAATTTTATGCTAGTGAATCATAAGACACTATGGCTTTTCTGGGAACAATATGAAAATATCAGACATCAATTCATTTTACAATCTATCTACAAATGTTGAAAACGAGAGAGGGAGCTAACAATTACAGGTTGGGTTAAGAGATCTTAGAAGACAAGGGAGAAGTGGTTCAATGTAGAAAAGGTATAGTAATTCCTCAGGTATACAGATATTAGGGGTGGGTAAGATGTTTCAGATGATAGGATATTCCAAATAATTATAACTCTTTTTTTTAAAAGCCTAAATATTTTAACTGTTTTTATAGAATTTTTTCAAAGATATACTATGTACTTCCCCACTTTTGTAAACAAAATATATTTCAAAAGATTTTAATTTCATTAGTGTAGGTATTCCCTCCATTGATGATGACAGGTCATCCATTCCACAGTACAGGAGTTCTTTCCAGAAACCCTAGGTCTAGAGGTATAAAGGTATATGGATAAGGAGGTCAATAAATGTATATAGGAGAAAAAAGTTACATCTTTATTTTCACTAACATAACTAAAATTTAATATTTCTTCAATTTTTTTTTTGCCTTTTTGGAGGGCAATTGGGGTTAAGTAACTTGCCCAAGGTTACACGGCTAGTTTTTTTTTTTTTGTGTGGGTCTTAAGTGTCTGAGGCCAGAACCAAACTCGGGTCCTCCTGACTCCGGGGCCAGCACTTTACTCACTGCACCACCTAGCCACCCCTATTTCTTCAATTATTAATGAAGGTAACATGACATTATTCTGAGAAGGGGTTGATAAGCTTCAGCAGACTAAGAGATCCATGACACACAAAGCAGCTAAAAAAAACCCTTGCCTTTGTAGATTTATTCAACTTTAAAATAATAACATAAATAACAACACTTGCAGTACTGACATCACAGGGTTGTAGTAAGGAAAGCATCTGATAAAATGGTAGGCATTCTGTTTGCATCATTATACTGGGACCTTCCACAACTTATATTCCCCTTGTAGAGACTTTGAGATTCCTAGGTCACTTCTGTAATGCAACAAAGCTTCAGAGTAGGACATCAGCAGAGATTCAAGAAAGGAATACTGAAGATCACCCAAGACCCAGGATGGAAGCTTTAGATTTATATGGATTAGCGTCAATCTTAGGAACACTCACTATAAACATCTCTTTTCAACTCATGCTCCAAATCAGGGTTTCCCCTGTAAACTTAAGAATTTGACTCAAGTCTAGGTATCCACAAAAAAGTAAAAGGGCACTTGTTTTCTTTGACTCTGATTCTATTTGTTAAAATAATTTTGTTTCTCTTTTTCTCTTCAATTTTTTACAGTGGGGAGAAAGTTTCAATGAGACACACCATCTTTATAACTCCTCCAAACTACCTAGAAAATCCTCTAAACTTTCAATACCAGACTGGAGGCAAGTTTCCTCCTGCCTCACCACTAGGCAAAAACATCTGAGGGTCACCAGAGAGTTTTTCCCTATCCTTGGACCTACCCAGCGCACAGAACTTAACATTACTAGTGAAGCAGAAAATCCAGGCTTACACTCCCATTGGGTTGTCAGCTCAGCTGAGGACAGGAGCTATCTTTCGCCTTTCTTTGTATCCCTAGCACTAGCACAATGTCTGGCACATACCCAAATTAACTACAAAGGCCATATGGAGGAAGATGCTATCTGCAACCAGAGAAAGTACTGATAGATGTATGTATAGAATGGTTTTACATATATCTATACACATACACACACGCACACACACACACACACATTTGTGTCTGATGGTAATATAGCATCAACATGATATTCACAGAGCCTATGGTGGCTATGAATATACTGGTATAGTTCTGAATTGCCAAATGTAACAGATTCTCCACATGGAAGACAGAACTAAAACATTTATTCAAACACCAGAAAGCTGAATTCCAATACCAGAAAGCCAAATCCATCATAGCAACAAAGAAACCTATACATAATTAACAGTGCAGGGAGCACCACCATCCCCAAGCCTTCCCCTGCTAAGACCTTCCCACAAATGAATACTTACAGCTTGTTGCCTGCTTCCTCTCTCTCCCTCAGCTCTAAATGCTCTAACTCCAAAATCTGACTGCTCTGACCAACTTCCTCTCAGCTCTGCTCCACCCTTTCTGCTCCATTCCTTACTGCTCTACCTGTTCAGCAAGCTCCTTCCACCACAGACTCATGTGACTTAGGCTTCCATGTGACTGAAGCCGGTCACATGGGCCTATTAATGGAAGGGAAAGATCTTCCCATTAAGCAAAAATACATTAACAATACAGGTAGCCATCTCTAGGGCAGGGCTAGGAGGGAGGGAGAAGGCAAGGAAAAAAGGAAAAAAGTTACATGGTAACTATTATATATTTAAAAGGAATAGCAAGTTGTACATAATACATTTGCAGTTTCATGTAAATTCATCCTTTTTTCTATTCTCCTATGTTATGGAAATGCATGTTTTATTTCTTAAGTTCAGAATAAAATAAATACAATTTTTTTTAAAGTCTGGCACATACTAGATGTTTAGTAACTATATAATAAATAAATGCTTATTAATGTGTATTAACCTACTGAGTGCTCCTTCACACCATGGCTTTTGTCCATCACACTCCTTGGCTCAAGCTTCCACTTGATCCAAGCACTCTTGTATTAGGTTCAGGAGGTTTTATACAGAAACTCTACTAATACTACTGTCTTGAGCTCCAGAAAATCCTACCTTGGGCTAGATATGTAGATATGGGAGTCATGTTCAGAAAGTTAATAGTGAAACCCATGGAATTTGACAAAATAAACAAGAGAATGTAGAGAGAAAAGAGGAGAGGATCTAGGTCAGAGTCCTTGAACACACACATCCTTAGTGGGGCAGGATGTGGATACAGCAAAAAAGATTGAGAAGAGACAATCAAACAGATAGGAAGAGAGTCATAATGGAGAAGAGTCACAAAACCCCAAGGAAAATAGAGTTTCTAGAATGAGAGAACAGTCAACAATGCCAAATGTTGCAGGGAAGACAGAAAGAATTAAAGACTGAGAAAAGACCATAGGGTTAAGCAATAAATCATTGATGATCCTGGAAAATACAGTTCTAGTCCTGTGGTTGGGATAGAAATCAGATTTGGGGGACTTATCAAGGTAGTGAGAGGTGAAAAAGCAGAGGCAATAAGTATAATTAGTTTTTTTTCTAGGAGTTTGACTTTGAAAGAGAGAAAAATTATGGGTTGATTGCATAATGGGATGGTAGGCTAATGAATGGCCCGGCCCCAGGATTTAGATACTGGACTGTCATGATTTGATCGCACACTAGAAGTTTTCAATGCCAACATCACAAATTCTTTACATATTGTGCATTTAAGAAAATTATCCCCAACACTGCTCATATTCCAAAACAGAATGTAAAAGGGGAAAATTGATTTAACCTTGACTAAGTGTATCCTTTCCTGGACTCAAGGGCATGGGGGAATTCAATGGCTGGGCAAAGAAACTGATGTCACTTAAATGAGTGAATGAATGAATAAATGAAAAAGGCATTATTACTAAGTGCAAAGCAGTATGCTAAGCACTAGGGATACAAATAGAAAAGTAAGACA
The DNA here is from genome assembly GCF_028583685.1 of Petaurus breviceps papuanus. Lineage (NCBI taxonomy): Eukaryota > Metazoa > Chordata > Mammalia > Diprotodontia > Petauridae > Petaurus > Petaurus breviceps. The sequence continues at coordinate 12,183,250 of NW_027187327.1, forward strand.
GTGTATGTTTGTAATGGGAATGCAAATTTGGAAGATCTTCCCTGCCCCTAGGCTAAAGTGCACCTGAAGCCTGGGGTGGGAGGCTTGTTTTTCAGTAGATACTTTTTGATTGGCCAGTGGGTCCAAAAGGTTGTTAATTCTCTGAGCCAGGAGAAGGCTATATAAGCCCTGATGTGTAGCTTTGTTTTGGGGGCTCACTTTGAGAAGTGTTCTGTGATTTGATCTGTATTCTGGGAAGCCGTTGTCCAGGGCCCCCCCGGCTTTGAAAAACCCAGATGTGGAAACCCAGATGTTGACTGGGTATGGATGTAATGGTTGGACAGTTTGGAAAGCTGTCTACTTGATCTGTTTCTGTCTTGATAATTCTGCCTGTATACTTTGAAGTTCGGGGTGCTGACCTTTTTCCCCTGAACAAGGTAAACGATATATGGTCTGACTGATTAAAGTAAGCTTGTTAACCCATTTTGAGTTGCTTTCCTTTAACAAAGCAGATCCAAGAACCTGTATTGCTAGCAGCCACCCTGGGAATGCTGGGGTGCTTGCTGCTACAATGTTCTAAAGAAGTTCACATTCTAAAGGGGGGAACAACACATATGGAAGGTTTTAGGTGCAAAAAAGACAGAAAGGTACCATTGTCTTTAGAGAGCAGTGGTAAAATAGATGGCAGTGGCCCTTCTTTCAAGTCATTAACATTGATCAAAATCAAATAAGTTTCTGATGTTGAACCATTTCACAATGCCAAGGTCTCTGGTGGCAAGAATTTTCTTTTCAGGGTCCTCAGTAGCTATGGTTATAGCACCAGCATGAGCAGATACCAGGCAACCTCTCCAAAGGGGCTGCTTCCCAAGATGATGGTTGTAGGCACTGGGCTGGAAGCACTGCTATTCCAGAACCTCTGATTTAGGGTCCTGGGTTGTCTGTGTCAAGGATTCAGTCTTGTGGATCTCTCACTGAGAGGCACTTTGGTTTAAGAAGGGGTGGCCTTCTAGATTCTTGAGTGTAGCCTTTTGACTGAATCCAATTTTACAGAAGAAATCCAATTTTTTTTGTAAAATCCTGTTTTGCTCTATAAAATTTAGATTCCTTCAAAAAGCCACACTTAAGGATATAGAAGGGTACATATGGCCTCAAGGCCACAGGTTCCCTATGTCTGGCTTGTTGCATGAAGGACCATCTTAATCAGATTCTGTGAATCACTCACTGAGAGGTGATGTGGTTTAGTGAATAAAGGACTGGGAATAAGGAAGATCTGTGTTCAAGGCTTACCTCTGATACACTGTTGCTGGGCAAATCACTTAACTTAGTGCCCTAAGTAATTCTCTAAGACTAAAATTTTGATGGAAGTACAGATAAAATGACAGTCACAAACAAAAAGGGGGGGGGGGGGGGAAGAGTGTCCCTACTAAATCAAAATTTCAAAACAAAAGTACAAAAGGTTCACTTCTTACAAGTCTTATTTTAACAATTTAACATTTTAATGTGTCAAAAAGCATAAAAATGCATAAATAAAAGATTCAGGAAGGTACTGTTAAGGTCTTTTTTGTGGTTGACTTGGAATAAAATAATGATACTTGGGCTCTTAATCCTGTCAGTTCCTTTTGTATAGTGATTGTGTTGCATCACTTTTTAAAAATTTGTTAATATGTGAAATTGGTTTAAATTGTGTATCTTTTTTGTTCTTCTATTTTTATTTTAGACTCAAATGCCAGAACACAAATACAGAATAGAGAAAAGAAACAAAAGCATATCATAAACTTAAACATTGGAACTTAAATACAAAATTAGAAAGAAAAAAAACATGTCATGTTCATAGCAGAACATGAGAGGATTCTAAATATGTAAAAATAAATTTTCATTTCAAGAAAGCCTATATGATACATAATAGTTGTGTTGACAATTGTCCTTCTTTTCTTTGCTTCCTTGCGAGTTTTCTTTTGTTCTCTGCTGTGTACTTTTTTACTTTGTTCTCTTTTCTCCTGCCCCCAACCCCTAGAAGACTACAATAAATTTTAAATATGTTTCTCTATAGCTATAAATATATACATACATATATAGAAATATACTTTCCCAAATATATTCTACTCCTGATCTTTGTGTGTACTTTTGTATTCTGCTGTTTAAAAACAAAACTTGGCAATTTCCAAAAAACAGTCCAGCCTTCCATCCTCCTTTTGTTCAATTCTAGACCCAATAATTTCTCAATTTGCAGTCTTTCCAAAATAAACTGAAAAATGATCCCTGTTATAGGACACTAATACAATAATATAGACTGGGTAATAAGCATTTTTCATCTATTTAATTTCTCCCATGTGGTTAGTTAGACCAAACTCTTGTGAGTGATAATGTATCTCACTTAGTAGGTTCTGCAATGTTCAAGGGCTTAATGCAATCCGCAAAATGTCATACACAAACAAGAGTATCTGGAAAACCTTTCCATCTACAGGGAATCTCTTCTCGATGTGGAGGCACATGGTGGGTTTGAGAAGACTACAAGAAATTATGAAAATGATAATTACTAAGTATTACTAATCATTAAAGAAAGACATGATTGAAAGAGAAGATGGAATGGCAAAAAGCAACAGTGAGGGATAAACTGGCTACTCTATTGGTATCTTCCTGATGTCAAGAAAACTTGAGGCAGATCCTCAGTATTATGAGTGGTGCTCTGAAGTAAACTGATAACAGCATGATATAGTAGATAGAAAGCTGAGCTGGGAGTCAGGAAGACCTAGAAAACACCAGATTGTGACCCTGGGCAAATAATTTCATCCCCCAGTTCCCTGGGAACCTTTATAAGATTCCAAGTTGCAAACTACCATCCATATAGATTGGTAGAGGAGGCTCCTCAGCAGGAGTCTGTACACCAATGAAAACACAAATTCATACACACACAAGATCTTCACAGAAAGGACAGCTATGGAAGGCTTGCAATCTAAATTTTAGAGAGAATATTGACATCAATGAGATCACTGATCCATTAGAGCATTAGAATAAATAAAAAGTTTTGATTTGTCATTTAGGGATGGAACTATTTTGTTCTCTAAACTTATTACCTCCTTTAAATCACATGCAGAATATGGAAAGCTATGTCCTTGTCAGGAATGTAAACTATCTGATTCAATTGATCTCAGTTTAAAAAATTAGGACCCAGAATCTCTGAAACGCAAATTCCAGATTCTGGCTTCCCTAGGAGAACCCAAAACTTCAAATGAAATTTCTCTCATATCCTATAGAACAGAAGCACCAGGCAAAATTGCTGAGATGATGAAGATGAGAAGGACAGTTAATGATAGCTAGCATTTATATAGCATACTAAGTTTTTAAAAATGCTTTATAAATAATATTTCATCTGATTCTCACAATAATCCTGGGTAAGTGTAGCAGCAACCACACTGGCATACCCAGGATGATTGCTAGCACAGGTTCTTAGATCTGCTTTACTAAGAAGGAGAACTGTTTAAGGGGTCAACAATCTTTTTTAATGATATTCACTAGTTCAGTGGAAAAGTCAGTACCCTGAACTTCAGAGAAAATACAAGCAGAGAAATAAAGACCAACAGACAGGGCTCTGACTGCCTGAATCAACTATATACTTTACATACATCCCTGGATCAAGACAGTCTTTACATCTGAGCAGTCGAGGAGCTCTGAACATATGGTGCACTCAGAATCTTGACCATGGAATCACAAGATCCTTCTCATAAGGAAACTTCCAAAGCAAAATACCAATTCAGAGTATATATACACTTCTCAGAGTCAGAAGGTATCACAACCATGACTCATGGCTTAGTGCCTAATTAGAAATTAGTAAAAGGTGTGAAAGCCTTCCTACAAGCAAACCTCTCTTAAGCAATTATGATCCTCAATTTATAAATAAGGAAACTGAGACAGGTTAAATCACCAGTCTAAAGTCATACAGCTATTAAATGACTGAAGTCAGATTGGAATTTAGGTCTTCCTAATTACTGGTCCAGCACTCTGTCCACTGTGTCATACAGCTACCTCTAAAGTAAAACTTTTTCTTCAGCAATTTTGGCCTCCCATAGTCCACATATTCTCTTTCTATCTAAACCAATAAAGTCAAAACGATGCCAATAGCCTAAGTTTCCCTTTATGCTAAAGAGATGAAGCTCCTCCAGTTAAGGAGTCCAACTCTTTGTCCTCTAGGATCTAATTTACAGATTCACTTTTTATCTTCTCTAAACACAAATATATTGAGAGACTGGCCTTTGAATGACCTTGAAAAAAGAAAAATAAAATGTCAAAACAATTCACTGGCAGTCATTAGCTTCAAGCCCCACACCCATTCTGTTTTCTTAATATAAATTAATTTTTTTTTTTGCTTTTAACATCACAGTCATTTCATGAAATACTTCTCCCTCAGAGACCCTTCCCTCAAGCAAAATGCAACACCCAGGATATTATCACACTTGGAGAATCAAGAATAGCTATTCCAGATTCAAAGTATTCATATGCACTCAAAATCTTAGCTCATGGTTCTCATCAATGTGATTGCTTTTCCCCCAATCAGCCAGGAAATACAATTAGTTGAAAGTAAAAGCATATAATTAAATAACATGGTAAGAAAAGTCACAATAGAGTATTCTCCCCATAGATCTGGTGCACACCCTACATCAAATCCCCATCAGTGTAGAAAGTGGTCACAAATTAGGATCACATATGAGGAAAATTTGTGTCCAGGATACCAGAGAAAAGAGCAATAAAATGTTGTTCCCAGTTTTGAGATGGTCATTTTGGAATGAATCCCACTCCCTTGTCTCCATCTTTACTGAAAACTACATCAACTTAAAATTATGTGTTTCCTCATCAACTACTAAAAACTTCCTGTCAGGGGGCAGAGTCAAGATGGAGGGGTAGAAACAGGATCTCCTAGCGGCTCCGCCTCCCACCACCTCCAATCCATGTAAAAGGGGACTCTGAACAAATTTTAGAGCTACAGAACCCACAAAATGACACAGAGAAGCTTACCTCCCAATAAGGTCAGCCCAGCAGGCTGGCAGGAATTGGCCAACGAATGCTCTGGGAGCTGAGCCAAGCCCCACACCAAGGTTTTAGACACAGGATGGGCCTGACCAGCCACCAGTTGGAGGGACTCCAGATCACCAGCAGCTGTGATGGTCCAGAGTTATAAACACATAGATGCTAAGAACAAAGTGAGAGGTCATTGCAGTGTGGACTTTGGGACCCCGTAGTTGGGAGTGCATCAGCTTTTGCCCCCAGGGCGAGAAGTCCCCGAGGGATACGGCCCAGCTGCTGCCACGAGGCAGCTTCAGCTCCTTCAGCAGGCCTGCAGAGTATAGGGGGACCAAGCAACCAATCTGATGGGTAATCACTCTTGTTTCAAGCTGCTTGGATCTGGATTGCGGTCTAGGGTGGAATGGCAACATGACCAGGCAAAGGAAGCAAGCCAAGCAAAGCAATCCAACATTAGACTCCTATTTGGGGGACAAAAAGGATCAAAACATGGAACAGGAGGGAAACAGTGAAGTCAAAACTCCTGCACCAAAAGCTTCCAAGAAAAATACGAGCTGGTTACAGGCCATAGAGGACCTTAAGAAGAAGATAAGAGAAGTGGAGGAAAAATTGGGAAAAGAAATGAGAACTATGCAAGAAAATTATGAAATGAGAGCCAACAGCCTGACTGAGGAAAAACACCTTAACAAACAGACTAACTCAAATGGCAAAAGAGGCTCAAAAAGGCAATGAGGAGAAGAATGCCTTAAAAAGTCAAATTTGCCAGATGGAAAAAGAATCTCAAAAGCTCACTGAGGAGAATCATTCCTTCAGAATTAGATTGGAGCAAATGGAATCTAATGACTTTATGAGAAATCAAGATGCTATTAAACAGATCCAAACAAATGAAAATATAGAAGGCAATGTGAAATATCTCATTGGGAAAACCACTGACCTGGAAAATAGATCCAGGAGAGATAATTTAAAAATTATCGAACTACCTAAAAGCCATGATCAAAGAAAGAACCTAGAAATCATCCTCCAAGAAATTCTCAAGGAAAACTGCCCTGATGTTTTAGAACCAGAGGGCAAAATAGAGGTTGAAAGAATCCACCCATCACCTCCTGAAAAAGATCCCAAAAAGAAAACTCCTAGGAATATTATAGTCAGGTTCCAGAGTTCCCAGATCAAGGAGAGAATATTAAAAGCAGCCAGGAAGAAACAATTTGAATATTGTGGAAACACAATCAGGATAACTCAGGATCTGGCAGCTTCTACACTGAGGAATCAAAGGGCTTAGAATATGATATTCTGGAGGGCAAAGGAGCTGGGATTAAAACCAAGAATCACCTACCCAGCAAAACTGAGCATCATGTTTCAGGGGAAAATATGATCATTCAGTGGAATAGAGGACTTTCAAGCATTCTTGATGAAAAAACCAGAGTTGAATAGAAAATTTGACATTCAGATACAAGAAGCAAGAGAAGCATGAGAAGTTAAACAGGGAAAAGAAACCATAAGGAACTTATCAAAGTTGAACTATTAACATTCCTATGTGGAAAAACAATAATTGTAACTGATGAAACTTTTCTCAGTATGAAAATAGTTCAAGGGAATAGAAATATATACATATATATATATATATATATATATGTCTGTATCGGAGGGTATATGGGAGTATGAATACATATGTGAATGTGTGTATATATGTTTACAGATATACATAGATAGAGAGCACAGGATCAATTTAATAGGAAGGGATGATACTTAAAAGGTGAAATTAAGAGATGAGAGAAGAATGTAATGAGAGGAGATGGGAAGAGACAGAATGGAGTAAACTATCTCATATAGAAGAGGAAAGGGAAAATGGTTACAATGGAGGGGAAGAATAGGAAGGCAAAAGGGAATGGGTCAACCTTATTCTTATTGAATTTGGCTCGGGGACGGTGTGAAATACACACTAAATAGGGTTTCTCACCATACAGGAGAGTAGAGGGGAAGGGGATGAGAGTGGGGATAATGGAAGGGAGGGCAGGCTGGGGGGGGGGGGGAGTTGGAAGCACCCACTTTTGAAAAGGGATGGGATCAAAGTAGAGAATATAAAAAGTGGGAGGTGGGATAGGAGGGAGGGAAATACAGTCAGTCTTTTACAATATATCTACTATGTTAATGTTTTGCATTAGCTGCACATGTACAAACTATAGTGAACTGCTTATCTTCCCAGTAAGGGTGGGTGACAAGGGAGGAAGGGAATGAATCTGGAATTCAAAGTTTTAAAATCAAATGTTTAAAAATATATATATATATACATATATATATATACTATTATTAATACTATTTTACATGTAATTGGGAAATAAGATATACAGGCACTGGGGCATAGAGATCCACCATGCCCTACTGGAAAAGTCAAAGGGGGTATGGGAGAAGATATGGGAGAGAGCAGAGTGGAGGAGGGGATATCCTGTGGGATTGCTATTTTGGGGTGGTGGGTAGGGGAAAAACAGGGAGAAAATTTGTAACTCAATATCTGGCAGAAATGAATGATGTAAATCAGCAGTTAATAAAGCATTTGAAAAAAATGAAAAAAACTTCCTGTCTGGTACAGTAATCACCACACATTTATTTCACTGTTAGTTTCTGTCCTCAGTCTAGGTTGAATTTATCTTTGTGTCTTAATCCCTGTACTTTGAACCCAAACTACTGTCTATACTTACAAATATTTCTTTTGATAAAAAAATGTATCTGTAATAAATAAATTGCTCAGTAGACAAAGGAAGATAGGGATTATTCTTCTCAATAGGGGAATTTGACAGTTAGGTGGCACAGTAGATAATGCAGTAGACCTAGAATAAGGAAGGACTGAGCTTAACTTTGGTCTCTGACACTACTAGCTGTATGACCCCTGGCAAGTCATTTAAACTTCACTCTGGCCACTGTTTCTTCACCTGTAAAACAAAGATAATAATAGTATATACCTCCCAAGTTTGTTATGAGGATCAAAGGAGATAATATTCATAGAGCATTTAGCACAGTGTCTAGTCCCTAATCGGCACTTAATAAACATGTTTCTTCATTCCCTTCCTTTGAGGTGCTCCAAAAGAGATTGTTTTTGCAAAGCCGGAAGTCAGATCCAAAAATTTGTGTTATGTTATGATGCAATTAAAAACAACTCATATATAGAGAGCCTTAAGGCTGATCACATGATAAGAGCCATTAGTAATTGATGGAATTCTAGTCTAGGGACATGATTCATAGTCTCAACAGCCACTCACTTCCCTGGTTTTTATTAATAAAGAAGGAAGAGTAACTCTTAATTTATACCCTCTAATTTGATTTATAATTCCAAGACACCATCACAAGTAGTGAATAAGAGTAAATCCATTTGTCCAAGCTGATAGGTAAAAGATATTGGAGTTTTATAGATCAGAATATGCCAGAAAATATATGAGTGAATGAGCTCATTAGATAGGAGTGAGATGAGATCTCAGCCAAGAGAGAAACACCAACTTCATCCAAGTCTATAGGGAGACAAGCTGGAAATTGGGGACATACTGAGGAGTCAGATTCTCCTAAATGCCTCCTTTCTAAAGTCTGTTGCCATGTGTTAAGGTTCAGTTCCAAGAAAATATGAAACCATTGTATCCTCTCAAGAAATAGAAAATGAAGATTATTTCAGCCATCCAAAGCCTTTGCACAAAATCCTCATCTCATATGGTCATGTAGGGTCACATTAGCATTCACACCACCAGTGGGTGATTTTTTGGTCATGGCAATTCTCAAAGACCATATTATAGCATGGAGAGAGTGTGTTCTGGATCACTGGAGAGCGTAACCACACCAATAAAATGATAGGTCTTTTGAGGTAAGAATGTAGTTTACACACTACAAGCATTGGCCAGAGGTGTGAGACTTAGGAAGGAACTGAGCAGATTATTTCTTGGAATTTATCAGTTTGGTGATTCGGAATTCATTGTTGTTGTGAAAAAGGCTTTAGGGAAGAAGATGGAGGAAGAACTTCCATCTTGAGAGTCATGTAAAAGCATGGGTAAGGGTTGGGGTGTTATGAGAGGACCCTTTGGCATGTGTTATTTTATATGTTTTCTATATTAGAAAAAAATCTAATACACCTCTGAAAAAGAAATAGAAGTTCCCGTAAATGAAGTGATTCATCACTGACTGAAAGAATAAGAAAGAAACTATTCTCAGTAATTTGTCCAAATACCTTCCTCTTGGGAGAAGGTGGGAGGTGGGAAGGGGTTGTCTGGCTAAATCAGAAGGGACAATAAGAAATCTGACATATTCTTTTCTAGCTCCAAACTGTCCCTGGACTTTTCCACCATTATGAAAGCCCTTTGATTACACAAGGTCAGCTACTCAGCAGAATTTGGCATTAGATTCTGCTGGTATCACTGCAGCATCCTTTGGACACAGCTATTCTTATTAATCTGTCAATTCTAAGACTAACATAAGAGAAGAAGATTTTACTGAACTAAGAATTATATTTAAGTAGTGGAGGGAAAAGGAAGGGGGACTTGTAATTAGATAGCTTGAGTAGGGGGTAGAATCAGCTCAAATCAGTCACAGAATCCAAATAACTAGAATTCAACAGCCTTGACCAGAAACTGGAGATAGTCCAGACTGGAGAAAATCCAGAAATATTAGAGTCCAGCAGGAAAGCCGGGATTGAAGCAGATGACCTACTCAAGGTCCTTTCCAGGCTTGACAACTCTATGACTCCTAGCCAGGTATTAAAATAGTAACAAAGAGTCCTGTCTACAAAAAGAAAAAAAAAATACAGACCTAAGTGGAATGCCCTCTCATGTCTCCCCTGTGATATTTAAATCAAGTAAATCTTGATTTAAACAAACATACTTTCTAATGCTTAGAAAGACGAGTAGACCTCAATCTAGGCCAAGAACCTGGATACTAGGCTCAGCTCCTTCATCTTTTCCAACTCTAAGTAGTCATTTATAGAATCCTCACTAAGTACTGGGAGATTGGTTCAGGCCTTACTATAAGTAAAAGAACACACCTTGGGCTTAAACTCCTCAATCTAAAAAGTGGCTCATTTGGCTCTAGCCTAGGAATTTCTCAAGGTTACTATAATGAGAACAACAAAATTTTTCATCATCATTTTGATGGTGATGAGGTATGGGGCTCTGGGAGCCCCCTCAAGCTCTCCTTGAGTCTTTGAGGTACAGGCTCTGGGAACCTCCCTTGGACTCTTGATTAAATCATCCCATTTGATGAGGCAATTCTGTTACTAGATTTCCCACCCTTGAACTGGCCTAGCCCACCATTGTTTGTGGTCTTCAGGTGGCTCCCACCCTTAATCACTCATGGACCTCATTAACTCCTCCTGAAGACCCTCCCCAAACTCTTCCTCTAGACCACCCCTAGATTCCTCCCACCACATTCTGTATATAAGACCCCATCTCACACTATGTGTGTGATAGCGGCATGGAAGAGTGAGAGCACCATAGAATGCCATAGAAAAACCTAGCACAGACTTATTCTGTGTCTAATGCAAGCGAACTTTTAATAAATTTTATGTTTCTTTGGCTGAGAAGACTTGAGTCAAATTCATTCAGCAGGACCCGGCATGTTGGTATTTTGGGGTCTCCAGAGCAACCCTAACCCTCTTAGTGGGTAACCTCTTCAGTGGGGTACAGGCTCTGGGAAACCCCTTGAACTCTGAATCTTCCCACTAGATGAGGCATTTGCCTGAGGCCATAAGCCTTCATTATCCTAGGCCCAAATCTCAGTTATTCTTAACCTAGTCTAGCCCTCCACTCTCTGTCATCTCCAAGTACCTTCAGCTATTTCCCACCCTTAATCTCATTACTGGAGTCTGACCTCAGTCCCCTCAAGATCTTCCTTAGACTCCTCCTCTAGACCACCCCTAAATCCTCCCACACTCTTTCTGTATTTAAGATCCATCTTGCCTCCATGACTGGGCAGAGAATTCAATCTAGTGCAGATTTAGTTTGTGTCAGACTATTCTGGCCTGCTTGTCCAATACAAGTGTCACAGATACCTAGGCTCCTTAAGAGTCTACCCATTATGGCAAATCTTTAATAAACTTTGTTTTACTTTGGCTGAGAGAAGACTTGAGTCTAATCCATTCAGCAGGACTCAGAGAGTTGATATTTTGGCATCTCAAGAGCCCCTGAACCTTAAACCTCAACAATTTACCTGTTTTATATTCTTTTTATACCTCCAACCCCTCACAGAAACCTGATTAACCACATCCAACTCTTGTCCAGGGGTTTGGTGGAAGGAATGCTGGGTTAGAATTTTAGCTCTAATTATTAGATGAATGACCTCAGGAAAATCACTGAACATCTCAATTTCCATAGCTATATGTTGGGAAGATCTGGTACATGCACTGATATTTCCCCACCTGAAAAAGCTGAGGAGCCTGCTTCCAGGAGAATTGTGATGACCTGGAATGGAAGAATCTTAGAGACTGTGAAGCACACAGCTTCCTGTAATTGGATCCATCCAGTCTGCTGACGATGTTAGGGGGAATCTATTTTCTTTTTTTTTTTGGAGAGGGGAACAAAGGATAATTGGGGTTGACTTGCCCAGGGTCACACAGCTAGTAAGTATCTGAGGTCAGATTTGAACTCACATCTTCCTGACTCCAGGTCCAAAATTCTACCCACTAAGCCATCGAGCTGCTATCCTACAGCTATACCACTTCTGAAAGGATAATATTACACATGAGCAACAGGAGGGCAGAAATTGACAAGAGAATTTTGCAGCTGAAAAGATTAAGAAAAATTAAGCCATGCCCAGCTTCAGGAGATCTGGATTTGTGAACCTAAAGGCAACACAGGCCAGAGGAACAAATGAAATAATCTATTCAGCAATCCTATATGGCTGTGGTTTTATGTTTTAAGTGTTTATTAATTTATGTCATTTATGAGATTTTATATATTAAATATGTCTTTTGTGGTGGAGGAAATAAATAGCTGTCCTATACCTGATACCTATTTACTTTGTACATTTAAGTATATATAAAGCAATGAGGTTACTTTAGGTATTAGGATTTTTATTTTTGTTGTTTTATTTGGGATGTAGGATAGGGAAAAGGGTAGGAGAAAGTTATATCCTAAGTACTTTTTGTAATGTTTAAAGCTTCTTATCCTTGCTACAATGCTACATAAACTTCTCTCTGGTCTCCAGAATTTTACTACATTGCTCTTGTTAAAATCATCAGTATAAATCATGTTTCAGCCACCTTCTAAGAATAATGATAAGAGAATTTGGAAGCTTCCTTTCCTAGGATTTTAGAGCAGATGATTTGTCCACATGAAAATCATTCATTTTTACTTTGACATTGCTATAGTGTGCTTTGTCATCCTGATATAATTGGATCCAGGTTTCCCTATGCCAATGGTAAGTGAGAAAATTATGAGACTATATGAGATCAGCAACTATCTTTCAGCTCTACTATCTTTGTCAAGAAAAGTCACTACTTGGGTCAATATCCTTCCATTTCATAATGTCAAAAGCCCAAATCCTTGAGGTAAAAAGAAATAATCTTATTCAGTACAAGTGATTGGTGACATGGCTAAGTAATAGATGCCATGAGTGACTCCAGTGTTTGGTAAAATGAGTCCATTGATGTGCTATGTAAATTTCATTTCCAGACTTTCTCAAAAGTGAGAAAATAATAACTGGTATTTTTTTTCTTTTTACTAAATAAATATGGCTTGTTGTAAAAAGAGAAAGAGAAAGTTAAAGTTAGATTAACTGAATTGAAAGCCAAGAGAACTTATAGGCACAAGACTGAGTAAAACAAGGATTATTTGAATGTGTGTGCATGTATAAGTGTATTGGAAAGGCAAAGGAATGACTGTTTTCTTTTTTCTTTCTGGCAACAGTGGTCTTAGCCAAATTAACTAGGGTCTAAATGTCTTAGTGCTCACTAAACAATGGAATAGATTATTTTTCAATCCATAGTCTTCCAGACTCTAGAGTTCTATCAAAGAATGCTAGGATTCTGTGTGGTTTTTTATAACCAGTTTTCAGTGTTCCTACAAAATTATTTCACATTTTTTAACTACTCTCACCCACTCCTCTCTACATTTTAGTTGTAGAGTTACATTCAAATCAACTCTGCCATCATTCCTGAAAGAAACTATTTCAATCCATTTCCCTTTGGTCCCATTCACCATCCCTTTAATTTTTCCAGCCAAAGTGTTCTTCTCTAGTCATCACCCCCCATGTGTATATAGCAGCAACCACACTGACATACCCAGGATGGCTGCTAGCACAGGTTCTTGGATCTGCTTTGCTAGGAAAGATAGCTTTTCAAGGGGTAAACGATCTTTTTAATTACATTCGTTAGTTCAAGGTTAAAGTCAGCACCCTGAACTTCAGAGAAAATCCAAACAAAGAAAATAGAGAAAATTCAAGCAGAGAAATAAAGACCAACAGACAGGGCTTCTAATTATCTGAGAAATTAGTACAAATCAACAGACAGATCCAACTGTCTGACCAAGGCAATACATACATAGATATCAGAGAGAGAAGCACCAACATCTGTGTTTTTCAAAGCTGGGGTCTCCTTAACAGCTACTCAGAGTTTCGTCTGGTCAAATCACAAGAACAAGCCTCTCCTAATCAAGCTTCCTTTAATGGGCTCCATATGGGGCCTGTTAATGGGCAGGAAGATCTTATATCCCATTAACATTACAGTTAAAACAAAACCTTCTTGAGGACAAAAACTGTCTTTGTCTCTGTATTTCTGTCCTCAATGCTTAGCACAGAGCTTCATACTTAATAAATATGGCATATCATTTGTTTATTCACTAATATTTAAATTTATATAGTAATAGTAGTCCTAAATCCATTTTACACTCTGATTTTCCCCCTGTAGCAGTACAGTTTTTCCCAAATGCCACCAATGCCTCAGGTAGGACTTTATCAAGATTACAGGATTTTTAAAATAAAGTTTTATGAAACTAAAAAGTTTTTAAATCTCCAGAATAAAAAAAATTATAGAAATAAGCACAGTTCAGAGTAAAGTGTGAATGAAGGTCATTAAAAAGAATTAATATAGACAAAAACAGATATTTAAAAGTTGTTAAAACGGGAAAAGTCAAGGTGAAAGAATGAGAGGAAGCATTTTATCCTAGCTCACCCAGTATACTTTATGGACAAAGATAAAGAAATTAAGACTAAATGCTGATTGGGGTAGTCAAGAAAAAGTCAGTGAGTCATTTTTCCAGCCCAAAGTGACTTAGAGAGATAGACAGAAAGGTCTACAGATATTGGGGTTGGGGGTCTGGCCAGGAGCATATGGCCGCAGGGATCTTTCCAATACTTAAAGACTGAAAAAGAGCCAAGACAGGACACCAGGATGGGAAGCATCAGGTTAGGAAGAAATCTCAGCAGAATCCTCAATAAGTGCTGAGTATACTAACAGGTGTCATCTAGCAACATTTTGGCCCACTACTCAATTCCAGGTCACAGATCTGGGACAGAGAAGAATGATTGGAAGACTAGGCTCTAGCATTGTACTGAGCAAGGAAAAATTTCCAAAAGTCGACAGTAGATAAGTGCCTCTGATCCCAGGAGGAGCGCATTAGCTCAGCTCCAGCATGTAACCCAGTACATAAACATACAGTGAAATAACCAGGACAGAAGTTCTAGACCAAAGGGGAGTCGGCAGTTCAGACACTGAACCAGCAGAGCCACCCAGTGACCTAATAGTGCCTGAGTCCAGCAGCCAAAACTCAGAACAAGCTGACAGATCTAAACTCAGGTCAAGAACTTGCAGAGCTCAGACCAGGAGGGCAGTGAACAGATCTTGTCCCAGATCACTTTGTGAGAGCTGAAAGGTTGTAGTCTCCCTAAACTGAACTATGAAAGCAGAAAAGGGTCATAAGAGGACAGAAGCCTGAGCTCTGTACATGTTTTCTTTTTTTCTTTCTTTTTTTTTTTTTGGTGGTAGGGAATATCTGGCTCAGAGTTATACTATGATTTATGTCAGATTTATCACCATCAGGAATTTAGGCAGAAAGGGCAACCAAGAAAATACATTAACTCTGAATAACAGATAGACAATACAGAACAAAAATACACAAAATATAAAACTTTCTATCTCTCCATTTAGAGGACAAAAGTGCTAGACTGCTGTATTGTCAGTCTTCCCATTTCAACTCCTCTAGAAGTCTCTGAATTTTTAAACTCACCAAAGTACACATTGTAAAGTTTTTTGAAACTAGGAACTTAGAAGTTCTAAGTTAGTCTCTTTGTGGTTGCCATAATTGTTGAATGAATTTATCAACTAACCATTGCTTATAAGCCAGCATGAGCCAGAGACATTTTACTGCAGTTTATTCATTGAGTGAAGTTGGCACTGAATAACATCACTATACCAATGCATGTCCCACATATCAGAGCCTCTTTTATAGTATTCAACAACATAAGAATTGAATACATAAGGGGGGATGAAAGGAGAGGTGCATTAAGGGAGATAGTAGTCAGGAAAAAAAAACTTTCTTAAAGAGGAAAGAGAGAGGTAGAAGCATAAGAGAATAGGATGGAGGGAAACACATAGTTAATAATAATTGTGAATATGAAAAGAATGAACTCACTTATTTCATAAAATGAAACAGGGTAGCAGAATGGATTAGAATTCAGAACATGACAATATGTTGTAGATAAGAAACATGCTTGAAACAGAATGATACCTAAGAGTTAAAATAAGTGCTTAACCAGATCTATTGTGCTTTAGCTGAGGAGGAAAAAGAGGTGGGAGTAGTAACCATGATCTCAAACAAAGTAAAAAAAAAATAGGTCTAATTAAGAGATAAACACAGAAACTACAGTTTGCTAAAAAGTACCATAGACAATGAATTAATAGCAACACTAATTACATACACACACACACACACACACACACACACACACACACACACCAAATGGCAGGGCATTTAAGTTCTTAAAGCAAAAGTTGAATGAGTTATAGGAAGTTAAATGTTACACTACCTATTTAAATGGTAAAATTATAATAATGGGAGACTTCAATTTACCCTTCTCAGACCTAGATAAATATGAATAAAAAATAAACTAGAAAAAAGTCAAAGACTTGAATAGAATTTTAGGAAATTTAAATATGATAGATCTCTAAAGAATATTGAATGGCAATAGAAAGGCATATATCTCAGCTTTGCAGGCACCATCACAAAAATTTAACCATAAATTAGACTATTAAAAACCTTATAAAAATGCAGAAAAACAGAAATATTAAATATATATTTTACTGACCATAATACATTAAAATTATATTCAGTAGAGGGCTTTTAAGATAGAGGTTGAAAACTAATTAGACACTAAATAACTAGATCTTTAAAAATTATAGAAACAATAATTTAATTTAAAATGATGATAACAATGAAACAGTATACCCTAATTTGTGGGATAAAGCCAAAGAAGTACTTGAATGAAAATGTCTGTCTCTGAGCTCTTTCAGTGATAAACAAGAAAAAGAACAAACCGATGAACTGAGCATGCAATTAAAAAGCAAAAAAAAAAATCAAATTATTAACCCCTAATCAAATACCAAAATAAAAATCCTGAAGGTCAAAGGAGAGATTAACAAAGTAAACATCTAAAAGGAATCTATTGAACTAAAAAACTAGGAGGCATGTTTTTGTTTTTAGAAAAAAAATAATAAAATAGATAAAGCATTAAATGATTTGATTTTTAAAAGGAAAAAGAAACCAATTAACCAGTACCAAAAATTAAAAATGTGAATTCTTAACCAATGAAGAAGAACTAAAATGCAACTATTAGGAGGTTTTTCACCCAACTATATGCCAATAAAATTGATAATCTAAATGAAATAGAAATTGCCCCAATTAACAAAACATGAGACAACTTAAATAACCCTACTCTAGAAAAAAAAATTTAACAAGCCATAAATGAATTTTCAAAGGAAAAAACCCCAGAACCAGGTGTACTTACAAGCAAATGCCACCAAACTTTTAAAAAAAACTACTAAATCTAATACTGCATCAGCTGTTTGGGAAAAAATTAAGTAAAGAAACCCTAACAAATTTCTTTTATGACAGAAATATGGTCTTGTTATATAAACCAGAGAGAATCAAAACAAAGAAAACTATAGACTAATTTTCGTAATTAATATTAATTTTTAAAAAAAGTAAATGCATGTTATCAAGGAGACTATGACCAAACTAAATTTATACCAGGAATACAGGGCTGGTTCAATATTGGAAAAACTAGAAACATAATTGAACTTATTAATAACACAAAAAATATGATTAAAACAATTTAAATATAATGGTGCTACAATTAGAATTACACAAGACTTAGCAGCAGAGATATTAAAGAACCACAGGTCTTGGAACACAACATATCAAAGAGCAAAAGAATGGGGGGCTCTGACCAAAAATATCATACCCTGCAAAGTTAAATATTATCTGGATGAAAAAAAAATGGACATTTGATAAACTTTCAAGACTTTGTTTAAAAAAAAATCCTGAACTTAATAGAAAATTCAGCATATAACAACCAAGAGAAATATAAGGCACATAACAAAGACTGATTATGAGGGATCCATAATGACAGACTGTTTACTTTTTATATATGTAAAATGTAAAATGGATGTCTAAGATTCTTATCAATAATTGAGTATTTTATAAGAATGATTGGGGTAAACCTGAGAATGATATTAATTTAAAAAGTAAAACCATTTAGGAAAAACTTAAAAGAGTAATTATTTGAGGTGCAAAAGGAAGAATTGATACAGAGGAATTATATGGGGGAGGAGGGCTGGTAGTTCTGGTAACCTACTTTCCTCGGGAATAGGTTTAAGAGGGAACAACACATATATATTTAGAAGACTATAAAAATCTTCTAAATTCAGAAGAAATAAAGCAGTAGGGGCATAGGGAGGGGAGAGAGGACAAGGAAGGTATCTTTAGAGGGGAAGGGGAGGGAATAGGTAAAATAGGGGTATAGAAGGGTGTTTAGATTTATGGGAATGGGAGGACAGGGGAGGGATCTTTGGAGGGGGGTAGGCAAGTTATAGGAGGACAAGGTAGTAGGTAGAAGTAAAGTAGAGGAGGTGGGAGGGATAAGAAACAAGAGATATAATCATACACAAAAAACAAAGATCAGGAGTAAAATAGGTTTGGGAAAGTATATGTCTATATATGTATGTATATATGTATATGTGTATGTATATATCTATACCTATAGAGAAACATATCTAACCTTTATTGTAGCCTTCTGGGGGGAAAGTGAGGGAGAGGGGAAAAAACAAAGTAATAAAGTGCACAGCAGAGGACAAAAGAAAATTTCCAAGGAAGCAAAGAAAAGATGGACAATTCTCAATACAACACATATTATTTATCAAACAGGCTTTTTTTTTTTTTTGCTTTTTTTTTGGAGGGGGAAGGGCAGGGTAATTGGGGTTAAGTGACTTGCCCAAGGTCACACAGCTAGTAAGTGTTAAGTGTCTGAGGTCAGATTTGAACCCAGATTCTCCTGACTCCAGGGCAGGTGCTCTATTCACTGCACCACCTAGCTGCCCCTAATACAGGCTTTCTTGAAATGAAAATCTATTGTTACATATTCTGAATCCTCTCTTATGTTCTGCGATGTATATGACATGCTTTTTTTTTCTTTCTAACTTTGTATTAAAGTTCCAATGTTTAAGTTTATCATGTTTTTGTTTCTTTTCTCTATTTTGTATTTGTGTTCTGGCATTTGAGTCCAAAATAAAATTTTGAAAAAGAAAAAAACATGATAATTTAAATAGATATAGACAAAGCTTTTGACAAAATACCTAGTCTTGTTTAATTTTAAAAAAACTAGAAAGCATAGGGATAAATGGAGTTTTCTTTAAAATAAAAGTACTATCTTTCTAAAACCAAGAGCCAACATTATCTTTAAGGAGGGCAAGCTAGAAACCTTTCCAAGAAGACCAGGAGTAGAACAAGTATGTCTATTATATCTATTACTATTCAATACTATGCTAGGAATGCCAGCTATAACAATAAGACAAGAAAATGAAATTTAAGGAATAATAATAGTCAAAGAGGAAATAAAACTATCATGTATAAAGGTGATGTGATAGTTTGTTTAATAAGCCACAGATATATAATATATGCATTAAATATAATATGTAATAAATATATATAATATACCCATGAAAATTGAGATTTTCTAAATATCATCAACAAAATCTAGCCAGCAGAGATAGAAAGAGAAATCACAGACATATCCTGGGCTGTAACTGCAGAGAGGAGAGAAGGTACTGCACCTGGTGGATGAAAAAAAATGGGCAAAACATTCAGGTTTTTATAACAAAAACTCAAGAACATAAGGGCAAATTTGACATATAACATCCAGGAGAAATATATAGTAAATTTTAAATATTAATTATAAGGGACTCAATAAGGTCAAATTGTCTAATTCATGTATGTGAAAATATTAGTAGTACTCCTATGATTGTGATCGTTATTTGGGTAGTTTGAAAGAAAGACAGCCTGAGCTAAATTCAATGGGGTGACTCTAAAAAAAAAATAAAAATAAAACTGTGCATGGAAAGATTTAAAAGGAGTAATTATCTCATACAAATGAAGCATAGAAGGAAAAACTGCTACAGAAGAAGCTAGTGTGGGGGCAGGTAGTGTTGGAACCATACTCTGAGAATGGGTTAAAGAGTCAACCATATACATATATATACATATATACAATATATATATATAATATGTATAAAAGTTTTATAAATTCAGAAAGAAATAAGAGGGCAAGGGGATAGGGTGGGAGGAGAAGATAAGGGAGGGACTTTTAGAAGCCTTGGTAGGTTAAGAAATAGGAGAGCAAGGTAGTGGGTTCAAGTAAAGCAGAAAAATGAGGAGAGATAGGGCAAATAGAATGAGAACAATAGTGAGGAAATATAGGAAGGAGAAAAATGCACAGCAAGTAATTGTAACTTAGAATGTCAGTGGGACAAATTTACCAATAAGCAGAAATGGATAGCAGATTAAAAATTTGAATTCAACAATATTTTGCTTTCAGGAAACATAAAAATGAGAGATACACACAAAGATAAAATAAAGGGCAGGAGCAGAACTTATTGCATATAAAAAAACAGGGATAGTAAACATGATCTCAGATAAATTTGAAGCTAAAATAGATTTAATCAAAAGTGAAAAATAGAGAAACTACACTGTGTCAGCAATATTATTCAATGTTACTTTAGACTTTTTAAAATACCTAGACAGTATAAAAAAACCTGAACATATACCTGGCAAAACAGACACAGGAATTATATGAACATAAACATAAAACACTTTTTATGCAAATTAACTCAGTTCTAAGTAATTGAAGTAATAATTTTTGTTCATAGGTAGGTAAAACCAATATAATTTTTAAAATGACAATTTCACTTTACCAATCTATTTATTCAATGTCATCCCAATTAAATTACTAAAAGAAAAATATTTTACTGAGTTAGAAATGATAGCAAAGTTCATATAGAAAAGCAAAAAGTCAAGAAATTCAAAGAATCCAGGTGAAAAGATGTAAAGGAAATAGATTCAGCAATATCATACCTTAAACTACATTATAAAGGGGAGCATTATTGTAGTGTAAAAAGGATAATTTCAGTTATTTTAAATTAAAATTTTCTTTATAAATAAAACCTTTGTAGCTAAGAATAATAGGAATGCAGAAAATTGGGAAAACTTTCATAGACAATCTATCAGATGGGGTTGGAATCCTGCTGTGATGGAGGAAATGATGCACTGGTTGATTTAGAAAAGCATGTAAAGACTTGGACTTATGGAAGAAGATGTTATCCACCTTCAGAGAAACAGGTAACAGGTGGAAATAAGCATAATATGGTCTTGCATATATGTGTATGCATGCATATAAACAAAGATGTGTATATTTATAGATGTCTATATGTGCATATATGTGTGTGTAAATTATAGAATTATCTATCTATTTATATATACAGGATTAATTATAGCCTTCTTTTGGCGGAAGGGCAGGGGATCAAACTTAAAAATATACAGCAGAGAACAAAAGAAAACCAACAAGGAAGCAAAGAAAAGTTAGGCAGCTTTGAAAACAATGTGTAGTTTTTATTATATACCTTTTCTTGAAATGGCAACTTATTGTTTTATATTTAATCCACTCTGATGGTCTGCTGTGTACATGGCAATTTTTTTCTCATTTTGTATTTAAGTTTAAATTTTTTTCAATTATTAAAAAATAAAGTAATTTAGAACCACACCCAAGAAACTATTAAACTGTGAATGTCTTTTGACCCAGTAATACACTGCTAGGTATATACCCCAAAGAAATCAAATATAGAGGAAATGGATCTATATGTACAAAATATTGAAAGACTTGAAGTAGTTGTTCAGTGGGGAACTACAGAAATACATTCATCATGGGGCATGCCTAGCAAAAAGGAGTTTGAAGATATCACCAGAAAATGTTGGCAGTTCTGCACCATCAGAGAAGCATGTGCCCCACCGGTGTTCCTCTCCACATTTGTGCCCTGATCATGCATATTACTAAAGTACGTATGTTCTATGTTGGTTGACTATGCATGACCACTCTCCCCACTGAGGATGTAAGTATTTGTCAGAGACTAAGTGACAATTTTATGGGGGAAATGTTCTTTTGTTGCTTTTATTAATATGTTTCTTCATTAATTGTGTTCTCTGGCAGACAAGTTAAAATAAACAAATGGGTGAGGTTTTGTGAGCTATGGTTTGGAGAGAATTCTGACCCACAAAGTACACAGATTCTAAGGCAGCTCTCTGGAGGCCCATGGGAGCAGAGGGCTCCAGGTATTATATTTTTTTAATCACCTATATCAAAGAAAAGAAAACTATTGTTCAATCCAAATACAGACTGCCTCCCTAATACTTCTACAGGGAACTGGAAATTTGGAAGAATCTATTTCCAAAGTCAAACCTACATCTAGATGAGCCAAGCACTCATAATAAGGTACTCATCTTGAACTGGGTTGGCACTGTATACAAAAGCCTCTTTTGAAAAAACAGTAAATTATACCTGTTTATAAGATTCTCTTAAAGACTCTTCAGATCAAAAATACAACTGTTTACTTAGAGGGAGCGAGCATCACATCACAAATGTAGAGAGTAAAAAATACAATATAGCCAAATCTTAGAGGTTAAGGTTAATACCCAGAGGCTAGGAAAATAAAATAGAATTCCAATTAGTTGGGGATTAAGGAAAAATCTCTTTTCCGAGAAGGGCAAGGTATTTTTGCAGCAATTACAAAAGTTAAGTGAGCAGGATGAGCCCAGCAGAGTTGAGGGGAATAATTTGAAGTCAAGGTCACACACTTAGTTGAGCTAGTCATTTAACCTCTTTCAGACTCAGGCTCCACATCTGTGAATAGGGCATAAATAATTAGACCTGTAACACTTATCTTGCCTGGTTGTGGTGATGGTCAAATGATACAATGGCTATAAAGTCCTTTACAAACCTTAAAGTGCCATATTTGTTAGGGAGGAAGGGAATCAGTTTGAAGATGATGAACTAAAAGTTATATTTCTTAACTCCCTGCCCAGTGCTCCTCCCACAATACCACACTGACTTTGTATCACTCTAACCTAGCATAATGCCTTATGCATAAGTAAGAGATAGGAAGATTGTTTGGACCTGTGGTTTCATTGGTATAGGGAACCCATAGGTGAGGAAATTCTCTCCAGCAGTGCAGATTGGCACCTTTTCTACAACTTTTACTCTTCCAGAGTTGCCTAGAGCAATGGTGTCAAATTCTCTGTTGCTGAATCAGATTAAAATGTAATTGAGAAATGTATAGTAAAATAAGCAAAAATACAATACAACGTGGATAATATTAATTTATGGTTGTCTAAGTCAATATGCAGCCTGTATGGATCTGTTCTTATTTGAATTTGATCCAATTAGCCTAAAACACTAAGATGTTGAGTGGTTTACCTAGGGTCACATAGCCAGAGTATGTCTAAAACAGATTTTGAACCCACGTCTTTTGTCCCTAAGTTCTCTATCTACTATACTATACTATGCTGCCTTAAAGTACATAGCTGTGCTTAATATTTTTTGATGATGGGGTTTATTCTTCACTAATTGGGAAAAATACTAAGCAGAGGAGTGTAGGATTAAAAAGAGATGATGAGGTTGATGAGTTCTATATCTACCCAATAATAAAGCTCTCACTAGGACAATTAATAAGAACGTCTTCATGGAGTGCTTTACATCCCATTGAGAAACCAGATATCTTATAAAATTTGAATTCCCAAAGCATGGCACAACTTAGCCACATCTTCAGTAAATATTTGTTGAATTGATATTACAGGACTTTTATCTGGGGATTCTAGATGTAAGATCCGGATGGCTCTCTTATCCAAGGTACCTGTTTTACAAATAGAGAATGGAACCCACAGAGAACAAGTGACTTGTCCAAGGTCACACAAATTATAAGTATCAGAAGCAGGATTGACCAAAGTATGTCTGATTTCAGAGCCAATTTTCTCACTGAAACATGGTGCAATTGAAAATTCACTGGTAGTAAGTCAAGATGTTGTTAGTCATTTAAGTCATGTCTGACTTTTCATGATCCCATATTGGGGTTTCCTTGGCAAAGATACTGGAGTGGTTTGCCATTTCCTTCTCCAGCTCATTTTACATGTAAGGAAGCTGAGGCAAACAGGATTAAATTATTTGATTAGGGTCACACAGCTACGGTATGAGGTTGGATTTGAACTCATGTCTTCCTGACTCCAGGTCAGGCACTCTCTCCACTGTTCCACCATTTTAAACCTAGCTCTGCCGCTGTATAGTTTTCTGACCTTAACTTCAATTTCCCATCTGTAAAATAGGGAGACTGGAACAAATGATTACTTAACTTCCTCCCAGGTCTTGGGATCCATCATTATTTTTAATGACTTAAATAAGAAGATTAGAATTTGTAGGCACCAATACGAAAATAATGTCACTATTCACCTAGACCAAGCTATTTCTGAACAATTAGCTGACAAAAATTTTCCCAATCCTGGGACAGACTCTATTTCCCAAGTTTCTTGATGAGATCAGTTTCTTGGAGTTATCAGCTTATTGGCAGGCACACACAGTTCACAGGCTTGTGTTGCAGGAGCTCATTGGGATTGACAATGGAATGGGGCTGCTTGCCATTCTCTCCCCAGTCGGCAAAAAAGCCAAGTATTAAACCCCCCCTGGGGAACTCTAGAGGACTGATATTTCCAAATTTCAGGACAGAAACTGGAAACTTTAATGAAATTCAGGTTTGCTTCAGATGTTCCAACATCATTCATTTGGATTGCTCTTTCCTCTTCTTTCCCCTCTCCACCCTCTCCCCCTCCCCCACTTCCACCAATATATCTTGTGATCCCCATCTGTTTCTAAATTGCCTTCTTACTTACAGGACAATGCCAAGTCTGGATGGTAACCCTTTCCTTTCATCAACAATATGTGTGGTTTTCATTTTTTTTTAATGTCAATATTTCCTGAGATTTTTAAGGTATCAGAAAATGTAAAAGAGTGAAATCTCTGTTTGTTGTTCTTCTTACTTTTAAAAACTTTTTTATTATGCATACTCTTGAATACGTTCAAATGTATCTGTGATAGTTTTAATGTAAGGGATGTTTCAACCTTCCCCCCAAATAATGCAAAACCCATGTAACTCTTCTCCATATACTCCCCTAAATTCATCCCTGTACAACCTCCTGGTTGGGGACTTCCTTGATTTTCCCTTGATATGGTGATGATCAGTGAAACAAATGGCTATTCATTGAATTCCCCACACAACCAACTCATTCCTTTCTTTCTGCTCATCTTTTATTCTTTGACTACATATACTCTGTTTCTCCTTCACAGTTCCTTACAATCTGCTCACACCCACCATGTACCTCTCCATTGTCCTCTGTATGAACCTCCACTTCAATTATTCAGAGACTATTGTGTTCCATGACTCATAGCCATACAACCCCAGAAGAGTATTTGTCTTTAAAAGATGACCTTTTGTTTATGGGAAAAATTTAGTGTCATTAAAAGACTATTCAAATTTCCCAAAGGAAGATACTGCACAAATACTGAGAACTAGGAGGATGTTTTCTTATCTGAAAATTTTTAACAATTAGCAATTAAATGTCCAAAATTAAAAAACATGTTTTTTAATTATGTAATTTATAGAAAATAGGACAAAATAATTAGCCTAGGAATCATCTTGGGCTCTGCTGTAATCTAGCTATGTAATTCTAAATAAGTTAGTCCCTAATATGATTCAAGGAAGGAATAGAGGAAGTCAGTTCAGGATCTTTAAGATTTTTTTCAGATCAGGGTAGCTAGGTGGGGCAGTGAATAGACCACCAGCCCTGGAGTCAGGAGGATCCAAGTTCAAATCCAGCCTCAGACACTTAACACAAAAACTAGCCGTGTGACCTTGGGCAAGTCACTTAACCCCAATTGCCCTCCAAAAAGCAAAAAAAAAGATTCTTTTCAGATCTATAAAATAAAGTTAATTTAATTTTAATAAAAATAAAGTTATTTAATTTTTGCATTATGCTTCAGCAAACATTATGTTTGACAACTTTAAAAGACTTAAGAACACTGTTCAATGCAATGACCAATCACAATTCCAGATGATTCATAATGAATCGTGCTACCCACCTCTTGACAGAGAGTTAGTGGATTAATGGTGGTACATTTTTTGAACATGGTTAAAGTAGGAATTTGTTTTACCTGATTATGTACATTTGATACAAAAAAAAATACTTTTTGGTTTTGTTTTGTTTTTTTCATTGGGAGAAGGGATGATGGTAGAGAGAAAGAAGAGAAAAATAGATGTGATTTTTGTTAATTGAAAAGAATTATGTTTGAAAAAAATAAAAAGAAATTATATGTTCAAAAGTTACTTCCAGAGGTTTGCAGTTTTTATTAGGACTCCCAGAATCATAGACTGAGAAAAGACCTTCAAGGTCATCTCTTTCAAACCTCCTCATTTTGTAGATGAGGAAATAGAATTTTAGGAAGGTTAAGTAACCAAGATCAAACAGGTAGTAAGAGGAGGAATTTAAACCCACTTTGCCTGACTCTAAATCTATTCTTCCTTCCACTGTTCCACACTGCCTCTCAGGTCAGCAACTTCTAAAAAATAATGTGTGAAACAGAGAGAAGAGATAAAATGTTTTGTGACCCATGATTGATCTTTATGACATGTCAGGGGCAATATATATTAGAATCTCTATTGTCTCATTCTGTGATCCCTTTTGATGTAAGAAACTCTTAAGACCAAGCTATCCAGAGACGCAAGGAGTCTATTCCTGAAGGAAAATTCTCTACTCTACTCTAGTAGACTCTAAGTCTACTCCTGAAGAAAAAAAATAGCTCTTTGTTTAGAGCTTTTAAAGATGATACTCATATTGACTTCCTTTGCTGAGACTGCTCTCAAAAAAAGATCATATTATTGTTCTCTCCCTACACATATACACACACAAACACACACACCATTTCAGGACTTCATGGATGTAATGGTAATGGTAATTTGAAGATCTTCCCTGTCCCCTAATAGGCTAAATGTAATCACATGGAATCTGTGATGGAAGGAGTTTGCTGAAGGGTGGAGCAGAGCCCAGAGTAAGCTGGGAATCAGAGCAGTTAGAGAGGAGGAAGGAGAAGATGCAGGCAAGGAGATAGTTAAGTATGGTTTTGCTCCCTGCAGTGATAAGGTATATTAACTTCTTTGTTGCTATGATGGATTTGGCTTTCTGGTGTTGGAATTCAGTTTTTTGGTATTGGGATTTGGTGTTCTGGTGCCTGAATAAATGTTTTGCTTCTGTCTTCTATATGGGGAATCTGTTACATTTTGGCATTGAGAATTACACCTGTATATTCATAGTCTCTATTGGTGCAATGAATATTGTGTTGATTCTACAATGGCTTATGACAAAACTGTTTAACTTGATAAAGTTGATAATGAGCAAAGTGCATTACAAAATTTAAGATGCTGAGTGAATTATTTTTTTTATAATTAACAGGATCTTGGGATTAGCTCCCCACTGAATTTTGTTAAACCTGAACTTCTAGATAAAAAAGGTTTTCTCATGTTTCTAATTTCTTATATTTTACTACTGTTACTTCTGTTACAGATTAAATAACAATTCACAGAACTCTGAAGCTCTTAAACTACAATCAAGGATAATTCCATATCTGTAAGGGATCTCAGAGGCCATATAGTCGGACCAGATGAGATGTTACTTTTAGATGAGATATATCATGGACATAGAGAAGTATACTGTGAGGTAGAGGGTGCTGAGGGCAGAAGAGAGATTCAAAGCTCTCTAAGATAATTTGAGGTGACAATGAGTATTCTGGACTGGGGAGATAAGGAAGAACTTCACATAGAAATTGATCCTACAGCCAAGATGGCGGAGTAGAAGCATGACCTTTCCGCTGTGGCTCTGGCTTCCACCTTCCCCAATCCATGTAAAAAGGGGACTCTAAATAAACTTTGGAGCTGCAGAACCCAAAAAATGACACAGAGAAGCTAACCTCCCTCTGAGTACAGCCCAGCAGGCAGGCAGGAATCCAGCACAGCCTTTGGGAGCTGAGCCCAGCCCCATGCCAAGGCTTTAGCCCCAGGGCGAGCCTGACCAGCCACTGGCCAGAGGGACTCCAGGTCAGCAGCAGCTGTGGCCGTTTTTAGATTTATCAACACATAGATGCGAAGGATAAAGTGAGAGGTCAGTGCAGTCTGGACTTTGGGACCAGTAAGTGGGAGTGCGTGGCTTTTACCCCGAGGGCGAGAAGCCACTGAGACCCCGGCACAGCCAGCCAGTGCCACGTGGCAGCTTCAGCTCCTGGCCTGCAGAGTGTAGGGGGACCAAGCACCAGCCTGAGGGGAAATCGCTCTTGCTTTAACCTGCTTGGATCTGGATTGCAGTCTAGGGTGGAGGTCCTGGGGTGTGTGTCCAGCTTGCCAGAGCGTGTGGAGACCTCAGAGAAGGCACCCATCTAATACCTCTGGCAGCTGAGAAAACCCCAGCATTTGGGACAAAAGCTCCCCTGTCTAGTAGCAGAGTCCTACTGTGGCAAAAAGCCCAAAAGTCAAGTAATTAAGTGGCAAAATGAGCAGGCAAAGGAAACAAAGCAGACAGAAGATTCCAACAATACACTCCTATTTTGGGGACAAAAAGGAGCAAAGCATAGAACAGGAGGAAAACAGTGAAGTCAGAACTCCTGCACCAAAAGCTTCAAAGGAAAATACAAGCTGGTTACAAGCCATAGAGGACCTTAAGTAGCAGATAAGAGAAGTGGAGAAAAAATTGGGAAAAGAAATTAGAACAATGCAAGAAAATTATGAAATGAGAGTCAACAGCCTGACTGAGGAAAATAATACCTTAAAAAACAGACTGACTCAAATGGCAAAGGAGGCTCAAAAAGGCAATGAGGAGAAAAATGTCTTAAAAAGCCGAATTTGCCAGATGGAAAAAGAATCTCAAAAGTTCAATAAGGAGAATCATTGCTTCAGAATTAGATTGGAGCAAATGGAAGCTAATGACTTTATGAGAAATCAAGATGCTGTTAAACAGATCCAAACAAATGAAAGAATAGAAGGCAATGTGAAATATCTCATGGGAAAAACCACTGACCTGGAAAATAGATCCAGGAGAGACCATTTAAAAATTATTGGACTACCTGAAAGCCATGACCAAAGTAAGAACCTAGAAATCATCCTCCAGGAAGTTCTCAAAGAAAACTGCCCTGATGTTTTAGAACCAGAGGGCAAAATAGAGGTTGAAAAAATCCACCCATCACCTCCTGAAAAAGATCCCAAAAAGAAAACTCCTAGGAATATTATAGCCAGGTTCCGGAATTCCCAGATTAAGGAAAGAGTATTACAAGCAGCCAGGAAGAAACAAGTTGAATATTGTGGAAACACAATCAGGATAACCCAGGATCTGGCAGCTTCTACACTGAGGGACCGAAGGGCTTGGAATATGATATTCCGGAGGTCAAAGGAGCTGGGATTAAAACCAAGAGTCACCTACCCAGCAAAACTGAGTATCATGTTTCAGGGGAAAATATAGTCATTCAGTGGAAGAGAGGACTTTCAAGCATTCTTTCTGAAAAAAACAGAGTTGAATAGAAAATTTGACATTCAGATACAAGAAGCAAGAGAAGCATGAGAAGGTAAATAAGGAAAAGAAATCATAAGGAACTTATCAAAGTTGAACTATTAACATTCCTACATGGAAAAACAATAATTGTAACTTATGAAACTTTTCTCCATAGTTGAAGGGATTAGAAATATATATATATATGAGGGTATATTATCATATGAATACATATGTGAATGTGTGTATATATGTTTACAGGTATACATAGATAGAGGGCACAGGACCAATTTAACAGGAAGGGATGATACTTAAAAGGTGAAATTAAGAGGTGAGAGAGGAATATAATGAGAGGAGATGGGGAGAGACAGATTGGGGTAAACTATCTCATACAGAAGAGGCAAGGGAAAATGGCTACAATGGAGGGGAAGAATAGGAAGGCAAAAGGGAATGGGTCAACCTTATTCCCATTGAATCTGGCTTGAGGAGGGAGTGAAATACACATTAAATAGGGTATCTCACCCTCCAGGAGAGTAGGGGGGAAGGGGATGAGAGGGGAGATGATAGAAGGGAGGGCAGGCTGGGGGGCAGAGAAGTTGGAAGCACCCACTTTTGAAAAGGGATGGGATCAAAGTAGAGAATAGAACAAGTGGGAGGTGGGATAGGAGGGAGGGAAATATAGTCAGTCTTTTACAATATATCTACTATGTAATTTGTTTTGCATTAGCCACACATGTACAACCTATACTGAACTGCTTATCTTCTCAATAATAGTGGATGACAAGGAAGGAAGGGAATGAATCTGGAATTGAAAGTTTTTAAATCAAATATTCAAATATATATATATATGTGTGTGTGTGTGTGTGTGTGTGTGTGTGTGTGTGTGTATACTATTATTAATACCATCTTACATGTAATTGGGAAATAAGATATACAGGCACTGAGGCATAGAGATCCACTGGAAAAGTCAAAAGGGGTATGGGAGAAAATATGGGATAGAGCAGATTGGAGGAGGGGATATCCTGTGGGACTGCTATTTTGAGGTGGTGGGTAGGGGAAAAACAGGGAGAAAACTTGTAACTTAATATCTGGCAGAAACGAATGATGTAAATCAGAAGTTAATAAAGCATTAAAACAACTTTTTAAAAAAAAATTGATCCTACAGCTAAGCCTTGAAAGAAGAAAAGCATATGAAAAAAGGAGAAAGTACATTTCAGGCTTGGAGGACAACCTACATGAATGCTTAGAGATGACAGATGGAAGGTCAAGTTCAAAGAACTAGTTGTTCACTTTGGCTAGAACTTAAAAGTGTCTGATAGCAACTAATATGAGATAAAACTAAAGAGGTGTGTTGGAATAAGATTTTGGAGGATTTTCTTTATGTGCCAGATAAAAAGGAGCAGAGAGCCTCTAAAAGTTTTGAGCAAGCAGTTGGTTAACGTGGTTAGATCTTTCCATGAAGAGGACTATTTTTGACAACTGTGTGAAGAATAGATTGCTGAGGGAAGAGACTGGAGTCAGGGAACCCAGTTAGTTATTATGGTAGAACATAAAAATATCGAATACCTATTATTCTATATATCACTTAATATAATATAGTAAGATATAATATAATGCAATGTAATATGATACATTACATTAATACAATAATATTGTATTAATTCCAGATTAATGCAATATATTAATGTAATATACTATTATTCTGAACAGTTATTATAATATAACTATTATCTTAAAAGGTAATGAGAGACTCTTCTTAGACTCTCAGTTTAATATTCTCCATGTCACATTCTGTTAGCTGCTTTTCACTAAACCTGTCTGTGCCATATTATCAAAAAACAGAATATCTTCTTCACAGTGGAGTATTTTCAGGCTTCCATCTTTATGCTTTGTGATCAGAAATTCTGAACCCAGAATATCTTTATTTCTGCAATTTGTTTAATACTTATCTTTTTAATCTTACTTTATATGTAATATTTTGTGGCATGACACAAGAACTCTTGGGGCTATAAAACCCAAGCCAGTATTCCCTTCTATAAATTCAAAGTGGAATAGGAAACCACTAATCAAATTTCTAGCCCAATAATTGTATGTCTCTTTATAAGCTGTGAATAATAATATTAATAACATTTAAAATGTATTTTGTGCTTTATAGTTACAAAGTGTTTTCCGTTTATTACTTTATCTGATCACAACAAACCAGCAGTAAAAGTGTTAATTCTTTTATTTTTATAGATAAAGGAACAGAGATAGGGCTAAGAGAGATGGTTTGGCTTGCTCATGATGACCTGGATACCAAGAATGGAATGGGGGCCACAAACTTCCTTGACTCCAAGTCTGCTGTTCTTTCACTAGAGCATGCTGCTCCTTAGATAACAGTAGCATATTATTACCATAATGTGCTAGAGAAAACAAAAAACATTCAGTGGTAATATCTGATGGAGAGTCAAGTCATGGTAGTTGAAATCTCTTTTCTATTCCTTAAGCTATTTTATGGCTTCAATGAAACTTGATTTTACCAGAAATCAATAGCACACTCTGGGAACATGGGCCATATTCTCATTATAATTTTAGTAATAATCAATATGACCATGAATTTCGCAAAATGTTAAAAGTTTAAAGTTTTCTGGAGAAAAAAAAATTTTCTTTGGGCTAGTATTTCTTGTTTGGCTTCTGACCAGAAAATAATTGCTTTGGAAAGTTTTAAGAAAACAGTTTAGCTACTTTTGAGTTACACAACTGGAGTAGTTGGAGATGAACTTTCAAGTCTTCTAGGGTTCAAACAGACACTGTCAAGAACTTTCACATGTGCATAAAGAGATAATTAAAGCTGATTGACCTGAGAACTGAATAATACTTTACATTTATATGAGTTGACAAAACAATTTCCTCATGATATCCCATGTGGTAAATAGCATGAGTATTATCCCCATTTTTATATGAAGAAACTGAGGTCCAGGTTAGGGGCGGAGTCAAGATGGCAGAGTAGAAATAGGACTTCCCCAGGGCTCCCATTCCCACCTCCTCCAATTCATGTAAAAAATTACTCTAAACAAACTTTGAAGCTACAGAACCCACAAAATGACACAGAGAAGCTAATCTCATGCTGAAGACAATCCAGCAAGATGGCAGGAAGGGGCCAGCACAGCACTCGGGGAGCCAAACCCAGCCCCTGTGAGCCTAAGGTTTTAGCCTCAGGGAGGCCACAACCAGCCCCCCCCCCACCCCACCCCCTCCCCGCTGGAGGGACTTCAAATCATCAGCAGCTGTGGCAGTTTCCAGAATTATCAACCCGTAGAAGCTAAGGACAAAGTGAGATGTCAATGCAGTGTGGACTCCTTGGGACCTGGGAGTTTGGGGGTGTGGTCTGGCCTTTGCCCCCAGGGTAATAAGCGGCTGAGACATGATAGCCATCCAGCCGCTGCCACATGACTGCTTCAGAGCTCCTGGCTTGCAGATTGTAGGGGGACCAAGCTACCTGTCTGAGGGGTAATTCCTCTTGTGTTAACCTGTGTGGATCTGGATCAGTGTCTGGGGTGGTGTAGCAGCAAGCACACCAAGCATCCTCAGGGTGGCTGCCCATACAGGTTCTTGGATCTGCTTTGTTAAAGAAAAGCAACTCAAAATGGGTTGACAAGCTTACTTTAATCAGTCAAACATGTATCGTTTACCTAGTTCAGGGGAAAAAGGTCAGCACCCTGAACTTCAAAGAATACAGGCAGAATTATCAAGACAGAAATAGATCAAGTAGACAGATTTCCAAACTGTCCAACCATTACATCCATACCAAATCAACATCTGGGTTTTTCAAAGCCGAGGGGGGCTCTGGACAACGGCTTCCCAGAATCCATATCAAATCACAGAACACTTCTCAAAGTGAGCCCCAAAACAATGCTACACATCAGGGCATATATAGCCTTCTCCTGGCTCAGAGAATGTAACAACCTTATTGACTCACTGGCCAATCAAGAAGTATCTACTGAAAAACAAGCCTCCCACCCCAGGCTCCAGGTGCACTTTAGCCTAGGAGCAGGGAAGATCTTACAAATTTACATTCCCATTACAGGTGGAGGTCCTGGGGTGTGTGACCAGTCTGCCAGAGAGTGTGAAGGCTTCAGAGAGGGCAGCCAACTAATAGCTTCAGCATCTGCAAAAACCCCAGAAATTGGGACAAAGCTTGCCTGTCTGGTAGCAGAGTCCTACTGTGGCTAAAAGTTCAAAAGTCAAGTAATTGAGTAGCAACATGAGCAAGCAAGGGAAGCAAGACAACCACAGAAGTCTGACTTTGGATTCCTTTTTTGGAGACCAAAGGGATTGGGGCAGGAACAGGAGGAAGGCAGCAAAATGAGAACTCCTGCACCAAAAGCTTCCATCGAAAATAAGCTGCTTACAATCCATAGAGGAGCTTAAGAAGGATTTTGAAACCCAAATAAAAGTAGTGGAGGAAAAATTGGGAAGAGAAATGAGAATGATGCAAGAAAATTAAGAAAAGAGATTCAACAATCTGACTGAAGAAAATAACACCTTAAAAAATAGACTAACTCAAATGGCAAAAGAGGCTCAAAGAGCCAATGAGGAGGAGAATGCTTTAAAAAGCCAAATCTGCCAGATGGAAAAAGAATCTCAAAAGCTCACTGAAGAGAATTATTCCTTCAGAATTATATTGGAGCAAATGGAAGCTACTGACTTTATGAGAAATCAAGATACTACTAAACAGATCCAAACAAATGAAAATATAGAAGGCAATGTGAAATATCTCACTCGGAAAACCACTGACCTGGAAAATAGATCCAGGAGAGACCATTTAAAAATTATTGGACTACCTGAAAGCCATGATCAAAAAAAAGAACCTAGAAATCATCCTTCAAGAAATTCTCAAGGAAAATTGCCCTGATGTTTTAGAACCAGAGGGCAAAATAGAGGTTGAAAGAATCTACCCATCACCTCCTGAAAAAGATCCCAAAAAGAAAACTCCTAGGAATATTATAGCCAAGTTCCAGAGTTCCCAGATCAAGAAGAAAATATTAAAAGCAGCCAGGAAGAAACAATTTGAATACTGTGGAAACACAATCAGGATAACACAGGATCTGGCAGCTTCTACACTGAGGGATCAAAGGGCTTGGAATATGATATTCCAGAGGTCAAAGGAGCTGGGATTAAAACCAAGAATCACCTACTCAGCAAAACTGAGTATCATGTTTCAGGGGAAAATATGGTCATTCAATGGAATAGAGGACTTTCAAGCATTCATGATGAAAAAAACCAGAGTTGAATAAAAAATTTGACATTCAGATACAAGAAGCAAGAGAAGCATGAGAAGGTAAATAGGGGAAAGAAATCATAAGGAACTTATCAAAGTTGAACTACTTACATTCCTACATGGAAAAACAATAATTGTAACTTATGAAACTTTTCTTAGGATGAGAATAGTTGAAGGGAATAGAAATATGTATATATGTGTGTATATATATATATATATATATATGTGTGTGTGTGTGTGTGTGTGTGTATTATGTATGTATGTATACATACATATATATGTCTATATAGGAGGGGTATATGGGTGTATGAATACATATGTGAGTGTGTGTACATATGTGTACAGGTATACATAGACAGAGGGCACTGAACTAATTGAATAGGGAGGGATGATACTTAAAAGGTGAAATTAAGAGATGAGAGAGGAATATAATGAGAGGAAATTGGGAGAGACAGAATGGGGTAAATTATCTCATATAGAAGAGGCAAGGGAAAACTGTTACAATGCAGGGGAAGAACAGGAAGGTAAAAGGGAATGAGTCAACCTTATTCTCATTGAATTGGGCTTAGGGAGGGAATGACATACACACTAAATAGGGTATCTCACCCTATAGGAGAGTAGGGGGAATGATGGAAGGGAGGGCAGGCTGGGGGGAAGTTGGAACCACCCACTTTTAAAAAGGGACAGGATAAAAGTAGAGAATAGAACTAGTGGGGGGGGGGTGGGATAAGATGGAGGGAAATATAGTCAGTCTTTCACAATATATCCACTATGGAAATGTTTTGCATAGCTACACATGTACAACCTATATTGAATTGTTTATCTTCCCAGTAAGAGTGAATGACGAAGGAGGTAGGGAAAGAATCTGGAATTCAAAGGTTTAAAATCAAATGTTTAAAATATATTATTATTATTATTATTTTACATGTAACTAGGAAATAAGATGTATAGGAACTGGGGCATGAAGATCCACTGTGCCCTACTGGAGAGTCGGAGAGGGTATGGGGGAAGATATGGGAGAAAAAAGATTGAAGGTGGGGATATTCAGTGGGATCGCTGTTTTGGGGTGGTGGGTAGGGGGAAAATGGGCAGAAAATTTATAACTCAAAATCTTGTTGAAATGAATGATGTAAACTAAAAAATAATAAAGAAAAAAAGAAGCTGAGGTCCAGTGAGGTTACATGGCATCAGTTAATAAGGTTTGGAGTTGGGATTTAAACCTAGGACTACTGATTCCTAGTTCAGCCACTACAGAACATTGAGGTGGTTTAAAGAGAACTGAGAAGGACTAAAAATTAAGAATGATGTTTATTAACTCACACATTTATAATATTTTTAAATTTTTTTATTTATTTTAATTTCTAATTTATGGGATAAAACAAGTATTACCATAATATAGTATAATAAAAATTGATTGCATGTGAAACTGCACATCTATTATGTACAACTTATTATGTATATATGTATACATATACATATACATACATATGTATATGTGTATATGTATGTATATTCTTCTAAGCATTCAGATATCTAGCATGTGAATAAAGTCAAGAAGACCTAGTTTCATATCCCACCTGTAACTCTTAAACAGGTATGTGAACCTGGGCAAGTTATTTAACTTCTCTTTGCTTCAGGCAACTCCCTAGAAATTATTTACTAAGTGATGTGTACTAGTGGAGTAATTTATCATGCTTAAAGTTCTTTACTTAGATGAAACAACAAACTTTTCATGTTTCCATGCATTCAACTATATAACAGTTTATAGTTACTTATTACATTTGCTCCTGAGAAATTTCAGCAGCAAAGCCTTTGGTCCCTCTCTTCAATGCCCACACTCATCCTATAAAGTCCTGATACCCAGACTTCTGGCTCTTTCTCACACCCATAAACATTCACCAGAAAATCAGCTGCAGAGTCTTAACACTGCCTAAAGTTCAGGTGATCTTTGGTCTGGGAGAGCAGATGACCTCCAAATTCCTTTCCAGTCCTCTGTCTAGAATACCATGACAGATCAAGGAAGCCCTTCTATTTGGGGGAAATGACAATTATTAGGATCTCTGACAATCCATAGTTAAGATCCTGGATAATTCTAGAACTGGGAAAAACATCAGAGGCCATCTAGTCTAACCAAATGAGCTAATAACTACTTTTGAGTCTTGTGACTCAAAAATCTAGTGCTCTTTCCATTGTACTACCCTGTCTTTCAGGCTAGAGGCTTCTAAGTAATTTGTGATAGGATGAGCACTATTATAGATTTTTGTTTCAGTCTTTGACTTCCGTGTGGTATATGCCTAGTATTGTCATTAGTGATTAGAATGTCAATGATTTGGAACATATTTTCAGATGTTCATATACATATTTTCATATGTTCATATACATAAATTCATTGTAATCCTTCTTTTGAAACTTAGTCATATCCTTTCACCAGTTATCTCCTGGAGAATGGCTCTTGGTCTTATTTATCTGTGAAATTTCCTATATGTCTATAGAAAAATGTTGATAGATATATAGATTATACATATATATTATATATACACAAAGACATATATTCATATACATACCCTATATACCATACCATAATATACTATAGTATATAGTATAATGTATAACATGTACTAATATATAATGCATTCATATATCAATTTTTAAAGTTATATTGCAAATGATGGGCATATGTATATATGCATATATGTATGTACAACAAATATTTATGTGTGTATGTGATTTATATGTATATATACCCATTATTTGGAAAAAATAACTTTTTAAAAATTGGTATATGAATGTATCTTAATATTATTGTGCAATAAGAAATAATAAAACTTTTTTTAACAGTAAGGAGAAAGATCAAGATAGTCAGGTCAGGCTGAAATTGGCCTTCAGATCATTGAGGCAAATAAATGACCAAATAACTGGAGTATAGAAAACCTGATGGAAGCTGGTTTCTGGCTTCCCTCTTTATGCTTTGTGATCAGAAATTCTGAGTCCAGAATATCTTTGTTTCTGCAATTTTTTAAATATTTTTTTAATCTTGCTTTATATGTAATATCTTGTGGGATGACACAAGAACTTTTTGGACTATAAAACCTAGGCCAAGAGATTTATGAATTCCCAGGATCTCTTTAATGACTGGGAAGAAAGAAAGAAATTGTCAGCAAATTTACAGAAATTACAATAGCCAGAGTCAGATATATCTGTAAGAAAAGTAAGCAGCTGCCTGTAGACTGTTATTAGAAGAATCAAATACACCAAAATTCTCCCTCATTTACCTTTAATTTTATTGAGTTGAGGCATTGTAACTTCCAGAAGGACTAGTAGGTGAATTGACAAAAACATTTGCCCAGAGTAATTTATGAAGGGGAATAATGTAAAATAAAGCTAAAAAAGTAGGTTGGATTAGATCATAATGTTCCAGATTTTACATTTTATCCTAGAGATAATAGAGAGCCAATAAAGGTTTTTCACCAGGAAAATGACATAATAAGACGTAGATATTAATGAGCTTATTGTGGCATCTATGAGGAGGAAGTGGAAGATGAATTTTAAGAAACAGTAAGATGAATGCTAGTCTATCCTGGGCAAGGTTGGTTACAGCAAAGCAGAATCCTAAACATCCAAGAGACAATGAATCAATTGCATTTATTAAGCACTTATAATGTGCCAGTCACAGCTCTAAACTGGAAAATCTAAATGTAATACCTCCTTTAAAGGTAAGTAAGAATGACCTGGATCTGCAATGACTTCTGGGATTTGAATGAATCAGTGAATGAAAAGCATTTATTAAGTGCTTCTTATATGCAAAGGACTCTGCTAAGTGTTGCAGATACAAATAGTAAGACAACAGACAGCTAGGTGGCTCAGTGAATAGAGCACAAGCCCTGGAGTCAGAAGGACCTGAATTTGAATCCAACCTTATATAGATATCTGACACTTACTAGCTGTGTGACCTTGGGCAAGTCATTTAACCCCAATTACCTTGCCCCCAAAACCCTAAAAAAGCAACAACCAGTAAGACAGTCTGAACTGTCCAAGAGCTCACATTTTCTTAAGGGAAACAATATCCAAGGTTTCAGCTGCAAGTCAGATGGAAAGGTTACATCGTCCTTAAGGCACAATGGCAAAAGAAATGGTAATACCTGTATGTATGTATATGTGTATGTATATATCTATAGCTATACACATATCTAAACTTTATTGTAACCTTCTGGGGAGAGGAGTGGGGGAGGGATAAAAGAACAAAGTAAAAAAGCACACAGCAGAGAACAAACTCACAAAGAAGAAAAGATGGACAATTCTCAATTCAAGTATTATTTATCATATGTTTTCTTGAAATGAAAACTTATTGTTACATATTTTAAATCCTCTCATGTGTTCTGCTACATGTTCAGACTACATGCTTTTTTTCTTTCTAACTTTGTATTTAAGTTCCAATATTTAAGTTTATGATATGTTTTTGTTCTGTATTTGTATTGTGGTGTTTGAAGCTAAAATAAAATTTTTTGGGAAAAAAAGAAATGTCAATACTTTTTTTAAGTCATTTCCACTGATAAAATGACATCAATTTCTGATGTTGAACCATTTGACAGTGTCAAGGACTTAGTGGTAAGTCTTTTCTGGGTCTTCAGTAGCTGTGACTGTACCTAGAGGAGAAGGGCTAGACAATATTTCTATATGGGCTGCTTCCCAGGATGATAGTTTTTTTTTGCTGATCTCCCAAGGCAATGAAATATCACAATGTTTGGGACTAGTGGAGTTGGGGTAGGTTAATCTGGTATAAGAGGCTTGGAAGGAGAGCTTGAGGAAAAGGAGAAAATAGGGAAAGCTGGGAGCATTTTCCCTCATGCACATGGAGGAGCAACAGTACCAGTAAAGATGGTGACAAGGTCAGTTCCTTTCCTCCAATCTTTTTTTTTTTTTAAGCAATCGGGGTTAAGTAACTTGCTCAAGGTTACATGGCCAGTTATTTCTGGGTGTGGTGCTGAGTATCTGAGCCCGGATTTGATCCAGGTCATCCCGACACTGGAGCCGGTGCTCTTACTCACTGAACCACCTGGCCACCCCAAATCTTTTTTTTTTTAAGGTAAAATATAGGTGTTGGTGTGAAGCTATTAGCAGTCAAGTGCATTCTTTAACAGAATAAAAGAACATGTTTAGAAGTGGGCGCTAGTGACATCCAAGTGAAATAAGACAGGAAAGAGGGTAAGGATCACCAGTCTTTCCACATGTTCCGTCCTTATCTGGTTTTTTTGTTTGTTTGTTTGTTTTCTTAGCATTAAAGTAACTTAATTCAATGCCCTGGATTTTAGTTTTATACTTTGCTGTTTGCCTCTTTTGCTTTTACCTTTTCCAGCCTATGCCAATATTACTACTCCTGTTCCCACTCACATGCTCCTATCCTATATGCCTGGGGAAAGCACTGTCCCCATCTCTGCTCCATGTATCCTCTCTCCTTTTTCCCGTCTCCTTTTAGTCCCTTCCAATCACAAACCATGCAATATGCCCTTGCCTCAGAAGATTAGTTAAAAAAAAAACTTCCAAATTCCAGAAGCCTAAAGAGATCTAAGCCATTGTTATCCCTTCCAGAGTAGACTTTACACAAAGAAAAGCAAAAAAAAAAATGTGGTGTCTGTCCCCAAGGAGCTCTCATTCAAATGGAGAAGCCAAAATGTCAATAATTAGGCAGTCTAAGATTTATATAGGGTAGCTGGTGTTTTATAAGAAGGGGGAAGGTGTTGGCAGCTGGGGACTCCGGCAGAAGGTGCCTGTGATCTGAGTCTTAAAGGAAGCCAGGGAAGTGGTGGAACTGAGGGGGCAGAGTATTCCAAGCAGGACAAAAGAACCATCCCATTCTGAGAAGTGATAGTAGGCTGCTGTGCACCTGGATTATAGAATGTATGGAGAAGACAAACCAGAGCTCCAGATGCCTAGGGATAGAAAGGTGTCAAGGACAATCTTTCCAATTGGGACTAACCACAGAAATGGAAAGTTTACTGTGACCTAAACTACTGACTTACTCTGATTCTTAGGAAAGCCAAAAGCCCTGGCCACCTCCCAATAGCTGTGAGGTTCCAAGTGCTGCTGGTGCTCTTTAAATGCTAGGGCTGATTTTTAGTCCCACAAAGCTTTAGTGAAGCTGATTATTGAAGAAAGGGGAAACATTTTTTTTCCATAAAACAGTACCTTAACAAAAGAAGCATTAGAAGTTCTTTAACTACTTCCAACAAGATTGCAGAATAAGGTATTTAAAATAACTATTGTGAGTACATACTGTCTACAAGGGTGTCCCTAAAGTCTGGACACATAGGAAATCTCATTAACTATGCATATTTTCAAGAAATTTAATAAATGAAATTTTCAACAACATTTATTTAATTAGCATAAATTTTAGCCATGACAATTTCATATGGAATAAAAACTGTCATTAGATATTGGCGACTATTTTCCATATTAATGATATTAATTTAATTAATTAATGAGATTTCCTATGTGTCTCCTATGTCTTCCTATGAAATCTCATTTATGCTAATTAAATAAAATGCTGAAAATTTCATTTCATTTCTCAAAAATATTCATAGTTAATGAGATTTCCTATGTGTCCAGACTTTAGGGACACCCTAAGTGGTCCAGAGTGGAGGAATGATTGCTCATGAACACTGTACATTAACTCTTTGGAAAGCAATCATGTTTCCTTGTCCTTCTTCAGAAGTCCTTATTTAAACATTTTAATGAGGCCAACTCTTTGGGACACTAATAGGGTGAGAAAGAATCCTTGCCCCCCAACAACAAAAAGAGTAATGATGCCTACTTATGAGTACTTCTTATACATAATCCCCTAGACACTAAGCCCAAAGTAAGAAAAACTTTGAGGATTGGACTAGGGCAACCTTCAAATAATCCCAACACTTGCAGCTTTCACTCTCATAGTCTTAAAATTATTTAATCGGTTGTGGGTAGGAGAAAAATCTTCAGCAAGCTAATTAGGAAAGACCAGGAAACAGGAATCCTGGGTGGTCAACCTTTTCCCTCGCTTAGATGTAGCAAAAGGAGGTATAGTAAGAGTAGAGAATATATTCTTCCTCTGTGTGCCTGGAATTTGCATTCCATTAGCACAGAGGGCCCTAATGTGGGGGTATGAGAAGCTTATAGAAGGGAGTATGGGAATATGTAATGTTAATGGGATTTA
Source organism: Petaurus breviceps papuanus (assembly GCF_028583685.1). Classification (NCBI taxonomy): domain Eukaryota; kingdom Metazoa; phylum Chordata; class Mammalia; order Diprotodontia; family Petauridae; genus Petaurus; species Petaurus breviceps. The sequence continues at coordinate 12,224,825 of NW_027187327.1, forward strand.
AGATCTTCCCCATCCTTTAATAGGTCTTAAGTGGAACCCATTAAGAGAAGCTTGCTTATAATTCACATCTTTTGTTAATTTATAATTAGGCACTGAGTCATGAGGATTATAATGCCCTCTGGCTCTAAAAAGGGTATATATACTCTGAAGTTAGCATTTTGTTTTGGGTCCCACTCATTGGAAGAGTGTTCTTGTGATTTGACCAGATGAGATTCTAGAGAGCCGTTAAGCCCCCCTACCCCTTTGAAAATCCCGGATGTTGGTGCTTCTGTCTCTGGTAACTATGTATGTATTGCCTTGGTCAGACATTTGGATCTGTCTGTTGATCTGTGCTAATTTCTCAGTCAATTAGAAGCCATGTCTGTTAGTCTTTATTTCTCTGCTTGTGTTTTCTCTATTTTCTTTGTTTGGATTTTCTCTGAAGTTCAGGGTGCTGACTTTTCCCCTGAACTAGTGAATGTGATTAAAAAAGATTGTTGACCCCTTAAACAGCTATCTTTCCTAGTAAAGCAGATCTAAGATCTAAGAACCTGTGCTAGCAGCCATCCTGGGTATGCCAGTGTATGACATTACAGAATATAAGATAAAAAATTTTACATTTTTAAAGGAGGGCTATGGTCACCAATTCTTAAACTCCATAACAATAAACATTTTATGTCAAAGTGCAAAGCTGGGAAAACCATGGTCCAGTTATAAAGATGTATTTTTAGCCTAGAAGATAAGTCTACAAAGGTAACTATTGAAATAAAAATAGTAGTGTTGCTGAAAAAATTAGATTGTCTAAATTAATAAGCATTTAATAACCTTATGGTACTGAGTGTAATCCAAGCCACAAAGGACCAACTGTGTAGAACTCTCCCTTCATTGGTGTAGTGTCAATGAAATATTTACAGCACCCATGATCATGATAAAGACTGTTGCTACAAATATCGTATGATATTTGATCACAAAATATACCAAACTCTCCAGGTAGAGGACAGAATTGAAGTATTTATTAAGACACCAGAAAACAAATCCCAAAACCAGTAAGCCGATTCCATCATAGTACCAAGGATATTCAGAAGCCATAATAACACTGAGAGCCACACCATCTTTTAGCTTCCCACAAACCAATATAAGATCAATATTTACTCACAAACCTCTTTCTGTCCTTGCGTGAGCACCTCTCTCTCCCACTGTCTCACTAGCTCTGGCTCCCAGCTTCCTGTGAGTTCTTCTTCCCTTCAGCAAACTTCTCCCACCACAGGCTCCATGTGACTATATTTAGACTATTAGGGAGAAGAGTTTATCTTCACAGCAGGGAAGCTTCCTGTGGGCTCTGCTCCACCCTTCAGCAAATTCCCTCCATCACAGGCTCCATGTGATTACATTCAGCCTATTAGGGGGCAGAGTTTACTTTCAAAGCAGGGGGGGTCTTCAAACTCCCCCTAGGTCTATTAAGGGGCAGGGAAGATCTTCAAATTCTTATTCCCATTACAAATGGTAAAGTTCAATGCCCTAGGCCTGCCTCCCTGAGGGTGTAATGGCAAGCACAGAAGTAGTTCACACCTTGTTTCAGCTATTGAATTAACACCTTGTTTCAGTTAAAGATTCTTTTGGGCCTTGTATCAAGTCTGTTAAGAAATGTAAACCCCACAACTTGTGAACCCTAGAACTCATGAACTCCTGCAACAGGAAGGGGAGGAGCTAATGACCATATATAAGGAGAGGTCTTGGCTAGAGACAGCAGAACTGAGAAGAGGACTCTTGTGGTGGCAGAGTCAAGATGGAGAAAACTTGTGGAATACTGGCACTCTGTCTGCTCTGTCTGTGTTGATATTTGTTTGTGATACTTTGTAAAGGAGCCCTGGGACTTTCCTGGAAGCCCTGAAAGAGAATTTTCAGGTTGTATGTTTACAGAAGTCCTGGAGGAGGGTTTTGGAGGTCCTGGGACTTTACTGATGATTTGTGCTGACCTCTCGGACCTTGTTTGTGGGCCTGTGTTGATTTCTATGTTGATGATTTGTGTTGAGTTTTCAGACCTTGTTGGTGAGTCTGAGTTGATTTCACAGTCAGATCGTGAATTGATGATGGTGCCAGCAATGTGCATGAATATTATTGTGGCTCTATCAAGCTTTGTCTTCCCAGAAACAGGAACTGTGAAGGACTTGAGGTGGATTGGACACTGTGAACTTCAATATGGAATGGGAACTGGATGAAGAACTAACTGGACAAGGAGCTGGACAAGGTACTGGGAGCTGCCTGCCTTTGAACCCAGGTGACAGTTGGAGCTGGGACCATGGGAGAGAAACCATGGAAGCTGAGAGCCAGCCTCAAGTCAAGCTGAAAGAAGACTTTATTTGGATACTGTGTACTGACAGAGAAGATTATGATTTACTGTGACCTAAGGGTGGAGAATTTTGACTTTTGTACTTTATGATTGAATTAAGGATTTTGTGATTGACTAAATGAATGTACTTTGCTGAAAACTATGTGACCACTTTGGTGAAAACTATGTGGCCATTTTAGCGATAAGTTATTGAGTTGTGACATGGTGAATGCTGTGCTTTGATTTTCTATGAATGTTTTGCTCTGATTTGTTATTGCATAAATAGAGAGTTCGCTATACTATGTAATCAGAATCTTGAAAGCTGTTCACAGCAACAGTCCTCTGGAAAGCTGCTCGTGCATGGCTTTACAGAGGTGTAGAGTAGAACTGGCAAAAGGAAAGAAAAGAAATGCACTCTGATCGTTTCATCGTTTCTTCTAGTTTCTTGAGTGTCTTTGGGTCCTGCAGTCACTTTGGCTGCTTCTGGCTTCCAAGTTCAAGAGAAAAGATGAATGATGCCACCTCTACTTCCGGTTGTTGAAGGGGGGTTCATCACCAGTCATCTTGACCTATATCTTGCCATTGGACTCCAATGACTCTGAAGGAGACAGTGAGGCTGATAATTTTGCTCAGCTCTGCCTCACTTATAACCAATTCAATTGCAATTCAAGACATTGCCTTCCTGATGTCATTGATCCTCTTTAAGAATGAAGGATAAACAACAATCTGTGAGTAGTAGCATCTGCCTGTCCCCTGGGGACCCAGCCAGTTCCAGTTGGGCAATGCTGCTATCTCTTCCTCCTCTTCTTCTTCCTCCCCCTCCTCTTTTTCTCCCTTTGTCCACATGAGGAGTCCTACCCTTACATGGAGGTGCTCTGTGCAAAGGAACATAAGTTTTGATCATTTGTACTTTGCAAGGTTTCTTGGAATTTAGGGGCTAGATTTTTTTATTTCCTAATTATTTCTTATCATTTTTTAATAAACTGGGGCAATTAACTATTTTTGTCTCATGTAGTTTTTATTTATGATTTCTTAAATTACAGCACTGAAAAACCAAGGTTCTGTTAAAGTTCAGCGTCATTCAAATGTAGTTACTTGAATATATGTCTTTAAACCCAAATTGCTCTGACTTTCACTGATTGGACAATAATAGGTCCCAGCCCAAGTCTCATTTGCTCATTGTTTGGGTTTTGATGGCTTGGAGTGAATGTAATTGGATTGATTGATTCATTTCTGAAGGCAAACTAGGACATCTTTTGCCCCAATTCTTACCTAGCTTTTAATTATTGAATGGGCGTTGCCTCAAACTGAGACCTGGAAAAAACCTTAGCTTAAAAAAGGCCAAGGTCTCCCACTGCATTAGGGCCATCCCCAGTCCTCTTTATCTATGTCAAGCTGGACTTCAAGGACTCTGGAGGAATGAGACTGATTTTGTACAGCTCTGCCTCACTTAAATCCAATTCACTTGCAAATCAAGACATTGCCTTCCTGATATCATTGGTCCTCTTCAAAAACAAAGGACAAACAACAAATAACAAGGTTGTTGAAGGAAGAATAAGGCTCTGCAAAGAAGCTGACTTGAGAAGACCTGGCAGTCTCCATCATGTCCCTATCCCAAACTTGCAACACTAAAGACTTCAGGGGACTTCAGTGGGATCTGGGATTTTCTCTCCTGGTTGAACTGAGTTACCTCATTCTCAATAGAAAAATTCCTTCACTCTGTATTTTCTAGCAAATCTTTTCCTATGTATACTTCCTCTGATTTCTGCTTTGCTATGGTCTTGGATAAATGGAGTTAAGTTGCTATCTGCTATGTGTGTGTGTGCAATTCAATATTTTGTAGAAAAGAAATCAAGTCCTGGGTAAAAAGCTTGAATCCTCCTTTCCCCATTAATGAACAGTAATTAGTTTGACTTGAACCTCAAAACTATATACCCTAGACCAGGAATTGGGTACCTGCAGCCTGAATGCCACATGTGGTCCTCTAGGTCCTCAACTGTGGCCTTTTGACTGATCCCCTTAATAAAAGGATTTGTTCTACAAAGTATGGATTCAGGCAAGGCCACAGGTTCTCTACCCCTGCCCGAGACTAACAATATTTAAGGGAAGAAATAGGTATAATTTAGCCTGTTACCCTTTTTTTTTTTTCTGAAGAGAGCAGAGTGGCCAAGGGTCTGGCCCCAACCTCCTGCTTTCTCTCCTGGCAGGAGTTAATGTCTCTCTTGGAGAAGATTCTGGAAAGGAAAGACTAAAAATGTCTCTATTCTGGCCTCCTTGTGAGCCATACACACACCTCCATGCTATATGTGGGGAAAATATTCACCATATAAAAATGTTATTTGATGAATAATTTTCTTTATAAAAAGACTAATCTGTTTTATCTCTTATTGTAAATACATAATATACTCTTTAATTTATTTTCTTTTGTAGTGAATGGAGGTATGGGAAGGTTTTACTGGAAGCAAAGGGGTCTGGGAACAAAAAAAATATCAGGAACTTCTATCTTAGCACAAAGAAGAGAGTTGAGTTTAGTATATATTAAGAACCTAATTTTTACTTTGAAAAAACCTTCCTTCCCCCCCCACAAAAAAAACCCTAATACCACCTTCAGTTTCAAAGAACTAGAATCCTATGATGATAAAATGTTAGATTTAAAGAGACAATAGAGGCCATTTTATTTAAACCCTTCACTTTACAGATAAGGAAAGTAAGTCCAAAAGACTGACTCAAAGTCAAATAAAGCCAGAATTAAAAGACAGATGTTCTAGTTCATCACACATTCCATTACACTGCTTGGTAGATCCTCCATAAATGATGGATTTTATTATTCACATGATTATTGCTATTTTTCTTTTTTAAGGACATTTCATTAAGTTGATCAATGTGTCCATATGTTAAGGAGCGGTGGATTTTGTCAGTGTGGAAATACACCAATGGATGTCTCAGATCAGAATCCATCTCTAAATTGTTGTCTTGGAGAGTTTCCTGAGTCTCAGAAGGGTTTTATAACTTGCCCATGGTCACCCAAGTAGTAACAGTCAGTAGCAGATTTTGAAGTCAGGTCTCTCTGACTCCAAGGTCTAGCACTCTACCAACTGCGTCCTGTTGCTTCTTCACTAAAATCATCTTGCTTTAGTTCATAGCCACTGAGTGATCTTATTGAACAACTTATGGAATACATGATTGTCTCCCTATAAAGCCATCAGTGGCATTAGGTCTCACTCAAGTGACACGTCAGAAACTAATGAAAAACATATCCAAAATGATGTCTTTCTTTTCCTTCCTTTCTTTTTTTCTCTTTTCTTTTTTCCTTTCTCTTTATTCATTCCTTTCTTTTCCACTCCCTCCCCTCTTTTCTTTCTTTTCTTCCTTCTTTGCTTTCTTTCTTTCTCCCTTCTTTCTTTCTCTCCCTTTCCTTCTTTTCCTTCCTGCCTTCCTTTTTTTCTTTCTTTTTTTGAGACTGGGTCTCTGTATCTTGCCCAAACTAGACATGCAGTAGTCACTTATGAGCTTGATTCCCACCTGTGATCAGCACAAAAGGTTTGACCTGTTCTTTTTACAATATGGACTGATTCTTGCCCTCCTTAAGATGGCTGGTGATCCACCACTCCTGAGTATCAGACACCCAACTGGCTTTAGCCCTACTGCAGCTCAGAACTCCAAAGCTAAAGATATCCCATCAGTCTTAGCCTCCCAATAGCACGGTTTATAGGCATGTGTCACCACACCTGGCTCTAAAGAATTTCTCAACTATACTTTTATTTTGCTAGGACTATTTTTCATTAATTTTTTTTTGGGGGGGGGGAATCACCTTGTAGCTTTTTAAACTAGAAACCCAAGGAAGGGGGAAAAGCAGTTTCTAAGATGGAAGATTTGAGATTTGACTCTGAAAGCAAGGTAGATTTAAGATGAATAAAAGTGAGACACACCTTCATAGAAACTGTCAGTAGATCTTAATTATATTTCACATCAAAGTTTCACTGATGTTTCACAAGTCACAGAAAGACTTCCCTCTGTATTATTGTACTATTACCCATGTTCATGTATTCACTTAGAAGAGATATAAAAAAGTTAGTATTAGTTTAGCCCATATATAAATGAAATCTGTTTTGCCTCTCTTTTATTTTACCTTCTTTTATGTTAAAGCCCATATCAAAATTTGGTATTAGATGCCACAGTAAATCTGATAAAACCAGGAACAATGCCCTGAAGCTTGACTGTAGAATAACATCATTATCCATTCAAGTTGAAGATGAGAGTTTTGAGTTATTAAAAAAAATCCTTCATGTTTGACAAGAAAATTACAAAGGTATTTGGATCAGCCATCTTATGTCAGCAAGTAGGATCTAAATTAAAGGGAAATTTCAGCACTGACTACAGTGGTGTTTGTTACATAATAAAATTTCTTAGAAATAATTTCCTACTTCATATTCCCACTCTTCCCATAAACCTGGGCCATGATTATCTGAGAGGTTAATACTCTTCACCATAATTGAAAAGTAGCTTCCTGGTATGTTGAGAACAGAGTAGGTGAAGAGTGGTGCCTCGAACTTCTCATGTGAGAGTGTATGTAGCCACTCACCCTCTGAGCTCACTAGGTCAGTCTCACTTGACCTCACATTGGCAAATCGAGGTTCCCACATAGATTCTAATGGTCTGAGGGGGAACCCTGACAGAGGAAATATTCTCTCTCTATTCACTACTCAAGCTCTTGAGTCCCCGTCAGTACATTTTTATTTATACAACCAACCACTCACAATGACACTTTAGGATCTTAAACATAATAATTTACTTAATAAGGCTAAAGAAACAGTATTGTAGATACTGATATATTAAATCAAATCCATGACTAAAAAAAGATATGTCACTATATATATAAACCTAGATCATACTCTCCCATCTATGCATTCAGTAGGTATGATGAAGATTGGGCCCACATTGACAAGAACATGCTAAGGAAGTATATGAGGGAGGAAAACACATGTACTTAGGGTAACTCAGAAATCTGGATTGTAAACTTCAAAGTTATTGGTCTGCTCAGGAACATAAACATGAATGACAAATTGTCTCTCCAATGTACTTAGAGGAAGAGTAGGTACAGACTTACCTACCAAGACCATGTATGAGTGAAGAAAACTCATATGCTCATGGAAAGACAACTCTGGAGCTATAAAATTTGATGTTCTCTTTCCATCTCTGACTTTATTAAAAGTTCCTCAATAGACATAGCTTCTGTATTGAACAGATGCTAAATTGCTAAGCTAAATTGATCTATATGTGCTTAGCTAAAACCCACACTAGTCATGATGCTTCAGGAAAACTAATTGGTCTGATTAGTATCCCTTATACAAATGAAAGTAACTTAAATTTGGGGGATTTGTCTCCAATGTTTGGTACATTACTTGGCATATAATAAGTATTTAGTAAATACTTTTTCAATTCATTCATCTATTGAAGTATTAGCAAGTCACTAGATTTCAGTGAGAGAATATCTAAGTAGTTAAAAATATATGAACTCCTCAAGAGAATATATAAATCTCCTTGAGGGTAGGCACTGTTTTCATTTTTCTTTTTGTATCTCTAGCATCTAACAGAGTATCTGACACATGGTAGCTCAAAATAAAAGTTAGTTAGATGGATGGGTGAATGAAGAGATGGATAGATGACTGGATGAATAGATAAAAACTAGGATTCATCTAAGCCGATGTTCTGGGACAGAGCTGTCAAAACACATGGTGAGTAGACCATGTGCAGTTTGCAACACTGTCAAATGAGCCAGAACCAGATTAAAATAATAGTGGAAAATATTTAACAAAATGTGAAAATGCAATAAAATGTAAATAGCCTTACATTTTTAAACTGTTCATCTGCAGTTGGCAGGAATACTTATGTACAGATTATTGGCTCTTGGTTCTAATTGAGTTTGATACCACTGCTCTGGAAAACCATCCACTTCAAATCTGAATTCCACAGAATTATAAGTGAAACCTCAAAATCTAGGCATTTTGACATTTTGTTTCAAATAAATACATGAAGATATTGTAATAAGAAATAGACGTAGCAATAAATTGTTTATGTACATAGCATAAAACAGGAATATTGAGCACATTTGGTCAGGGGAAAAATGGAAAGAGGCAAAGTTGGCTGTGTATGATTTGTGCCAGGAGTAGTCAAAAAGCAGCAATGCAAATAGCAGACTCAAAGGAGAGCATTTAAACTTGTTTACAAGTGCCTGATGAGAAACGCAAATTTGAAAGGGCCTTTGATGAAACTTGGCTTGGCATTCCACGAAGTCTAAGAAAGTGGCATCTGGGGCTTATTTAGGCAGATTGGGATAAGGAGTTGTTTAAATTTCAAACACATATTTGCTAGTGATTGGGACCAACTTCAGATGGTTTCTAAGTTTGCTTTGGAGAAACAACCAAAAGGCTGGGGGTCCCCTTTGAACCTCCTGTGCTGCTAGGGCTGCACAACTGGACTGGAATTGGAGTGACGCTAAAGGCCACTGAAGTGGCCTTTAGTCACGTCAGTTGTAACTGGAGTTGGAGTTCATTATTACTCTAGTCCCAACCAAAGTCACAGTAGGGCCAGTGTTGAATTGAGAGGCTTGATTCAGTTTGGAAAAAAGATTGGAGGACTGTTCCATGTGCATAACCATCCTGAAATGATTTCTCTAAATAAAAATTACATATGAAGACTTCAGAGAGACTTAGGAGAAATATGTGTGAACTGATACCAAAGTAAAATGTATGCTAAATGAAGGCAGGGAGTGTAATGTTTCACTTTGTATCCCCAGTCCTTATCCTGGTGGCTTGAATACACACAGTATTGAAGAAATGCTTATTGAATGAATTGTGATGAATTTTTTAAAACCCAATACAGTAGAGAACAAAAGAAAACTTACAAGGAAGCAAAGAAAAAATGGACAGCTCTCAATACAATGTGTAGTATTCATCGTACAGGCTTTCTTGAAAAGAAAATTCATTGCTGTATATTTTGAATCCTCTTATGTTTGCTGTGCACGTGACATGCTTTTTTTTCTTTTCTTTGTATTTAAGTTTATGATATGTTTCTTTTTCTTTTCTCTATTCTATATTTGAGTTCTGGTGTTTGAGTCTAAAAGAAAAGGGAAAAAAAAAGAAAAACTCTGAAGAGAGCATTTCTGAGTAATTAATCATCAATTTATTAATTAGACTAGTTGGCATTCAATAAATTGATAGTCAGTAGTTTCTCTTGGTAACCAAAGACAAAAGACAAGGAGAACCTGAAAACTTTAAATAATTCTTGAAAGGGAATTTCCTTGACAACTGAAAATCAACCCTGATAGGTGGACATTTAATGAGATGAGCTAGAAGTCTTCAGTTCCTCCTGCTGAGAACATGATTTGATCCTGAGACTCAGCTGCCTTTAGCAATCTGGACAGGGGAATCTATCTCCAATCCAGCTGAGTCACCCTAAATCCTAATGGAGGGGTACAAGGCAGGGGCTCCTTTCCCCAGGCTAAGGACTCTCCCAGACTGTATTCTGTTTATACTCTGTAAACCAAAGTTAGGTCTCCTAATTGGGTGGGGTCCCACCCGAGATTGAAGAGCATGTACCTTGATGGAGAGGACAATCTCATCAGTCAGTGTCCTTCAGAGACTGGACTTTAAATGAGAAAATAAAGGAGTAAAGCTTGGATCCCAAATTAACAATTGAGTATTAATATAACAGTAAAACAATAAAAGTAAAATAATCATTTTTCTCAGAATGAACAAAGCAGAGATGGATGGAAGGAAGGAAGGAAAGAATAAGGGAAGGAGGGAAGGAAAGAAGGGAGGAAGGGAGGGAGGGAAGGAGAAAAATGCATAACTTTACATTCATCCCTCTTAAATTTTTTAAGTTGTTTTCAGTCAATCGTGTCAAATGTCATTTAGAATCACAATCCTCCCACTTGTTATATCATTACTTCCAACTTTATGCCATCCTCAAATCGTATGTCTTTTTTGCCTTGTTCTCCCTTGGTCATTTGAGATGATCTTTTATTTTTTAGCAGACCTAGAATTTCATAAGGTAGGAACCCCTGGTCAGAACCTTTCCTGCACCTCATAGTATTAAAGGGTTGCCTTGGGCACTGAGTGGTTAATGACTTATCCAGTGACACAGCCAGGATGTCAGAGGCAGGACTTCTAGCCAGATCTTCCTGTTTCCAAGACTAGCTGTGTTTCCTGAGATATTTTAAATGACATAGTCTTAAAATAATGCTGACACATAATTTTTGAGTCAGAGCCTCTCTCCTGACACAGATACTTTAAGAATCTCTAGCCTTCTCTGTCTTATCTGCCTCTCACCAAGGTTAAATCTGGGAATGGCCAGATCTAGCTTTTCTCAATGGTAGACTTACAAGGCATGAAAACACAGAATAAGTTCTAATGAGAGAGTGAGAAAGAGAGAGACAGAGAGTATACTCCCACCAAATCCATAGAGAGTTATGGATGCCCCCTAGTGTTTCTATATGGGAACTTCTTCCTGACATTTTTCAGGAAATTTACAAGTTTTTTTCTGAATCCCAAATCCCAAGAAAAATTCATCAAGAAATTGGGAAAGAATATGATGGGTTCTCCTATGAGAATTAAAGGTTAATATAGAGACATTTCTGGTCTAAAGGAATCCACCAAGGTTAAGTCAAAAGTAAGAAAGATTGTAGATGTATAACCTATATCAAGTTGCTTGTCTTCTTAATGAAGGCGGAAGGGACAGAGGAAGAGAATTTGAAACTCAAAAAAAAATTGTTTTAAGAATGTTAAAAATTGTTTTTACATGTAAGTGAGATGGGGATGAGATATTAAACAAATAATTTAATTTTTTAATCAAGAGCAAGATCAAGAAACTCAACGTGCAGAGTCAAAGGTCAAGGTTGATGTTTCCAGAACCAGGACAGGAACATAGAGGAGAGAAGTGGTCATGATCTAATCAGCACTTCTGTTGCCCTGTTAGAAGTGTGTGTTCATGGTCCTGTCTACTGCTAACAGTGAGTCATTCTTACAAGCAAAATAAATATTAAGGGATTTATATGCATAGTCTATTTTATGCAGGTCCTATAAGTAGTGTTCCAAGAAATAATGCTTGGGAAGCAAAATAAGCCTTTAAATTGACTATTTCAACACATGATTCTATATAGTGTCGCCAACTTTGCAAGGAGATCAGAATGTTACATGACTCAAATAACATCCAACAATGTTTGCTGACATTTCCCTGTGTTAGAATATTTTCTATAGGCTACAGTTCTTTGTAAATAGTACTAAACTTAATATTTCTTATTTATTGAACAAATTTGTATATATCCATAATAATGAGTAAAGAGCATAAAGAATGTCATAAATATTTTAAGAAAGATAAAGAAAATCAGTCAGCTCATTGCCAGGTGTTTTTATTAATTTAATTTATTGTTAACATTAATTTTTAATTTAAAAATAAATCATGCACTTATTATTCTATCTTTTTAACAAAAAAAACCTTTGAAATTTTTAGTGTAAACCTATTGAAAAAGGTTTCATTGTTTATTATTATAGATTGTAAGCTCTACCATTCAATTATAAGCTCCTTGAAGGTAGGAACTATCTTTTGTCTCTTTTTGTATCCCCAGTGAGTAGTATAATGCCTGGCACATAGTAGGTGCCTAATAAATGTTATTAATTGATTGATCACTGACTATTATTATTTTAAATGTAAATAAAATGTTATGAAAATATAGAACATGATAATTAGCCATGTAGCATGGAGTAACCCATGTTACTCCAAGAATTCCTGTTTCTTGTTTTTGAAGTCCAAAGATCAATATATATTGGAATATGAAAACACTAAGTGTCCCCATCCTCCTAACTGAGAGACATTTATAATCCCTTTGACTCAGAGTATCCTCCTGATAGAGGATCCAGGATTGGGGAAAGTAAGGATTGTGCCTCTCTTCACTTAATGAGGCAACTCCAACTGCCCTATTGACCACAGCAGGCATCAGCCTCTTCACCTTGCCTCAATTGCTGCCCCCCTATACAGGGCTTAGCATGTAGAAAAAAAAATTTTTTTAAATGCTTGCTAAGTGACTGCTTAACTGCTCATGGCCAATGTTATAATTCCTCCCATCCCCACCCACCACCCACCCCCCGCCATTGTTGCTGTCCCCAGTTCTATTTTGATGCTTCATATTTTTCTGCTTTCCTTCCAAAAAGCTACATCTCTCCACTTCTATAAGCATCATGAGTCCTCCCCCTACCTATCCTCTCCTTCTGCAAATGTTCTCTGGAAGTTGATCCACCTTCTCCTCTTCCTCCTCCTCAAGAAATGGAGGTAACTCTAGAAACAAACCTCAGTAGCATTGCCTGAAATCTCTACTGAACATGTTACCTACAACTCCTTCATGGCTCTGGGCTATTTATTCACTTTGTTCTTTCATATTGGCTATTTACTCCTATCCTTTTACATTGAGTGCCATAATCTACAATGGACCCCTTTAGGTAGAGTGGGAATGGTCTTGTCTTTACTCCACTGAGAGATCCCAGGCTTGCAAGGAACCTTCTCTCCTGCTCCAGTCTGTTCCTGCCTAGACTCCATGGAGCAGAGGGCCAAGGACTCTGAGTAGCCCTTCTCCCCAACCTAACCCACTCCCTGTACAAATTCCCCTGACTGGGTGATGGACAGGCATTGCTTACACTATTTCAACAAGAGCCAAGGCACCAACTTCAGTCCTTCCAGTAAAATGGAGGAATGCCAAGTCTTATTATCTGCCCTACAACTATCCCACAGTGAAACACAGAGACAGGGAGACACAAAAACAAAGACAGACACATAGAGAAACACAAAGAGATAGAGGGACACAGAGGCAGAGATATACAGAAAGAGACAGAGGAGAGACACTGACAGAGAGAGACAGAGACACAAAGAGAGACAAAGAAGGAAAGACAGTGACAGAGAGAGACACACAGAGAAACATGGTAGCAAACAGAGAAAGAGAAAGGATTGAATCCTACCAGATGTCTTTTCAGGCTCACATCTGTGTTCTCTTTTTTTAGCATGTATTCTTGGAGAAGTCTTACACACTAGGGGAGTTTCCTGAAGTCTTGGATACCAAGAATATCAGAGGATTTGACAATGATGATCATGTTTCACAAAATCAGAGACAATTATTTCTTTCTTCCTTCAGCTGAACCTGTTTTTCCAGATTGCCTGTATTCTCATTCATGACTATGGGGGAAGAGAGTAGATGAGTGCTATCGTAAGCATACACTGTCAGATCAGATCATTACTAGAGTACTTGTGTATCCCAAAGAAGTTAACCATATTTTTAAACTTTTTTCAAATATTTACTGATATCCTTTGTTTTTATATCATCTTCATTTCCCAATATATTCCTTTTCCATCCCTCAGCCAAAAATGCTTGTAAAAGGGGGAAAAGAAAAAATTGATTTAGCAAAACTAACCAACACAGCAGTCAAATCTGACAGTAAATGTTTCACCTCCAAAGTCTCCTCTACAAACACAGAAAGGAGATCACTCTCAAGTCATAATGTTTTTAAAAATCAGCACTGAAGTTCTAAATGAAACCAATGGTCATTATTCTTTGGTTATATAATACAAAGCAATGCTTGGGATTTGTGTTTCATGAGTTTCCATGGCCAAAAAATTCATCACCTAGTGGATCAGTGTCTCCATCGTTAGACTGGACCTTGGACAGCAGACTCCAGCTGTCACCAGGACTGCACCAGGAGACTTTCCAGAGTGACAGGAACTGTAAAAACTTTCATTTCTCTGACATGGCCTTCAAAAACCTGGTGTCACCTCCATATCGTGGTTAGGCTTCAGAGTAGGATTTTTGGAATTTCTGTCATGCTTTGAAATCCCAAGTTAGCAAATAAGGTTACATGGCCAAATTTCTGTGAGAAAGGATTGTATTTGCCTCATTTTATACTTAAAGAAACTAAGACATTAAATCTTCTAGGTCAGTGGTTTTTAACGATTTTCATTTCATGGATCTCTTGAACAATCTGGAAAAAACTATGAACCTCTTCTCAGAAAAATAGTTTTAAATGCATAAAGCAAAATACATAAAATTACAAAGGAAATCATAGGCTAGTAAAAATGAAGGTGTAATTTTTTTCTCATCCAAGGTCATGGGCCCTCTCAAACCTATCCACAGATTCCTTAGGGGTCTGTAGACCTCGGGTCAAGAATCTCTGTTTTTGACCTGTGATCATTTCCAAATTTTCAACAAGGATGCCAGATCAGATCTCACCCAAAGAACCAGATCCCTGGTACATGACTAACAAAGAAACAAAACCAAATCTTGACATCCTCTGGCTTCATGTCTTAAAAATCAGTGCAACTAAAATGATAATAATTGAACCAATTATAAAAATTGGTGTTGAGAGATAGGACGAATAGCAGCCCTATAACTAACCAAACCCCACCAGCATTTTAACATCTGTTTTTTCAGAAAACATCATAATCCTGACCTATATGATAATAAGTCAGAACAGTATAATGGAGTTTTACAGTAATTGTTTCTCAAAGTTAACATTCACTCTAGAAATAAAAAGGCAGAAGAAAAAATTATAATCTTGTTTTACTTTATGCATTCAAAGGAAAACATTTAAAAGAAATCTTTTCATAATCCCACTGATTTTCTAATCCTCAAGAAACAATCTGGAATAATGAATTGATAAAGATTGAGCCTTGGAGCTGGGAAGACCTACATGAAATTCCTCCTCTGATACCTATTGGCTATGTGATCCTGGGCAAGTTGCTTTAGCTCTAAGTACTTTGGGCAGTTCTCTAAGACTATAAATTGAAGAGTAGGTACTGACCGGCATTGTCAGAGGGAGTTTCCTTATCTAAAAACTGCTGATACTAATGACATCAAAAGTCCAGATTCTAGCCCTATCACTATCTCTATACACTCTCTGGTCCTCATTTGTAGTCAAGACAGTTCTATTTGTGGTGTAATGAAAAGACTAAACTAAATTAAACAAGAAACCTAGACTCTATTCCTTGTCCTATTACTAACTGGCCATGTAACTCAGAACAAGAAATTCATTTCTCTATTTTTCAGTTTCTTTATCTTCCAAATGAGGGGAGTGGATTACATTCTTTTCTTTCCATCTAAGAATGTCTATGAATTTCTTCTTTATTGATTACTTACTACATGTCCAGGTTTGCAGTAGGTGCCAGAAAATTACAAAGTATATAACATGGCTCCTGTCTTCAAAGAGAGGACAGTCCCATTGAAGTCTTTTGGTGTTTTCTCTAATGGCTATTCTCACACAGCACAGTCAAATCAAGAGGCCAGTGAATCAGAAATTACATGCACTTCATGGATCAACCAAGGTAGATATTTTTATTATTGGTACTAAAAGTTCTTAGTTTTCCTGCAAAAAAAAATTAATTTCATATGTTTTTCCCCAAACATCTACCTCTGTCCTTCTTACCCATAAATCCCTATCCCATACATTCCATCCCTTAAGAAACAATTTGTGTACCACTTCAATGAGGCCAGCTCAGACCATGCCTAAGCACAGAAATCCTTCCTTCCTATAAACTGATAGTTATTATTGTCCCACTCCTTTGGAAAGTTATCATACACTATGTCTTTATGTTATTGTATCATGTATTTATCATTAATTAGGTTATAATTCTAATAATGTAAAATGTTATATTACTTCTTTAAGTTATTGCATTATTCATTGTCATTATATTACTTCCTAATTTTCAAAGATTTTGACTTGCTTCCCTAAATAGTTAATAAAATCCCTAAGGAAAAGCATTAACACCCTTCTTCATATCCCCCACACAAGTGGCCATTATGTTTTGCTACTTGTAGATCCTCAACATTTTCTAGCTGAATTGTTGTATCACTGCAGCTACAAGCTAATGCTTCATCAGTCAAGTGTGGTAGCAATCATCAAATTTTCCTTTAAACAATACAATCCATTCATTCTTTCCCTCAGACATACCAGCTTATTGGGAGCTCAATAAACTATTTTATTGACTAAAACGCCTCTCTGATGTGGAGATCTCAAGTGGAAAATTTCCCAAGAAAAAGCATCCCACTCTATTCTCTTCTGGGGTCAACTCATAGGCCACAAATATGTTGTCAGCAGATCTTATGTTACTTGTGGGTAATGAAGCAACTAACTGTGTTTCATGAGAGGATCTTTGGGAATTGATGTCAATCTGGGCTCTAGCTGAGTATTAGAACCAAAGTGCTGAAGGAGGGTGAGAGATTTTATACCCTACCTACTTAGATGACATAAAAACAGTTGTCTTTCTGTCAACAAGAGGGCACCATTAGCATGATGGTAGAACACTTGGACATGTAAAAACATCACAAGAGAAGTATCTCCCTGGGAAGTTCCCTAAATTAATACTTGGGAGACTGGGGCAAATGAAAGATTTTCTTTCATGTCCATCTGCTCCCAAAACATTGTGATATTTTAAAGATAGTGATCTGCCCAGTGGTTTGGGGACAATTGACTCTTGAGAAATAAATCTAAACCCCCAATCAGCAAAGCATTTATTAATTGCCTATTATTTGCCAGGCACTGGGCTAAGGGCTATGCATAGAAGACAAAATTGAAGCAGGAACTAACCTCAAGAAATTTAAAGTCTTGAAGCATTCCTCTGTGCTTTGCCTGGATTATACAGTAGGAGGTTTGGGGAATCCATGTAGTACAAAGTAAAGACTGTGGGATTTGAAGTTGGAAGATCTATGTTTGAATCTCAGCTCTGATT
>NW_027187327.1:12251895-12279770 GCF_028583685.1 Petaurus breviceps papuanus
AGGGAGGAAGGAAGGAAGGAAGGAAGGAAGGAAGGAAGGAAGGAAGGAAGGAAGGAAGGAAAGAAGGAAAGAAGATAAGAAAAGAAAAGATAGGGAAGTGGAAGATTGAACTAGATACCCTCCAAGGTCTCTTCCAGCTCTAAATCTATAATCCTACAGTACTTCAGATATGATCTGAGCAGGTCAGAGTGCAATAAAACTATTATCTTTTTATCCCTGGATTCCATGTTTCTTTCAATGCAGCCTAAGCCTGCACAAGTTTTTGGCTGACATATCACATTGTTGATTAATATTGAGCTTGCAATAAACTTAAACCACCAGATCATTTCCAAACAATCTGCTGTCTAATCCTGCCTCCTCTCTCTTGTACTTTTAGATTTAGTTCATGACATTCTACCTATCCTCTGTACAATTTGAAATCTGCTTTCCGCAAATCTAGAGTATATGTCAGGCTATACTCATCTTTCATCTATCACAGACTCTATATGAAAATCATGGTTTCCCCCACCACCATGTCCAGGTTCTCATTTTTATGCCAGTAACTAGTTCCTTCCTATTAATAAGGATCAGAACCAGAAAGATCTGTTGGTATCTCTACCTCTTGAAGAATGAAGTTGTCATGAGGAGAAGTCAGGAAGTTTTCCTCAATTCTTCTTTAGAGGAAAGAGTTCAGCACCAGTCTGGATAAGTGAAACTACCACCACCACTACATCATGCCTCTGAATCAGACTTGTGTTCTATTTTCTGAACTCCTCATCCTTCTGTTTAGGTGACTATAGTATACTCCTACAGCAAAATAACCTCGGTTTTCCCCCTCTATCTTCTTTAAAGTTCTGTCTAAGCCAAGAGAATAATTTATTTGCTAACCACACTGTAAATAGAATTACTTTGAAGGACTTAATAATTGATCAAGGATTGAGGATTAGCCTCTGTTCCCAAGGACTGATGAGGAAGTAAGCTACCTGATTCCTAACAAAGAGCTGAAGGATGCAAGGTGCAGAATAAAATATATATTTTTTTAACATGATGTAATGGGAATGCAAATTTGGAAGATCTTCCCTGCCCCTAGGCTAAAGTGCACCTGAAGCCTTGGGTGGGAGGCTTGTTTTTCAGTAGATACTTCTTGATTGGCCAGTGAGTCAATAAGGTTGTTACATTCTCTGAGCTAGGAGAAGGCTATATAAGCCCTGATGTGTAGCTTTGTTTTGGGGGCTCACTTTGAGAAGTGTTCTGTGATTTGATCTGTATTCTGGGAAGCCGTTGTCCAGGGCCCCCCCGCCTTTGAAAAACCCAGATGTGGAAACCCAGATGTTGACTGGGTATGGATGTAATGGTTGGACAGTTTGGAAATCTGTCTACTTGATCTGTTTCTGTCTTGATAATTCTGCCTGTATACTTTGAAGTTCAGGGTGCTGACCTTTTCTCCTGAACAAGGTAAACGATATATTTCTGACTGATTAAAGTAAGCTTGTTAACCCATTTTGAGTTGCTTTCCTTTAACAAAGCAGATCCAAGAACCTGTATGGGCAGCAAACCCTGAGGACGCGCTTGGGGTGCTTGCTGCTACACATGATCAAGGCAGGAATTTGTTTGGCTTTACTACACATATTTTTACAAAGATTTTTTAATTGGGGGCAGGACATGAGAGAGAGAAAATGAGTTTAAATTCAAAAAAATATTCTTTTTAAAAATTATATCCACCAGCCTGCTAGGTGTGCAGTAAATAGAGCACCAGTCCTGGAGTCAGGAGGACCTGAGTTCAAATCCAGCCTCAGACACTTAACACAAAAACTAGCCTGTGACCTTGGGCAAGTCATTTGACCCCAATTGCCCAGCCTTCCCCCCTCCAAAAATAAAATAAAAAATTATATCCACCATCTTTTCTCACATCTGTCTCTTAGATTTCTTCACAAGTATAACTTCATCATATATAATCACACTCCACTACCCTTTTACCTATCTTATTTCTTATGAATAAGTATCAAATTGAACCATATTCCGGTCAGTAATTCCATCTCACCCTTTTCTGGATATGTACCACCTTGTCTCTGTGCCTTCCGAAAATTAGGAACTGGAACTCAATACAATATTTCAAATAGTCTCAGTAGGAAATAATACAATAAAATTACTGCTTATCTCATCCTGAATAATGTGTATCTTTTACTCTAGTTTAGGAGAACATTAGCCTTTTTAGCAGCCATGTCCCACCATTGATTCATATTCAGTCTGTAGCTGACTGAAAAGAAAAAAATTCAAATTGTTTTAGCAGGAATTGCTAGATAGCTATGCTTCAATTGTCTTGACTTTGTGAAGTTGTTGTTGAACCCTAGCAGAAAACTTTTATCTATTACTACTACATTCTTCTTATTATTAAAATAAACTATTGTATTAATTTAATTAACAGTAATCAAACTTATATTTCATTTTAATAAATTAATTTGATTTTATTCCTAGCTGGCACAACAGCTAGAGTACTGAAACTGGAGTCAGGAAAACAGAAGTTCAAATCTACTCTTGGGCACTTAATGTGGGCAAGTTACTTACTCACTGCCTCACTTTCCTTATCTGTAAAAATGGGGATAATAATTGTACCCACTTCCCAGAGTAGTTAAGATAAAACAAGATAATATTTGTAAAGTACTTTGAAAATCTTAAAGTGCTATATGAGTTGTTTTTCAGCTTTGTCCAACTCTCTGTGACCCCAATAGAAGTTTTCTTAGCAGAGATACTGGAGTGGTTTGCCATTTCCTTCTCCAACTCATTTTATAGATGAGGAAAGTGATATGAACAGGGTTAAATGACTTGCCAAGAGTTACACAGCTAGTAAGTGTTTGATGTTGAATTAGAACTCAAGAACTTCACAACTCCAGGCCCAGTCTCTGTCCGCTGCACCACCTAGCTACCCAAAGTGCTCTATAAATCCCAGCTATTATTAAGTCCATCATTCTTGCCTAGCCAGAACTTTTGAGATGTTAATTCAATTGCCCAATATGTTAGCCCCTTTTCTCCCAACTTCTTATAATCTATGAATAAGATAAACCCAACTTATATGGCTTCATCAAGGCATTAATAAAAATGTTGCACAACACAGGGCAAAGAACTCATTCCATTCTGTGGAAAATATCCCTCAGGCTTTAAAATCAGAGAACCACAGATTTGAATTTGAAAGAGACCTGAGAGCTCATCTAGTTCCACTCACTCATTTTTACAGATGAGGAAACAAGCTATTCATGACTATGTTTTAGAGTCTGTCATTGAACAAATTCCAATTTCACCCCGTGATACAATCAGCATTTTCCTGACCCAACTCCCTTCAGCCAGTTTGCCTAATGGGAACACAAGCTGATTGGCCCCAGCTTCCCTGCCACCGCTTCCTGTCTAGGGGAATAAAAAATCTCAGCTACATTCTCAGCCTCTCAGACCTGGTGGGTGTCTGAAACCACAGAAGATACCATTCCCTGATGACTTACTAACCAGACATGCAGCCAAGGGGTCAAGAGGCGGGAAAGGGAATGCATCCAGAGAATTTAAAAGCCACTGTGTCCTTGTTATATATTCTTGTTGTATTAGGGTAAAGTAATCTGCCTTTGTTAAATGTTTGATGACTTGCAAGTGCCTCATTTTGTCCTAACATCAAGCTTGAACTGAGGGTGCTAGCTCTCAAGCTGCAACTCCAACCTGGTATGATTGGGTATCAATCATGATAACATAACCCACATCTCCCCCATCTTGTCTATAAGGTTAGCAGGAGACTGTCAGATGGCAAGACAAGAATAGTGTGATAGATGTTATTGATCACAGTGGCAAGTAGAACTTGATCACAGAAAAAAGGTGTAGATAGATAGATAGATAGATAGATAGATAGATAGATAGATAGATAGATAGATAGATAGATAGATACACATATGTATATCTTCTAAGCATGTAAATTAAATTACTTTTACACAGGGGATAAGCACTTATAAGACCTATCATGAGCCAGGGGCTGTGCTAACCACTTTTTTTTTTTACAAAGGCTATCTCATTTGCCTCTCACAGCAACACTGTAATGGCTTGTTTACAATACGATACTATACATTTACATGACCCAGTTTGCATCATCAAAATTTCAATGCAGGAAAAAAACCCATAAATTTATAATAAAGTATTAAATTTAAGAGGAAACATTTTCAAAAAAATTATTTTTATATGATACAAATTTCAAAAAAAAAGTAGATTTCCGGGGGGGCATTGAGTAATTTTTTTTTAAAGGTACAGGATGTCAAACAAGTTTGGGAACCCCTGTCCTAGCTAGTATATGCATATATATATATATATATATTATATGTGTATATATGTGTATATATACACACATATGATTACACATATATAAATACATACATTTTATATATACACATATATTTTGTTTATATATACTTTATATATGTATTCTATATATACATATATATACATACACTTTAAGGTATATAATGCATTTCACATACATTTTCTCATGTTATGCTCACAACAATCCTGTGAGATACTTGCTTACAGGTGCTGAAGCCTAGATCAAAGCTCCTCCCCTAAAAGAGAAGGTTAATACAGAAGGTTGACTGTTGACATACTGAAATATGCTTGTTTTTTTTGTACACCTTCCTGTCCAGGTTACACATCATCCTCTACCAATGCCCAATTTTCATACTGAAGCTCACTCCAGCCCTGAATTCAGACAGTGGAAGGAAGTACCCTCTGCCCCTATGGCCTCTCCATCCAATCAGATGACTCCTCCTAGAACCTCCATTTACAGAGGACATCAGAGCCAGCCATGTCTTCTTTTCCTCCAGGCTACAATCCAAACTTTCTCTAGCATGCCCCAGAACCAGGTATCTTTGCCTCCTTTCTTCCTCCCCACTCCCCCTTTCCAGCTTCCTTTCATACATTGTCCTCCCATATTTGAAGGTAAGCTTCTGGAGGGCAGAAACTGTCTTCCTTTCTACTTGTATTTCTACGCTTACTGCTTGGCACAGTGCCTGGTACTTATCAAACTTAATAAATGCTTTTCGACTGAATGTCCTTGAATACAGATGATTCTTGAGTTGAAAAACAAGATTTAAAATCCCCCAAAAGTTACAGGCTTGGGGAGGGGGTGAGAGTATACATTCTCAATGTAATGTATATTCTGAAATAAACTGAAACTATCTAATGTTTGATTTCTATAATACTTGATCATAAACAGACATTCATCTGCTATATTTAGACAGCTGGGCACAGTGGATAGAGTGCTGAACTTGGAATCACCAATCAATCAGCAAACTTTCATGTGCTAGCCCAGCAATTCTCAAACTTTTTGGTCTCAGGACCCCTTTAAAACCTTACAAATTATGGAGGCCCCCAAAGGGTTTTTGTTCATGTGGGTTATATCTAGCATTTGGTTATATCTAAATCTAAATATCATGGGCTATATCTAAATATTTACTGTATTTGACATTAAAATGGAAGCATTTTTGAATATTTATTCATTTAAAGGAACAATAATTCAGCACATGTTAACAAACAAATACATGTTAACATAAATAGCATATTTTGGTGAAAAAAAAATGACTGCATTTTCCTAAACAAAAGAAAATTAGTGAGAAGAATGCCATTGTTTTATACATTCTTGCAAATCTCTGGATTAGTAGAAGATAACTGAATTCTCATAGCTGCTTCTACCTTCAGTTTCTTAAGATATATTGTTATGGTATATAAAGAGAATTTGGTCTTGTGCTAATATATGGTTGGAAACCATTTATGTATATAGTTGCTTCCTATTTATTGAGAAAGAAAGTTCTGAGGTAAATAATGTAGTAATACTTATATGTCTATTATTTAAACATTAGATCAAAGGGAAAGGAGGAGAATTTTAACAGGCAAACCATATCTTGGTATTAAAAGTATTTTTAGGGGTGACTAGGTGGCACAGTGAATAGAGCACCAGTCCTGGAGTCAGGAGGACCTGAGCTCAAATCCGGCCTCAGACACTTAACCCAAAACTAGCCATGTGACCTTAGGCAAGTTACTTAACCCCAATTGCCCTATCTTCCCCCTCAAAAAAAAAAGCAAAAAAAGTAATTTTTATTTATCTAATCCTATCTAGGGTCTTGGGAACCCCCCAGGGTGTACAGGCCAGATTTTGAGAACTCATGTACTAGAGATACTGATACAAGCACTGGGAAACCAGAAGTCAAGTTTGAACCCTACCTCTGATCCTCAATAACTATGATCATGGATAAGGCCCAGAACATGTCTAATCCTCAGTTTCTTCATCTGTAAAATGCAAATACTTACAGTGCCTACTTCATAGGGTGGTTATAAAGATCAAATGAAAAAGTACATTTGAAATGCTAGTTAGTATATTCAAACACATTTATATATAAAGTTATTTATTGTTGGGCCTATCTAAAATAAAAAATAATTGGGTCCAAACCCTCAGAAGTATACTTGGTTTTTCATCTTCCTCATAACCTACAACTGATTAGTTTCAATCAATCATTACTTGACTTGAAGTGTATAAAAATAGCTATTATTTATCTAGCAATTTATCAACCCTGCAAGGTGAGTGCTATTATTATCCTAATTTTATAAATGAGGAAACTGGAGCAGTTGAAAGTTAAGTGACTTGCCCAGGGTCACAAAAAGAATAAGTATCTGAGACAGGATTTGAACTCAGATCTATCCAATCTCCAAGTTCAGCACCCTAACCAATGTGACACCCAAATGTCTCTAGCTAACAGTCTATATCCAGGTTCATGTAACAAGGGGCTAGGCTAAAAGGAATTAACCTACTGGTTCTACATCTACATCTCTCACATATTTCCCCTTTTTCCCTTTTCCCACTGCAAAAACTAGCTTCTGCTTGTCATTATTTCTAACAAGACTATTAAAACCTTCTCTAATTGGGTGAGTTCTGTGGATAGAGTGCAGGGCCAGGAGTCAGAAAAACCTGAGTTCAAATGTGGCCTCAGACACTTACTAGCTGTGTGGCCCTGGAAAGGTCACTTAACCCTATTTGCCTTAATTCCACTAGGAAAAAAAATGGCAAACCATTCTAGTATCTTTGCTAAGAAAATCCACCAGTAGGGACCATAAGGTGACAAAGAGTCAGACACAACTAAATGACTGAACAACCCTCCAGTATATTCTGTCTCTCTGTCCTACATAATGCTGACCAAGTAATCTGCCTAATGTCACATCTCCCCTCAAAAACTTTCTGTGGTTTCCCACTGCCTAAAGAATAAATTATAAACTCCTTATCTGACATTGAAGGCCCTCTGTAATCTCACTTCCAGTTACCTGTCCAGCTTTAACTCATACTATTCCCTTTTATACACACAGTGTTTCAGTCCAGCTGGATTTCTGTCTATGTTCTGTTCTTATCCCACCCATTTTTGTCTCCATTCTTTGCATACACCATTCCCCAGGCATGAAATAGACTCTTTCACCCCATCACTCACCATTTGGACAAAATTTCAGTTCCTCCCTTTCTTAAAGGCCAAAATCAGGTGATGCTCCCTCTAAAAGTCTTCACTCACATTCCAGCTGAAAATCTCTCCCTCCCCAAGCTCCTTATAACACTACCTGGGCCTCTCTCTCACATTTATTAAGGCATCCCCTGTGTGGTAGTTTTATGCATATATCTTTCATCTCCAAAAAATTGTCAGGTAATTAAAAATGAGGATCAAAGGTTTAGACAAAGAGATTTTAGAAGCCAACTAGTCCAAGTCTTTCATTTCACAGATGAGGAAACTGATGTCTAGAGAGAACTTGTCCAAGGTCACACTGGTAGTACAGACACACTATCTGAACCTACAGATCCATAAATCTTTCCTCTGTGTTACTCATATTCCCCAGTACCTGGTACAGCACATAATATGGTACCTTGAACATAGCAGTTTGTTGAGTTGAAATAAATTGCACAAAAAGCATTGCAAGTGCTTAATGACAAAGCCAGCCTTTGAACTAGTACTGCATCTAATTAATATAACCAAGTAGTGAGTACCATTTCCCAATAATGTGGGAATAGCATCATAATGGTAGACAGAGGCCTTGTAAGAATCTGTTTGGCCAGGTTTATTACCCATTCAGAAGACTGTCCTTTGAATTTTGAACTGACCTGGATTCTTTGGTGTCAGCATTTGCATACCTTGGCAAAAATAGTACTTCCTGGTCTTAAAAAGAGGCCAAATAAAGGCCCATTTAAAAGACTCTTCCGCTATTCTTGGACTTCAAATAGCTTGGAAGAGCAATTTTTAATGATTTAAGTGTAAATGACCTCCAAGATTCCTTCCAACTGTAGAATTTTATGATTCCATGAATCAAGCCACCAGGATTCAATTTCCCCTTTGGGTGGGGGGATGGGGAAGGGGGGAAGAAATGCTTATTAAAAGCTCTAATCACAAATAGAAGTATGTGCCCCCTCCCTAAGCTGGGTTTGTCCAGTACAAATGAGTGTGGTCTGCACTTTGGAGAGAGGCAAATCTTACTTTGGAAACAACAGTAAAAAGATCCTGGTCTGTGGAGCAGAGTTTGTCATTGCTAATGTTAAATTAGACTTTTAAAAGCCATAAACCTATTTTAATTGTGCTACCTCCTAGTTAAAGCCTACATAACCCCTCTATTCCTCACTTTTATCTAGAAAAAAGAAAATTACACCACGGGGTCAATCATGATATTAGAATTCAGGTCCCCCAAACTTCTCCTTGTATGCCCTTTGAAATATATGAAGTAGTAGGGTGGCTAGGTGGTACAGTGAATAAATAGAGCACAGGCCCTGGAGTCAGGAGGACCTGAGTTCATATATGGCCTCAGACACTTAACACAAAAAAACTAGCTGTGTGACTTTGGGCAAGTCACCTAACGCCAGTTGCCCTACCTTCCTCCCTCCAAAAAAAAGTATGAAGTAGCAATTTCATTCCCCAAAGCTCTGGACACTGAAAGAGCCAAGTACTTAAGTTCTTTGACAAAGGCCCTTTTCTAGAATTTAAACAGAGTAATATCAGTCAATTTTAAAAAGAGACAGAAAGAAAGGAAGGACAACCCAGGAGTTGATTTTTAAACACTATAACAATGTATTATTTTCCTTAAGGAAAATTTCCTTCCTAATTTTTCTGATTCCACCTAGTGCCTTCATTTGAAAAATGCCCATTGGACATAATCTTAATCTAAGGAGAAAGAAAGCAAATAAACCACTGAAGTAGTTATTCTGTTTTTTAACTGTAATAAAGGAATATTAATTTGGAAGTATGTAAATTTAAGCCTGGTTGCTTTTTTGCCTAATATGTTGAGTGAGAAAAACAAACAAACAGATAGCTCTATATAGATTTATAAATAAATAAATATAGTGTCCCTAAAGTCTTAATGTAGTCTTAAGCTATTAAAGCTTAAGTATAAGAAAGCTAGGAAGGTAGGAGAGGACTAAATTTTGAACACCAAGCAGAGGATTTTGTATTGATTCTAGAATAGAGAGACATTGGAGTTTACCGGGTATAGGGATGACCCAGTCAAACCTGGAAAAATCTTTTTATTGGCTGAATGGAAGATGGATTGTAGTGGGGAGAGACTTGAGGCAGGCAGATCCACCAGTAGGCTATTGAAATAGTCCAAGTGTAAGGTAATGAGGACGTATACCAGAATGGTGGCAGTGTGAGAGTGATAAGAAAATATTTTTGAGATGCTGCAAGGGTAAAATCAACAGGGTTTTGCAACAGCTTAGACATGGAGACTGAGAGTGAGGAGTCCATAATGACTTCTAGGTTGTAATCCTGCAGAACCAGGAGGATGGTGATGCCCTCTACAGTAATAGAGAAGATAAGGAGTTCCATTTTGTTCATGTTGAGCTTAAAATGTCTACTGGACATCCAGTTCAAGTTATCTGAAAGGCAATAGGAGATGTGAGATTGGAGGTCAACAGAAAAGTAGATTTGAGAATCATCAGCATAAAAACAGAAATTAAATCCATGAAACCTGTTGAGATCACCAATTGAAATAGTATGAGGGGAAAATAAAAGAGGGCCTAGGACAGAGCCCTGTGGGACACTTATGGTTAGTGGGTATGATCTAGATGAGGATCCAACAATGGAAACTGAGGCATGGTCAAATAGGTGGAAGGAGAACCAGAAGAGACTGATGTCCTAAAAACCTAGAGAGAAGAGAGTATCAATAAGGAGATGGTGATCAACAGTGTTAAAGACTCAAGAGAGGTCTAGGAGGATGAAGACTAAGAAAAATTCATTGGATTTGGCAACTAAGAGATCATTGGTAAATTTGAAGAGAGCAGTTTCAATGGAGTGATGTCAGAAGCCTCCTAGTAAGGGATTAAGAAGGGAGTGAGAAGAGAATGAAGTGGAGGCAACTATTATAGGTAGTCTTTCAAGGAGTGTAGATGGCAGGGATGGAAGGGCAAAGTAAAGATTTTTTTCAGGATGAAGGAGACTTGAGCATATTGGTAGACAGAAGGAATGAGCCACTGGACAGGGAGAAATTGAGAATAAATGGTAGAGGTGCGGCTAGGTGGCACAGTGAGTAGAGTGCCAGCCCTGGAGTCAGGAGGACCTGAGTCCGGATCCAGCCTCAGACACTTAACACACACACACACACACACACACACACACACATACACACAAAAAAAACCATAGCCGTATGACCCTTGGGCAAGTTACTTAACCCCAATTGCCCTCCAAAAACAAAACAAAAAAAAGAAATGGTAGAGCAGAGATTACAGAAAAAAATAATTTATTGAAGTAGACAAGAAGGAATGGGATTATTTCAGTAGGTAGAGCCTTGGTAAGACGTAAGGCCATCTCATCATATGAGACGAGGATGAAAAAGGAGATGGTGATGGAAGAGTTGGCATGAGTGGTATGAGATGAGGAATAAGGGGGAAACAGGGAGCTCATGGTGAATGCTCTTGTAAAATATGAGGCAAAGTTCTCAACTGTTTGTTGCTATTTTTGAACAAGTACAGAAAAGTTAAGGTGAATGCATAAAAATACACCTACCATTGTAACTTGTACATTGAAATCAACTCAATTTACTGAGCGCTGTTCAAATATGTGGAGATTTAATTAATTAATTAATTAATGGTTAAATGAATGAATGAATTACTCACAGTAGAGAACTCCCTCTCTCATTGCAGATCAGTACTTTGTCTGCAATTTATATTCTCAGAAAATTGCCTGGTTCATTAAGTGACATTAAGAGATTAATGAGGGGCAGCCAGGTGGCTCAGCAAGTAAGAGCACCACCTCCAGTGTTGGGATAACCTGGAGATCGAATCCTGAGCACTCAGACACTCAGCACCACACCCAGAAATAACTGGCCGTGTAACCTTGAGCAAGTTATTTAACCCCGATTGCTTAAAAAAAAAAAAAGAGATTAATGACTGGCTCACTGTCATATATCCATAGGTAAAAGGAATGTATCGTCTCTATAATTAATGAATTTGAGTAAAAAGGAACCTAGAGCTAAGGAAAAGAGTATGTACCAACTATTGAGAGAGGCCAATTGAAAAAAAAGAAAGAAAAGGAACAACGAGCTCCAATTTAGATCAAGGGGGAAAACAACATCTGAGAGTCAGCCACATATCTTGAGTGACCCAAGAGCATTTATGACAGCAACATCAGTGTCACATTCCATTTTTGGTGATTCATTATCATAAATTCTCACAAATATGCCAGTGTCCTTACTTAGCTAGAATTTGCCATAAAAAAATTGGCTATTCTGCTGTCCATTCTTCTCACATACCTTTCTCATTAATGATTTCCATTGCTATGAAAGGCTGATTACTCTCCAGACTTGGTGGTTAGAGTTTTATTGGGATATTTGATGCTAATCATCATTCGTAGAATATTTGATGGAATTTCTTTTCTGATTCATTGGTGAAAAACAACAAAATCAGGTCTCCCACTAAGAGTAAGACTGGTCAATTTAATGGTAACAGCTAGTAAGACATACACCTTAAATTGGGGTTTTTCATTTTATTTTGTTTTGGGGAATTTTTTTCAGTGAATGCATTTACGTCAATGCACTCACATCTCTTAAGTCTTGTGGTCCTGCAACAAACATTGTCTCTCTCTGTTTACACTATGAGTGTAAACAAACAGTGTAACATGAGCAACAAATTATGAAAACTCAGAATGCCTGTATAGAATTACTCTTATAACCAAGTAAGGCTCCCAGCAATTCAGTGACTTTTTTTTTAATACCTGCAGGGAGATAGATCCTAATGAGGAGCTCCCTCTACCAATTCAGATTGACACCTGCTGTAAAAATATACACCTCACAGAGCTGCCTGATGCACTGAGATTAAGTGATTTGCTCACTTTCATAGGATCGTAGGAATATATTGCCTAAAGGATTAAATAGAAATTATATTATTTTTAAAAGTAAATTGCATTTTTCCAGTTAACCAAAATTAATTTTTGCTCTCTCTCCCTCCCTTTCCCTTAGGAAGGAAGGAAGGAAGGAAGGAAGGAAGGAAGGAAGGAAGGAAGACAGAACCCTTGTAACAAATATTCAGTGTCAAGCGAAACAAATTCTCACATTATCCTGTCCAAAAATCATATTTCTCATTCTGCACTGAGTCTATCACTTCTCTGTGAGGGAGGATAGCTTTGGTTTTTAAAGTCCTTTAAAACTTGGCTCCAAACTACCTTTCCTTTCCCAGTCTCTATGATCCAGTCATACTGCCCATCTTTCTCTTTTTCACCCAAAACACTCAATCTCCTAAATTCATGCCTTCTCACTGGTTATTCCCCATGCCTGGGATGAATTTCTTCCTGATCACTACCTCTTAGAAAACCTTCCTTCAAAACTCTGCTGAAGTGTCACTTCCCCCATGAAACCTTTCCTATTCTCCCTAGTTGCTAGTGAACCCTCCAAACCCCAAAGAGGTTAAGTTTGAACTTATTTTTCATATATTAATTTTTATATATGTGCTCACTCCCTGATAGAATAGAAGCTCCTTGAGGGTAGGAACTCTTTGATTTTTATATTTGTATCTCCAGTGCCTAGCATAGTGACTGACACAAATCAGTCACTTAATGCTTATTGATTGACTGAAAGCTGAAAGAGATCTTAGAAGTCATCTAGTCCTGTACCATCATTTCACAGATGACAAAACTGAGACCTAAAGAATTTCTGGGAGTAAAGGTCAAACAGGTAGCCAGCACATGTCAGAGGTGGGTCTTCAGCAGCCAAGAACTTCTCTCCAGAAGTGCACAGCTCCTGACCCTGACATCATGTCCAAAGTCAGGAAGCAAACTAGAAGGATGAGCAAACAAACAAAAATTTTCACAATAAAAGGTATTATGATGACAGGAATGTGCAGTTCACAAACCCAGAAGAAGAGAATGACCCCCAAACATCTATAGGCAAACTTTCAGAGAAAAATACAACTTGAGCACAAATTCAGCTAGAATTCCTGTAAGCAAGAGTTTAAAAATATTTTTATAAATGAAATAAGAGAACTAGCGGGGAAAAGTGGGAAAGAAATAAAAGGTGTAGAAGAACGAATTGGAAAGGGAAATTAATAACTTAGCACAAGAGTGGCAAAATCTTGCCCAAGAAACAAATTCTCTGAAAATTAGAGTGAACCAAATAGGAACCAATAATCCCAATAAGGCAACAAGAAATATTAAAACAAATTGAAAGACTAAAAAAAGAAAGAAAATGTAAAGTAAATCATAACAAAAACAACTAGCTTGAAAAATAAATGAAGAAAAAAATTTAAGAATGATCAAACAACCTATGACCCTAAAAGATCATAGAGCATATTTCTAAAAATCTTAAAACAAAACTTCCCCGATCTATTAGAACTAGAGGGCAAAAAGGAAATAGAAAGAATCAACCAATCACCTCCTGAAAAAAAAAGTCCAAAATGAAAACTCCCAGGAACATAATAGCCAAAATCCAGAGTTTCCAATTCAAAGGAAAACTACTGTAAACTGCCAGAAAGATTTCAAGTACTATGGAACCACAGCCAGGATCAAATAATAATTATCAGCCACCACTATAAAGAAACAAAGAATTTAGAAAATAATATTCCAGAAGGCAAAGGATATAGGCTAACAGCCAAGAAAAACTTGCCCAGCAAAACTGAGTATAATCCAACAAGGAAAAAGAAATGGACTTTTTGATGAAACAGAGGACCTGTAAGCATTCCTCATGAAAAGACCAGAGTTCATAGAAACTATGAAGTTCAAACACATGCATTAAGGGAAATACAAAAAGGTAAACATGAGCAAACAAATGAGGAACTAAATAAGATTAAGCTACTGAAATTCAAAAATGAGGAGATAATACATGTGCCCCCTCTAAACCTGATCACCAAGGGTCACAGAGGGAGCCTAATTAAACAAGACCTGGGAGTAGTTCTGTTATATCTTAATGATGATAAAAGAAGAAAAGAAAGAGGGTGATTAAGGAATGCCTGGTGGGGAAAGGGGAGAAGATAAGGGGAAATTATCTCACATAATCACATAAAAGATCTACACAAACAAGGAGGAGGGGGTGGGAAGAGCAGCTGATACTTGAATCTCAGGGTCTTCTGAATTGATCAATCTAGGGAAGACACATTGCTTAGTACAGAAATACATTTTAATAGTGAAATAGGAGGGAAAAGAGAAAGGGAATTAGAAGGCGGATAATTCAAGGGAGGGATTAGTCCTAAAGAAAACAAACTCTAAGATGGGTAGAAATATCTAGTTATTTTTGAGGTAGCAAAAAAAAAAATGAGAAACTACCATCAATTGGAGAATGGCTAAACAAGTTATGGTATATAAATATGATGGAACACTGTGTTATAAAAAATGATAAAGGAGATGGTTTCAGAGAAACCTAGGAAGGTTTGTATGAATTGATCCAAAATAAAATGAACAGAACCAAAGGAACTTTTCATACAATGATAGCAAGACAGTAAAGAAAAACAACTTTGAAAGAATTAGGGAATCTTATCATTGTAATGACCAACCATGGGAGCAAGATTCCAGAGAACTAATAAGAAAACATGATACCCACCTCCTAATAGGGAAGTGAAGAATTTCAAGAACAGAATGAGACATAAATTTTTTGGACATGCCAATGTAGAAATTGTCTTTCCTGACTATACATGTTTTTAACAATGGTTTTGTCTCTCTTTCATTCTTAATTGAGAAAGAGGAGATTAAGGTAAGAGAGAGAGATGTATTTTTTCTGATTAAAAAAATTAAATACAATTTTTTTTAAAGACCAACCAGTGAGACATAGGGCAAATCACCTACCTTTTCTGGGTCTCTTCATCTGGAAGAGGGGGGTTTGGAATCACCAGAAGATTTCTAAGATCCCTTCCAGCACTAAATCTATTACCAGCTGAGGAATCGGAGGATAAGGAAAAGAGTGAAGAACAAAGGGAAGGTGACTCTCAAAGGACATTAATATTACTTTTAAGTAAAAATAAATAATTCATATTTTATAATACTTTAATATTCCTAAAGCAACACCACACTAAGAACCCTAAAATAACTAATGCAGAATCAGTTTTAGGAATAATATTTCAAGGGTTGGAAGGTAGCCTCCAATCCAAAAAAAGTCTCTCTCTCCACTTTCTCATTATTACCTGAAATTCCTTTCAATCGATCAATAAAAAATTATCAAGCAACTTCCACATGCCCACTATGTTCCTTTAATAAGAAACTATAATTCAATTCAATTCAACAGAAAATACTTGCTCTGTTGACCTGAGGCCTTTCAGCACCCATCAAATCACACACCACTTGAATACTTTATTGGAGCCTGATTTCTGCATGTGTACATAGATCCAACCCTAACTCAAAGGAGCACTATTGGCAAATATCCTGGGGAGTTAAGGAGAGGCCAACCAGTTAATGCTTTTGCAAAAATGTTGATTTAGAAAAATAATTTGCAATATTGAGAGTATAGAATGTCTACAAAAAAACTTTGAGAATTTGGGCTTAAAATGCAAATAATCACATTATATTAATTCTATTATTCTGAAGAAAAGTGGGAATAATTCTTCAAAGTGATAATATATGAGAGAGATGATAGATTGACAGGAAGGAAGGAAGGAAGGAAGGAAGGAAGGAAGGAAGGAAAGAAGGAAGGAAGGAAGGAAGGAAGGAAGGAAGGAAGGAAGGAAGGAAGGAAGGAAGGAAAGAAGGAAGGAAGGAAGGAAGGAAGGAAGGAACGAAGGAAGGAAGGAAGGAAAGAAGGAAGGAAGGAAGGAAGGAAGGAAGGAAGGAAGGAAGGAAGGAAGGAAGGAAGGAAGGAAGATAAAGCAATTTTTTTTTTGCTTTTTGGAGGGCATTTGGGGCTAAGTGACTTGCCCAAGGTCATACGGCTAGTATTTTATGTTAAGTGTCTGAGGCCAGATTTGAACTCAGGTCCTCCTGACTCCAGGGCCAGTGCTCTATTCACTGTGCCACCTAGCTGCCCCAATAAAGCATTTATTTAGCACTTGCTGACTTATTGTGGATACAGAGATAAGTAAGCAGGACAGCTCGTACCCTCAAGGAGCTTATACATATTAACAGTAGGCAGCACAGAAAGATATGGTAAAAGGGAGGACAGGGAGAGATACCCAATGTCACAGTGAGGGCAAGGGCCAGAGAATGACAACGAAACCCAGACCAGAAGAATAGAAAGCAAAAACTCACCAATTAAAGTCAGGAAAAACAGAGGGCAGAGTCCAGGTTTACAATGGGAAGAAGATGAGGATAATGGTCAGAGAGTAGAAGCCATGGTGAAAAGCCAGAAAGGAAGTGATGATGTAGAGATCTGGGCCCTGACAATTGTAAATTATCTAGAAGAAAATCATTTCCATAGAAAATGGAAATAAAGCAGCACAAATTTCATAGGAGAAAGAGGTTACTCAAATTAAGCCCACATGATAAAACGGGGGAAGGGTAACAAAGAGAAGGTGATTGGTACACAGATGGTATCAGAGAAAGATTGAGAATGAGCAACACAAGTTTAGGAACAACTGAGTTCTGTCTACACTGGACTTATTTTCCCTAAGACCTTTTTAAGTGGAACAATGCTGCTCCAAGAGAAATGCAGCCAAGGATTAGTGAAACATATTCAGGGAAAAACCTTCTGAGTTCACAAAGTATCTTCCAAAATCATATAGACATGATTTGCTGATTAAACTCTCATCTAGAGTATAAGGTTCAAAATGGCAGGAACCATATTTTGCATCATAGGATCATGGATTTAGAGCAGAAAGGAACTTTAGAGGTCATATAGACCAATTTCCTCATTTTATAGAAGAGGAAACCAAAAGATTCAAATAAGTTAAGTGAAAGTAATGTCTGTGAAGGTAATAAGGGACAGAGCCAGGATTAGAATTTGGGTCTTTTGACTCCCAATCCTGAGGTTTGTCCACTGCCTCATCCTACCTTCCTTATAAGTTTCCTTATAAAATTTTTTTTCTTTTCTCCACCACCTTGCTCTCTGCTGTGAACACATTAAGTACATAACAAATGTTTTTCATTTTATTAAGTGTGAATTGAAACAATCTGAGAAGGTAGGACCTGCCTACATACAATTGATGTTTGAAAAACAGATACACACAAGCATGATCACATCATCATAAATTCCATCAGAATTTTCCTTTTGATTTAATAAATAGGTAACAATACTATAACATGGTAGATAACATAATAAATCCACATCAAATTTTAATTTAATTAATTAAAATCCACATACATGTATGTATTTTAAAAAGAAAAACAATACTTACAACAAACCTCCACAAAGAAAATGGCAACTCACTTTTTAAATAAATAAGATCTAAATAATTATGCCTTGCTAAAATAATGAGTTAGCATTCTTGACTTGTATTTATTCTGTGCACTTTCTCATGTCAGTCCTATGTTCAATGTAGTTACATGTGCTCCACCTGACTGAATCTCCAAACATTAGTTTTCTCGTGAGATTGCAATACATCTGGCCAGTTTTCAGTCTGGATCATATAGAGCCATTGGCCACGTCCCAACTTCCAGAGCCCCAACACTCACTATGTTACTACACACTCTAAGCCTTCCTGGACCAGATACTGGCACAATATGTGGCATTCTGCAATTTTGCCAACCCTGTCTGATTTGAAAACCAAATATCTGTCCTCAAAAGGCACAGTGATGTCAATGATGGTATAAGTGAAGTTCTTGGGGTCCGTAATAATGATAACTTGTATTAATATACTGTCTCAAGGTTTGCAAAGTGCTTTACCAATATTACCTTCATTTTATCCTCACAACAGCCCTGGAAGGAAAATGCTATCATTATCCTCATTTTACAGATAAAGAAACTGAGGCAGATAGAAGTTAAGTGACTTGCCTAGGGTCATACAGTGTCTGGGGCTGGATTTGAATTTAGGTCTTCCAGTGGCTCATCAAACCCAGAAACAGTTAAATTTACCTGAACCATAGTGCTCTTTGGCATCAGAATGACATCAGGCAATAGCCCTGTTCTACTGTGATGGCACTGGCAGAGGACATGGCAGAACATTTCATTCAGGGTCCTGCACCAATAGCCTTGCTGACCTTCAGAGTCAAATCTCCTGGTCCCATTCAAAGGAACACAATCTAACCTTTCTCTGTAGATACAACAGCCAATCTTGAAACTAGGTAAAGGATACTACTTCAAAAAAAAAAAAATCAAGGCCAGGGCCATAAAGAGAATGGAATACCTTACCCTGATCCAGTTTGCCAAATATTCATTGTTTACAAAACTGTCAAACCTCTTATTTTAAAAACCTCTCCATCTCCTCTGGAAGTCAACATGCTATCCTAGAGGCATAGAGTTAAAACACTATGTTCTCAAGTATCTAGCATAAGCCAAATTTAAATCTTTTTTTAATAATATTAATATTTTATTTTTTCCAGTTACATGTAGAGATAGTTTTCCACCTTCATTTTGTAAAATTTCGAGTTCCAAATTTTTCTCCCTCCCTCTCCCCCCTCTCCAAGACAGCAAGAAATCTGATATAGGTTATACATGTACAATCATGTCAAACATATTTCCACATTAGTTATGTTGTAAAAGAAGAATCAGAACAAAGGAGGAAAACCACAAGAAAGAAAAAACAGAGAACAAAAGAAGTTAAAATAGTAGGGTTCAATTTGCATTCAGACTCCATAGTTCTTTCTCTGGATGTGGACAGAATTTTCCAGGAGTCTTTTGGAATTGTCTTGGATCACTGTATTGCGGAGAAGAGGTAAGTATATCATAGTTAATCATCACACAGTGTTGCTGTTGCTGTGTACAACGTTCTCCTGGTTCTGCTCACTTCACTCAGCACTAGTTCACCAAATTTAAATCTTTATGGAAGTCCTATGAGAGGCAGTTGGGAACAAATCTTTGATACTATTTTATTCTCTCTCTATTTCAGCTCCAAGCCTCAGAGGGTCTTGCATTTTGGAAGACTTCAGTCTTCATAGGCACACACACACACACACAATTGTGAAGTGAGCCCACATGGTCTAAACTATTTTCCTAGAATATTTGATGAACAATGTTTCAAAGAGCCAGAAGGAAGGGTGGGGGAAATCACTCCTGAACAGTCAGTGTTTGCACACGCTATACAGAATTCTAACAGTAAGGATCAAACAGGCTAATGCTGTAATCCATGCATATTTGAGCACTTATCAGTGGTACATCTGGTATAGATTAATAACTGACTCACTGATTTTTGTACAAGAGAGATTTCCAGGAAAAGTACCATGCAGCTCTAGACAATTTTTTGTAAACTTTCTTTAGAGCAATGACATAAAGAAGTGTGGATTACATAGCTCTCTGTCCCACTGATAAAGAGTTGATGGGTTTCCAATACTCTGTGAAATCATTCCCTTTTTCAAGATTGTACCCCACTGTGCAGAAAAAAATTTCTCAGATATCCAATTGTCCTGTATGCTAAAGGTGTCTGTGTGTTGAACGTACAAAAAAGACCAGAGATTTGATCTCATTTTTGAACAGTGCAAAAATGAGCTTTTAAAAAAAGATCAAAAAAATTAGGATTGTATTTATGTTCACTACTCACTACAATATGACATTAGACCATTATTTAAAACATAATTTTGTGTTTTGTGCCACATTACCTCAAGAAAGGACAGGTGCAGTGGATAGAGTAGGACTCTTTGTCAGGGAAATTCATCTTCACAAATTCTAATCTGTCCTCAGACACTTCCTAGCAGTATGACCCTAAACAAGTCACTTTATTCTGCCTCAATTCCTCATCTGTAAAATGAGCAGGAGAATGAAATGGCAAACCACTCCACTATCTTTGCCACAAAAACTCCAAATGGAGTCATAGAAGTTGGACATGACTGAAAAATGACTGAATAACACCACCTCAAGAGGAGGTCACTGAAAATATGAACATCATTGTTGACAAAACTCCAGAATTTTTCAAAAAATTAAAAAAAAAACAACCACAGTGTAAATGCTATGAGGACATTTTTTGTCAAAGCTCATATGGAAACCCTATCAAACATACTAATCCCTGGTTCCAATGGCAATGTAACCTAGAACTATAATAATATTGAACTGCCTTATAGATTTTCTTGTCTGCTCAAGAGTATAATATTCACTATTATACATTACTGAAATGATACTTTTCATTGAAATCAATACTTTTATTGATACAAATATATATGAACATGTTTTATTTAGATGAAAGTTCTGAAACAGACTGAATTTGCTTAGTTCACTGTTATAATCAAAAGTGAAGTCTTGATATCAACAAAACATACATTTATATTCAGGCCTTTAAAACTAACCTGGACCTCATTTAATGATGTCACTCAAAGATATAAGAATTTTGAATGCTTCAAAAGAAACAACATTTTTTAAAAATAGATTAAAGTTGGACTTTTTACTTCTTATATTTAATTCATGTTATAATATGATGACACAATATATCTCATATGAGCTCAGGAATTTTGTATTATTTTTTTTGCTTTTTGGAGGGCAATTGGTATTTAGTAACTTGCCCAAGGTTTTGTATGTGTATGTGTGTGTTTTATTTTTGGAGGGCAATCGGGGTTAAGTGACTTGCCCAAAGTCACCCAGCTAGTAAGTGTGTTAAGTGTCTGAGGTCGGATTTGAACTCAGGTCCTCCTGACTCCAGGGCCAGTGCTCTATTCATTGTGCCACCCAGCCACCCCACTTTGTATTATATTTTAATCAAATTGTTAAATTGACTATTTAATCAACTAGTTGGGGCCCCACAAAATCTTTTTGCCCAAGATGGCCTAAGGTCAGCCTTGCTGGCTGCCAAACTACACCTCCACAGGATCATTCAAATAAGTGGCAAGGTCTTTGGAGTCATGCTTAATTCTATTCCTCACCATATCAGAAAGAAACAGTAAGAAGGTCAACCCATGTCCATGGAGGCTAATAATCTCAATATCCACTACTACAACCCGCAACAGCAAACTTACTGTCTCCATTTTATAGGAGAGGTAGATGGGTTAAATGCTGCTTCTTTGAGGAAGGTACATCCACCTCTTGCCTTTCATTTTCATTGTTTTAACCAAGAGCTTGAGGGCTCTCTGGGAACCACACCACATGTAAAATGAAAATCTTAACACAGAGTTAAGATAAGAGCATCTGCTATATCCAGTTTTTGCCAGGAAGTTATATTCAACCTATCAGGGCCAAATCAGACATCGTATTTGCTATAACATCCCCAGATAGATTTGCAGTTTGGAATTCTATAAGGATGCTGAAAGAGATCTATGTGTTCTCCCCTGACAATAAGGAAACCCCATTGTATATACTTTGGCAGTATCCAGTCTTTGTTATGAGTTGGCTTATGTAAACTTTGTATTTCCCCATCACCTTGTATTCTGCTCTCTGAACACAGTAAATACATAATAAATGTATGTTGTTTCTTTGTTGTAGCAACTGTAAAGTGAAATTGAGAATGTCATAGACTTACTATATGCCACAAGACATAGCTATATTTTTACTACAACTTTTTGAAGTATGAGAAAGATATTGTCTGGGAAGAAAGAGGAGCCATGTAGAAAATAAGATAATCTATGTAAAGCATAAATTTTAAAGCACTACATAAATGCCTTGCATCCTGGTATGGGAAAAGGTTGGGGAGGAAGCCAGATTCTAAGAGTGAAAGAGACTGCTTGGGAATCCTAAAAAATGAAGGAGGTGTTGGGGAGGAATATTCACAGCAATGTAATAAGGATATGAGAAGGCAGGGAGTAAGGAACAGGGAAAATGAAATGGGAAGCTTTTAATGTGAAATTTTTGTTTATATTTTATCTCCATATTGAATTTAATTAATGAATTCTCTCCCAGAACTACATTTAACTCTTGCTCCTTTAAATTAGTGGTTTCCAAAGTAAGAATGGGGGGTGGTAGTGCCTCAAACAATTCCAGGATGGATTCCCCCAAACTAGCCCCAAAGGTCTGTGAATAACTAACCCCACAGGTTGATGACTGTTCTACCTTCTCTCCCCACTAGAGCCATTCAGGGGGTTTATGTTCAACATAATCACACCTACCCTAGTTCCCCCTTTTGCTTTTCAATTTTACTCTCTCACTCCACAGTGTAGGTTCTTGACCTACTACATTTTTGCAGCAGAAGTTAACTCCTGAGGGTTGTTATAAATTACCAGACGTCTACAACAGTAGTTGTGCAACTACCATTTGGAAAAATTCTCCATCCACTCCCACCTGTCCAGAACACCCACGCTCTGCCCCCCAGACCACCTCTTGACTATGCCAGGAGTGCTCTTACAGCAATCAATGAGTAAGAGTCCTGAATTCCCCTTTTTGTTTTGGGTAAGACACAGTGAGTCACACAGGATGAGCAAGTATGGATAGGTTGCAATGTGAATTACAAATATTATTGCGTTATCTTTTCCCCAAAACCCATCCCTCTCCAAAACTTCACTGTTTCTAAGAGAACCACCATCCTTCCAGTCATCCAGGTTGACAACCTCAACATCATCTTCAACTCCTAATGTGAACCCACATATCGAATTAAATTACCAAATCTTGTCTTTTTAACACCCGCAACATCTCTTGCACCCCTTTTCTCCATTCCCATAGCCAACACCTCAGTTCAAGACTCCATCATCCCTCACAAGGACTTTCCCAATAACCTCCTACTTAGTGTCCCTTCCTCAAATCTTCCCCCATTCCAACCCATCCTCTATTCATCAGCCAGTTATTTCCCTAAAGCATAGGTATTATGATTTCATTCTTCTATTCAATCCACACCAATGGCTCTCTATTAATTCTAGGATCATACATCTATATTATATCCTTTTTAATTTCTATTTTTCTGTACTTTATAATGCACATAAATACAAGTAATAATTAAATAAACATGTAGTATTCAGAACATGTGCTGAAAAATTTTTTTATTGATAGGAGTTTGTGATGAAAATGTTTGGAGACCACTACTTTGAATAATTCCTTCATTTTAAATGTAACTGACTTCATATAGATCTCAAACTGTATATCTAAATCTTCCTTTGGAATAGGATTTGAGATAAATTTAGATATTATTAAGGACAGGACAAACTTTAAATAGTCAAGAGTAGGTGTGCTAAAATTTTAAGGGTCAATGAAAGACAGACACACACACTCACATTGCATCAATCAAGCAGTGTTGGAAATGTTGCCATTCAAGTTTCATTGATTTGTGTTGAATTATTGCTCTATGAGTCTCCTGTTAAGAACAACCACAAACAAAAAAGCCCTTCGAGCATGAATACAGTAATCCATTGTTCGACATTAGCACTTTACCTCTGACTGATTTATTAAGAAGCAAGTGTAATTTTGACCCTTAGGGAATGGAACAAACATGTAAACTTTAACTGGGTGAGATAGAGGAGATTGCAGATTGAGATAGATACAAGGTCAAAACATGAGGTGTCTATACTAAGTGCTTCCATTTCCTCTCCTCTCATTCTTCTCTACACCCTTTGCAAACTATTCTCTCAAAAATTACCAATGATCTCTCTTTCTTTTTCTTTTTTTTTTTTTTTTGCTTTTTGGAGGACAATTGGGGTTAAGTGACTTGCCCAAGGTCACAGGGCTAGTAAGTATTAAGTGTCTGAGGCCAGATTTGAACTCAGGTCCTCCTGACTCCAGGGCTGGTGCTCTATTCACTGTGCCACCTAGCCGCCCCTACCAATGATCTCTTAATCTTAATCTAAATCTAATGGCTTTTTCTCAATCCTGATCCTTTCTGAGCTCTCTGTATCCTTTGAAAGGATCCTCTCACCTTCTCTTTTCTAGGTTTTCATTACACTGTTCTCTTCTGCCTATGTGACCACTCTTCAATTTCCTTTGCTGGTGGTTCATCCATGTCACATCCACTAACTGTGGGTGTCCCCCAAGAGTCTAGCTTGGGCCCCATCTATTTTCCTCATTTGGTTATCTCATTAGCTCCCATGGGCTTAATTATCACATCTCTGCAAATTACTCCCAGATCCAGTCCCTGTCTCTCTCCTGAGCTATATTCCTGCATCACAAACTAACTGCCTTTTGGAAATTTTGCATTTGAAGTCCCAAAAACATCTAAAACACAACATGTTCAAAACAGAACTTTCCCCCCAAGACTCTCCCCTCTTCCTAACTTTCCTAGTACCATGAGGGGACTACCATCTTCCCAGTCTCCCAAGCTCACAACCTCAGTGTCTTCCTCAACTCACTCTCCCACATCAGACAGATCCAATCTTTTGGCAAATGCTTTTACCTTCACAGCATCTCTTGTATACATCTCATCTCTCTATTTACACAGGCAGCACCTTAGTATAGACCATTGTCATTTCTTCACTGGACCAGCTTTCTCACTGGTCTCCCTACCTCAAGTCTTTCCCCACTCAGCTCTCAAAGTGGTTTTCTTAAAACATAGGTCTTCCTGTGTTACTCCACTAAAAACCTCTAGGGGAACCCTATTATTTCTAGGGTCAAACCTAAAGTTCTCTGTTTAGCATATGAAATTCTTCATAACTTGTCCCCCTACCTTTCCAGTCTTCTTACACTTTTTTCTCCTTCACATACTCTGATCCAGATACACTGGGCTACTTTTTTTGTGGGGTTTTTTTTTGGTTTGTGCTGACAGTCCATCTCTCATCACTGTGCCTTTGAATTGGATATCCACCATACCTATAATGCTCATCCTCTTCATTTCCCTCTCTCAGTTTCCCTGAGATGTCAAACACAGAGCCTGTGAGCTCATTGCTACCAACACTCTCAAGTAAGGCTCTAACCAGATTAAAATGTAATTGGGAAATGTTCAACAAAATAAATAAAAACATAATAGGTCATGGATAATGTCACTCTGTGGTTTTCTAAATCTATATATGGCCCAGAGGGATCTTTATTGGCTCAGGATTTGAATACTAGTATTAATACTTAGTTAATACTTTGTATTAATAATTGATAATTAATACTTAGTATTAATAATTATTAATAATTGATTAATACTAATTAATTATTAATACTTAGCATTTGTATTTTAATTGGACACCACTGCAGGCTGGGCTATCTCTAACAGAATCGCAAAATATCCAAGTTGCAAGAAACCTAAAATACTGAATATAATCCATGCCTGATGAAAATTCTCTCTGTAATATCCCCAGCAAGTGATCATCCCATCTTCATTTGAAGACCATAATGGAAGGGAAAACTTCTTATCACCAGAGGCAGCACATTCCACTTTTAGTTAACCTTAAGACTCATCTTTCTGAGTTCACATCTGGCCTCAGATACCTACTAGCTGTGTGACCCTAAGTCACTTAACCTCATTTGCCTCAGTTTCCTCATCTGAGCCAGAGAAGGAAATGGCAAACCACTCCAGTATCTTTGCCAAGAAAACTCCAAATGGGGTCACAAACAGTTGGACATGACTGAAATGACTGAACAACAACCAACAGTCAGAAAGTTTTCCTTACATTAAAAACCCTCTTTTTAACTTTCTCCTGTTATTCCTACTTCTACCTTCCTGGACCAGGCAAAGCAAAACTCATCTCTTTTTTCCATGATAGCTTTACAAGTGCTTGGGTACAGCCATCACATTTCTCCAAGGCTTCTCTTCTCCAAGTTAAACATCCCTTCCCTCATCTGATACTTGAATAGCATAAACTCAACATCTTTCATCATTCTGGTCTCCCTTCTCTGGATCTTCCCTTGCATACTGATTCATTATTGTACTGCTATATCCAGAACCCTGGACTTTGTCTTTGATTAGTACTCTCTCAAAAAATGCTATTTTTTTGTTTTTGTTTTACTATTTCCTTTTAAGAAACCACTTCTCACCTCTGGCCCTTTCTGTTCCAGGACTTGCTCTTGAAGCGTCCGCTCAATCTCCTCCTCTTCACCCCACTTGTTAGTACCGCCCCCTCCCCCATCACTCAAATTTATTTTGTATAAATCTTGTACTATATTTGTGGATTTATTATATCCTTCCCACAAACAGAGAATAAGCCTCCTAAGAACAA
Organism: Petaurus breviceps papuanus; assembly: GCF_028583685.1. Lineage (NCBI taxonomy): Eukaryota > Metazoa > Chordata > Mammalia > Diprotodontia > Petauridae > Petaurus > Petaurus breviceps. The sequence goes on from NW_027187327.1 coordinate 12,278,385, forward strand.
AGACTGTCCTACTTTTGTATTTGTATCCCCAACACCAAGCATGGGGCCTAGTGCATAGCAAGTAATTACGAGATGTTTCCTGATCTATTGATTGACTTGCCTATGATTCAGAATCTAATCACATAGACATTTTTTTACTTCAACCCCACTGCTTCTCCAACCTAGGGAAAACCATAGTTCAGACAGAACTATGGATCCTGTTCAGTAAAATTCAGGTAAGATCCTAGTCACCCTGGCTAAAATTGGAGAACATTAAAAGAAATATTTGTCCTCTGATTCAAATTTAAAATAAGAGCCATTCCCCAATTGATAAATGGTCAAAGGATATAAATAGGAAGTTGTGAAAGAAATAAATCCAGACTATCAGCATCCACAGGAAAAAATGCTCCAAATAATAAATAATTAGAGAAAGGAAAATTAAAGTAACTCTGAGGTTCTATCTCATGTCCATCAGATTGGCAAAGTTGACAAAAAAGGAAAGTGACAATGTTGGGGATGGGAGGAAAGGTATATTAATGTTCTGTTGGTAAAGATATGAATTGGTCCAGCCATTCGAGAAAGCAATGTGAAACCAGGTTCCCAAAGTTAAAAAACTGTGTATACCCTTTAATTTAGCTATATCACTATTAGGCTTATTCCTCTATAGGCATCAAAATAAAACAAGAATATTAGCCCATATGTACAAAATACAGCAGCTCTTTTTGTTGTAGCAAATAACCAGAAACAAATCTTCAACTAAGGAATGGCTGAACAAATTATGGTTTATGGATTTAATGTAATGCCAGTAAGCTACAAGAAACAAGGGTAGAGTATCTAAGAAGCCCAGGAAGGCTTATTTATGAATTAATATCAAATAAATTGAGTAGAACCAAATAATTTGTACAATAACAACATTATAAAGACAAATAACTTTGAAAAATTTAAGAACTCTAATTAGTCCAATGACTGACCATAATTCCAGGGGGCCAATGTTGATGCATGCTCCCTACCTCCCGACATAGAGGTGATATGGACCCAAAATACAGAATGAGAATTTTTGGACATATTCAATATGAGAATTTGTTTTTCTTGACTATGCACATTTGTTACAAGGGTTTTTTCTTTTCTTTTTAATTGAGAAAGGGAGAGGAGGGAAAGAAGATAAATTCTAGGTAATTTGAAGGAAATAAATAAATGGTTAGATAAATAATAAGTGAATGAGTAGAGAGATAGGCAGGCAGAGAAAGAAAGAAAGAAAGAAAGAAAGAAAGAAAGAAAGAAAGAAAGAAAGAAAGAAAGAAAGAAAGAAAGAAAGAAAGAAAGAAAGAGAGAGAGAGAGAGAGAGAGAAAGAAGGAAGGAAGGAAAGAAAGAAAGAAAGAAAGAAAGAAAGAAAGAAAGAAAGAAAG